>NC_051187.1:15656720-15960470 GCF_015220075.1 Falco rusticolus | reverse complement strand
GCAGGGAACTGTCAGACTGGCTCAGCCATCTTCTAAAACTTCACCCTGACTTTAACCTCTTGGTCTCTGATCATCCATGTCGATTAGGGGATAGTATCTACTTTGTGGTAATATATTGAAACTTAGTGGCATGATTTATTGTCATCAGAGGAAAATACAAAAGTTCAGGTCTCCATTTTCTATTTTAAACAATTATTACATAGAGAGAGGATAACCTCTTAATATGGAGAGAACTGCTGAGTATCAAAAATCCAGTGTTGTTCCAACAAGGAATGAATGCACTTTCTTCAAAATTAAAAATAAATAATAAGTACAATGGAGAAAGGGCATGACAGATGGAGAAAAAGGAACACCTCACAGCACAAAGACAGGTGGGATGGGGAATAAGCATTTGATACACCCTGCTCTGCCCAACTTTGATGCACTTAGATGATAACTACACAGAGCTGGAAATCACATCATTATAAAATTAGGAATGCACTAACCTCTTGTTATTCTTGCAATCTGAGCAGTAATCCACTTCCAAAATGAACTGGAAAAGAATTAACAAGTAAATATTATTATTATTATTATTACTACTCCTCCTCCTCCTCTGTGTGTGTTTTCCCAACTATAGGGATCTTTGAACACAAAACTGTCATGAAAAAAATCACAGGTACAAAACAGATTAGATTTCTTGCTCCAAGTCATGGAGTAAACCAGGAACTGAACCTGCAATGTCCAAGTCAAGCCGTGGCACCTCCTGCCAATCCACTGTTCTGGCAACTTCTGAGCAATGTGTTAGCACGCACGTGATCATCCCACATATATTTTAGTTTTGGTTCTAAAAGAAACTTTGTGCTGTACTTTGTGCCAGTGCTACCTACTTATGTCAAACTCTTGTTCTCTGTCAACTTCTGAATCTGCTGGCCAATTTCAGCTGAATTTGATGGTCAGGAGTAAATCCCAATGATAATTAGAAATTCTGTGAAAAATTGCTGACTAAAAGACAGAGCTGACATATTATATTTTTACATGAAAAACCCCAGTAGTTTACCTGTAAAACAAACTGTGATACAGCCATACAGACAAGGAAGAGACAGGGGGACATTTATCTCGGGGCCCCATTCTCCCAGGACATACTTCACTATGCAGAAGGGACTGTTTTGATACCCTTAACCGTCACACCACAGACATCCTAAACCAGTGGGAAAACCTCATCAGTCCTGCTAATTATAGCCATGTTATGCCAAGTACAGGGATGCAGCATAAACGGTTTAATATGAACATGATAGCTTTCATCCGGCACACAAGCAAAACTGGACCATGTTATAACACAAATAGGACACGATTGTAGTTTTAATTAGAGCACCAACAAGGAATTTATAAACACCATGCTCTTTTTTTTCCATCAGTAAATGAGAATTAAAAACTGATCCAACTGGCTTATGCACTTTTACCATGAATGTACTTGACTGAATTATTTAGATCAAACCCTGTGTTGACATCACTACTCCCACAAACTCCAGTTTCACTGAGGCCACAGGCAGTTCACTTTACAGAGGCATTATTAACCATTTTATGGCTGAAAATCCACGAACATCTGTCTGACACAGGCATTAAAAGGGTAGATCGATCTGCCTTTTTTGAGGGTGGAGATGGAGAAGGGGAAGCATGACTATAGTCTGCAGACCTATCTGTGACATGCAGAACTTAAACCATACAGAAAGATTTCTTTACCTGAAGTGCTTGGGCAGGACTTAACAGCTTAGAAGCACAAAATTTAAGTTTTTATGTGCAAACAAAATTTGATTGACAACAATATATACATGTGTATTTATCCTGGCATCAGATGACTCCTAGAGAATATCATCCAGACAGATTTACTGTTGGCACAATTATCAGCGCTGAAGAATCTGGGATACAGCCAAACTAACTTCAACCCTCTCTTAATGAAGGAAAACTTTCTGATTTCAAGAACCTACACATTAATACACAAGTTTCAAGGCTTTTTTTCCCCCCCTGAGCAGAGAAGGAAACAGAGGAACAAGCAGTTAAGTGTTTCACTCAAATACTCCATGAGAAAGCATCAAACCAATGCCAAGGCTCCTGATCCCCAGTGCCATGCTCAAACAACTTGACTCAAACATCTTGTTTGTACAACTCAGTTCAAAAGCAGTTAGTTATCCATGAAGCCCCATTTAAGTCCATTTACCAGTGCACTTCCGACCCCTTGTAGTCCAGTCCCAAAGTCATGAGTTCTGCTAGTGTTTTGCAATCAGCTGGTAACTCTCATTGAATTAGACGTTTAAGGTCAGCTTGCCCTCAGCATGCTGAAGTTTGTTATTAGTATTTAAATTAATTTCAGCATTGTCTGGGCTAAATAAAATGCAGACTTTCTCAGAGATGTCCTCACAGAAGCCTTTTGATTTCAATGCTGCAAAAAGAATACACAAGTCTCACCAAACCTCTGCATATTGTATTTGCTGTGTGAAATGTAACTGCCGTAGTTTCTAATGAGCATCTTGAATTCAACTGACCACAAGACAATGTTCATGTACCGCTAACCATTGTGAATGTTCTGTTTGTTTTAATAATGTTGAACTAGACCCTAAAAATGAAAACTGTCTGGATCCTCAACTATATACAACCCCTACACACTTACTTTCACAGGTGTCAATAGCCTGTCAAATAGGCTAACTTCTACAGAGACTGAAAAAAACCCCTGTAATTTACAGAAAGATACAGATTGAGAATTAGATCCTGCAAAGATTTAACAGGTAACAAACACATCGTGCGCTCTAAGCCTGCTCAGTTACATAAATACACATAATCACAGTTGAATCTTCACAGAACCTGTGCCACGATGTCCTCCCTCTCCCCCTGAAGAAACCAGCTCACATTCAAGGTCTGAAGACACACAGCACTTTACTAACTCCCCAGCTCTGCAGATATCAAGGTATTTAAGACCCAAATTGTGTTCACACTACAAGCAATGAAAACTCTGCAATCCAAATGCAAAACATAACATACCTGGTTTTGCCTGAGGTGAAACAAAGCCCAATTCACCTCTCCACAGTTCTGCTATTATCATTAGTAAAATTTTTGGCTTGACAGTGAAATGCACATGTAAATAATACTACACTTTCAAAGTTTTTATTACAGTTTCACTTTTAAGATCATTTTTATTATCATAAAATACACCTCAGCATAAAACTTGCATAATGTCAGCTGGAAATTAAGTTTCTGTTTTTTTCAAACCACCCCATTCTGAAGACAACTACATTAGTGAAGAGAACATTATTATTTCAGTGAAAAAGAGGTATAGGTTCTTTCAAAGACTCTACATATCGGTAAGTCATATAAAAAGGAAATTAACAAAACTAGTTTTATTTAAAGGTTCCTTGTTTAGAGCCCTGGGATCTGTGGCATTGCTAATCAACACAAAGAACTTTAAAACAATTAAATGGACTTGTACTTTCACCACCCCAACTGAATGAACACAGGTAGCAGAAAACAAAGGAACAAAAAAGGTAAAACCAAAGTAAAAATAGATGGTATCTGTGTAAAAAGTTGACTACTTAATTGCTTTTACTGAACACAAAAGATCAGCAACGTGCTCACCTGAACTAGGACTAGAAGTAAGTTTCCAGATCAGGAGAGGGCAAAGAGGCGATTTTTGCACCACGACAGGCCATCAAGCATCAAGCCATTTACCTGCAGAGCTCCCTGCCTGTGCTCCACCAGGCCAGGTGCTGCTGCCTTTTAAGACTGGCTCAGCCTCAAAACTTTGCCAGCCTGTATGTCTACACAACCGCATGGGCTATGATTCAAACTCTGCTCCACCTGAGCCATGCCTCCCAGCTAATCATTGTGCATTGCTTCACTTCCCATCCTCAACTGTTCTCAGCAGGTATCAAGTACCCTGCAAGGATCTTTTGCCTCTAATGCATTGAAAGTACCTCATCAAACTCAATGTCCACAGGTTAGAAGTTCTAGTTAAGTTTTCAGATTTACTGTACCAACATTATATAAATAAAGCCAAATATACAAGTATTCTATGTCACTTCCAAAGAGAACATATAGACAAATAAAAGAGCCTATATTTCTAAACACACAGGACTGTGTCTAAACTCTACTGTCTTTGAGAGAATTTGGCATCGCTTAAATGGCTTGCAGAACATTTACAGCCTGCTAAATTGGAACTGCCTGCAGTTTTACTTTGGTTTATATTTTTTTTAACGCAGTATATTTTGTTTTTAAACTTTCTCAAGACGATTTAAGTGACACCACGAAAGGAGAGGCGACAATAATCATTGGGTTTGTTCTGCAAATCTGCTTTTACAACTTTTATCTTTTGTCAGCACCCCGCAGCACCTTCCAGAAGGCATTCCCAGGGCTCCGTTCAGCCCCTCGGCAAAACCAGGCCCCGAACTCTTCCCGTAAGATCTCGAAACCGCACCAGAGGTGGGGAAGGATGACAATACAGAAGCGGGATGCTCACGCCGGGGGAGCGGGCGCCTCACGCCGATATGGCGGCTCCGACACACTCGATTTTATTTTTTGTGAATTAAGTGGCTGGCACGAGGCAAAGGCACCACCAACTTGTTGTTCTCCGCGCTGGAGCAGCCGCCGCCGGGCCCGCCGCGGGAGGAGAGCAGGGAGGCCACACGGCTCCCAGCCCAACCACGCAGGGGGACCAGCCGCCGCGGGGAGCGGCACGGCGGGGCTCCGGCGGGACCCCTCCCTCCCGCCACGGGAGGAAACCGGGCGGCTCTTCCGGGCGGCTGCCCGCGCCGCAGCCCCGCCGCTGGAAACCCCCTCCCCTAGCCCAGGGCAGCCCGAGCCGAGCCCCGCACCCCGACAAAGCCGGCGGCACGGCACGGCATGGCGCGACACAACATGGCACAGCTCCGCCGCCTCCCGCCGGCCGGCACGGCGCGGCCCGCGCTCCCCGGCCCCGCCCAGCCCTGCGGCCCCCGGCCCACACGGGCCCCTCCGGCCCTTCCCGCGGCGGCGGGGCGCTCACCTCAGGGTGCCGGGCGCTACGGAGGCGCGGCGAGCCCCCGGCCTGACGCTGGGCAGGGGAGCTGGCGGGGGTACAGCGCCGCCCCCCCATTCACGGCGAGGGCCCACCCCCGGCCCGCCCCCCGTGCCCGCCCCGCCGCCGCGGTGGTGTGATGGGGGAGGTTACCTCAGGTCAGCCACCTCTAACCCCGCCCCTCGCAGGGACCCGCCCCGCGCCGCTCCTATTGGCTATCGGAAGGGACGCAGCGGGGGGCGTGACCAATCAGGCGGCGCGCGGGGGGCGTGGGCTATGAGGAGACGCCTATGGCCTGAGCGGCCGGCGGGGCGCGCCTACTGGCTCCCGGCGCGGGGGAGGCGCTGCGGCGGGGCTCACACCCACACACACACCCCGCCTCGGTTGGCGCGGCTCCGCGCCCCCATAACCCCGCCAGGCCGCGGCGCCGGGCCCCGTCCATTGCACCCCCTCCCGTGGGGCCCGGCCTCCCGTGGGGCCCGGCACAGACGGTGAGGCCTTGCGCGGACAGCAGGCACCAGCGCCCTGGCAGGCGAAACCTCCCACCCGCTGCGGAGCCCGGCACCGGCTGCAGGACCCCCCACACCCAGCGAGACCCTCGGCCCAGCGCTCAGTGCCCCACGTGCGACAGCACGGTCCCTCCCGGGCACCGGCAGGGGCACCGGGCAGGAACACGTGCCGGGACGGCAACAGGCCCGGCCCTGCCAGAGCGTTTCTTGCGCGTTCTCTGACCTTTAGCCACTCGTTCTGCAGATGGGCAATTTAAATAACTGCCCTTTCTGCCTTATTTTACTTTTACAGTTTTGTTTAAAGATTGCTGCTGAAATTTAAATCGACTAAGCAATGCAGGTTTAACTCCTAATGCTGCTGGATCTAGCTCTGTGCACACAGATCCTCTTCCTGCTGGAGTGGCAGCAGTGCCAGGGTACAGCAGCATTAAGCATCCCGCACAGGCAGTTTTGGTGTCCCCTGAGCACCTTCCTGCAGTGCTTAGGCACGGAACCCACACCCACATGTCACTGTACCCTTCTCTCCTGCATGGGGAAACCGGGTTTTCTTGTACAATTTATACGCATGCTGGGCTTTATTCCTGCACTGCAAATAAAGGGTGATGCCAGGTTTGAGAGGATACACCTGAGAGCTCCTCCTGGCTCTGGGGTAGCTCAGGCTCACAGAAACTTCACTGCAGCAGCACGAGCGGTAACAGAACAGTGAATTTCCTCAGTCACAGACCTCAGTTCAAAACTCCAAGCAATTCCTTTTTAAAATGTGTTTTAAGACCAAGCCTACGGTTACAGGGGATGTAAGACTGTGCTCTACCAGGACACAGTACACTGACTGGAAAGCACATGTTGGAGTAAGTGTCTCCTGCAGGCAAGTATTACACATCTAGAAAATCTTATTTGGGGCTTTGTGGTTAATATTATTATGAGGAGGAACAGACCATGTTCTCACCTCCATCTGGACTAAATCTGGAAAATTGTTCTGGGCATGGACACTTATTTATATCTCTGTAGATGTGTCTTTCACATAAGGAATCTTCCTCCATGTAAATACTTTTACAAAGGATCTAAAAGCGAAGGCTAGCTCAACATTAGCTTAATCATATACAGTACTAAAGCCCAACTCATGCGAAAGTGAGGGGGAGTACTTGGCATGCTGAGGGACTGTGTCCTAAATCACTGATAATAACTATACACAGAACTTTCAAAATCAGAGATTACGACAGGTGCTTAGTTCATCCTGTCTAGTGCTCCGAGTACCCTGGCTGTGCTAAAACATGCCTAACTGCTTGTCTGCCCTGCCCATTTCATCCGTTCAGTTAATAAATACTATTCAAATAGTGCTGGAGGAGTGATTGCTACATATAATTAAATCCTGTAGCAACTCTCCCGTTCAAGGGCAAAGAGAGGAAAGAGCACATGAAAAAGAGCAAATGAAATGCATTAACCTTAAAAACAAAAGCACGGATTTGGAAGGTGCTTTTAAAATTACCCAGTAATAATAGCCTTGGGCCACCCTCAGTTTTGATGGCCTTAAAGCAGCACTTCATTTATCATTATAACATTAATGGTTGGGCTTTTTCACAGCTGGATCCTGGTGCACATCATACAGGACAGCTACAGCATAGAATAGATCCCAGAATATTCCATTATGTGAATTTTACACATGAAGGCTTTGGGCTGTATACCTTTCACATCTACTCTTACCCACTGAAGGCAGCAAGAAAATCTCGCCTCACTGTGAACAAGTGTTGGTGGAACACTTTTAACAAGGAAATACAATTTCGGAGACATTACCATAACTGATTTGGAACATACTGCAGGGTAAGGAATACCCAGCAATTATTATTGCCCATGCCGAATCAAATCCTGCATTTAGGACACCTGGTGAATTTTGCTGTGACTTACATAGGAGCAGAAATGAGTTCAAAATTTCCCTCAGTTCTAGATTGAAGCAGAAATAGTTAAAAATGTGTTCAACCTTCAAACTGGGAGCAGCAATAACCTGTGTTTTAGTACGAACATACTCTTTCACAAAGTTCAGACACACTTTCCAATATTTTTATCAGATTTTGAATTGTAACCACATTCCTGCTTTGGGGGGAGGGGGATGGTTAAATGCATGTGCTTTTTCTATTATGTTCAGAAACTGGACGCCGTATATTATTTACTCTTATTACGCGACTTAGGAGTGCATGTACTCTTTACACGTGCAACCCCCACCCACGCACCCCCACCATTTTCTCAAAAAAGCAAGTGTAGCCTTTAGTAATGCAAGTAAATAATTTCCAGCAAAATACAGGGAAAATATTATTACCTTTTATGATGCCAAGTTAGGGTTCCACCTCTCTTCCCCAGGCTCTGATAACATCACCAGTACAAACACAAAAAAGATCATCCTAGGTTAGGGGGGTTAGTGACGCCATCCATTCTGGCACAACTCACGTCCTGGCAGACAAGTGAAAAAGAGAAAGGTCAGATTGCTTTTTAAAGCAAAATTATGTTTTAGCTATTTCAAAAATGCCACAGAAGATTTTAAACATCAGAAATTAAATGTTTATCCTCACAACACTGACAATATCTGCCTGTTTTTAAGGATAATCACTAACAAAATACCTCATTCTCTCCAGTTAGCAGGTTAGCTGCCATCGCTAAATCAGTCCATGAGATGTGCTGTTATTGGTCATAAGTTTTCTTACAGCTTCAGGAAGCGCCCTAAACCGTCTTGTAAAACCACAAAGTTAGGCTCCTCTTGGCATTCCCAGCCCAGGACGAGAAGCTGCAGAACTAATCAGAAAGCAAAACAGCACTGTAGATGGGATGGTGAACATTTAGTAACGATACTTACTAATGACATTAAAAATAAACATTTAGTTGCTTGACATTATTTATAATCTAATTCTCTTTCCAATATTTTTTAATTTTTGCTGAGGCTGAGGAATTTGGGATTCCTAATGCTTTCTATCTTGAGAAAGTTGCATAAAAATTAGCAAGTACGGAAATATAGCTTAAAAAAAGGATACAGAAGTGAAGCATCTTATTTGGATAAGATGTTTTTCATCAGCTGAGTGAAAACACACTTATTGGCAAGGTTATGAAATCCTCCTCTGTAAAGGTTGCTAATAGGTGTATCTCAGAGATCTATGCACTGCATTTCACAAGCAGAGAAAAGTGAGCCACCATTTTTATTTTCCATTAATATACTAATTCCAAAGTAAAAGGTTCATTCAACTAGGTAAGCATTTGAATGTGTTAATTTACCACTACATACACTTTGTACTACACTAGCTGGGGGGATTCTGTGGCATTTTATACTTTTCAAGAATTTTACATTGGAAAATGCTGAATAGTATCCTTATTATATATCCATTCTTTATGGTTGGTGTCAAGTTGCAGTTATGGTAACTGGATGTCAATCACAAACAGAGCACTTCAGAAAAAACAGTTAACACAATCATTAATATGAGGGCCAAATTATCAGGAAGCCCTCCTAGGTATGGAGCAGATCAAATGTATCCTCACACTAGCCCTGCTATTTGAGATCCTTGAACTGTCTTATCTTTTCACACCTTTACCATAGTGATGTTTGGGGTTTTTTTCCAATTTTACTATTGGCTTTTCAATACTAAATTAAAAAAAAACCACTGAACTAAAGCAGCTGAATACACTAAAATAAAAAACCTGCAGGAGTGCAAAAAGAATCTGGTTTTTGTACCACCTGATAGATTGTAAATATTAAATATTTATACCAAAATCCATTCTTACCGACCATGAATATCTAAACTAAATAAGCATGCAAAATAAATATTTATGTGCAAGCCCTTGCCACTACACTTGCTCCTTTTTTAAACTTTTACTTAAACTTGCTCCTTTTAAACTTAAACATCTTCTTAACTTAAACATTATCAATGCTTATGGAAACGTTTTGTCTCTAGACTAACAGTCATTTGAAATGACAGCGGTTATTTTGACGTAAACCTGTTACTCAGCATTGACAAGCCTCTGGCTTTGGAGGAAAAAGTGATTTCCATCGCCACCTCGTGTCTGATACAGAAAACGCCAATTCTCGAAAAACGATCTACCCAACAGCCTAAAGAAATCTCACCGGGACTTTTTGATTAAACCTGCAGACAGTAGCCTGATAATTTTCTCACTTATTTCTGTACGCGGCCCCTACGTATTGCCTCCGAGTTTGCTGGGCAAAGCCGCCCCCGAGAGCTATTGCATTTCACCCAGTGGCACACGGGGCTCAGCCTGGGCTCTCTCCTGGCTCCTGGGAGCAATTTCCACCAGGGCTGGCAGATAAGCACAGGCAACCTTCATTCCCTAAGCAGTTTTAAGCTTTATTAATGATCTACAAAGCCCGAAATGGCCTGGGACCAGCCTGCTTGGCATCACTTCTCCCCATGCCGGAGCTCCAGCAGAAACCCCCGCCAGCACCCGTGACCCGTTGCAGCACTGTCCTTGCCCTGGACTGGGAGCTGCCCCCTGCAGCGGGAAGGCTCATCCTTACAGCGGACCCGTGAAGGCAGGCGATGCTGGGTTTACTTCACCCAGCCGCCCGGTGTACCAAGGGTCACCCTTGCCCACGGGTGTTCAGTACGTTCGGGGGAGGCTCAGGCATCCCTGTGACTCTCTTTGGGGAGAAGGCTTTAGGAAAGGGTTCTGTTTGCCTCAGCAACGGAACAGCTATGTGGGGCCACATTCTAGAAGGAGCTCATCTCCATGGCAACCAGCGACCTGCAGCAGGACCACAGCGCGCCCCAGAACCCTCTCCCACGAGACATTGCATTTACCTGCTTCATCTGTTTCAGTGCTTAACTCCGGGAATCGTGTTCAGGACCAGAGTTAACTTGTGATATACCTATTGAAAGGAAATTTAACCAACAGGTAATATTTTTTTCCAGGTTGGTTTTTTACCAAATTCCACATTTCTCCTAATTGGATCAAAACTAGAAATTAGTACAAACTACAGTGAATTAAGGCTCTAATTTTAAACCCTCCATATGTTGTCCAGGTTAAAGGTGCTGGAGTTTTGAACAGGAATATGTGATTACAGAGCTATTTGGGGATCTCTACTAATCAGCTCAGAGTCTGCTGAAACACCTTTACAGCATTACTCAAAAGAAGCAGTAAAGATAAAAAGGGCTTCCAGATCATGCTCATATTATTAATATTCAGCTTGTTTGCACACAACAGTCTCAGCAGAAAAGGTGAGTTGTTCGTATACTTGCAAGTTCTGAGTAAAACTAAGGATTGTGTAAGAGACTAACATGTAATATTAGGAATAAATATCTTTGTATGTTAATTTTCTCTCCTCTACCGTATGCTGAACCAAGTCTTTAATCCATACGCCCTCAGCTCAAATTCTTGCACCTTTGCTGTCAGCAAAATGTTGAAATTTCAAATTAGTTACTAAAAGAGGGTAGTACTGACTTAACTGTGCATTGTAATTAAAAGTGGTCCATCCTTCTCTCCATTCCCTCAGACTCCAGACACTACAAGTGTCATGTGGAAAATGCCTCAGAAGTATCCGGCAGCGTAAGAAGCCTGAACATCTTCCTGCAAGGTAAGGAGTCAATGGAAGAAGAAAGCTGTCAGGGCTCTTAATGATGTGGTTAACATTTTCAGCTGTCCCAGCTATTCCTCAGCCACCTGACCAAAAAGGATACAAAAGATCATGCAAAATTTACCCGTTTCACTAAAAAATAGAAAGATCATTATAGCAACCTTTGATGGCTTGGTGCCATTCGACATCAGGAATGATCCATAAACTCTGAAACTTTCAGATTTCGGAATCGAGATGTCTCAGTTAAGGGCCTCAGCTTCCATACAGCCTTTAGAGTCCCCAAGGGCAAAGGGACCCCAAACAGAGGGGATTCGGTCAACTATTCAGGGAGATGCCCACAGGTAGTTATGTTACTATAAAGTTAGACTCTGTGAATGTTGTCCTGTCAAGTGCAACAATTTACTCTTGTGCTTGGGCATTAAGAATAAAGTTAGTCCGGCAGAAAAGAACCACCAAAGGGATTACACACAGAGAAGCTGCTTGAATTTTCCTAATTGTAACATTAACAGTGAGCTAACTCAAACATTCCTTTCCAGCAGTATGTCCCTCACAGCTAACTGTGCTGGCCTGAACCTTTTGCAAGAAGAATTGCAAATAGTTTAAGAGAAGCCATTTCTAATGTCTCTTACCCTTTGCCAGCCCCTGGGATAGCAGCAACCACAGCAAAGTTAAGCAGAACCCAAGAAGTCATCACTCTGGAATGCTTTAGTCATCAAAGCCCTGTGCAAGTCAATCTGCTGTATTTGGAGAAGATGCATGGAGACCAGACCGCAAAGAAACATACCCTGCAGAGCCTGAAAGCTGTCACCAGTGCAGAAAGGAAACCTGCTATCCGCCACACCTGTGTTTTACTAAAACACCACAGGAAAAAGTTTCAGAGAAAATTTATTCTTGGAGAAAAAGGTAAAAAGTTCAATGTAGCAAACAGATGTTTAGGTATGTCAGAGGATGGCAGTCTCCAGTTTCATAGAGCTTATACCTTCACATCTATTAAAAAACCTAACAAACTATTTGTACCTTTCTATTTAAAAAAAAACAACAAAAAAACACCAACAAAAAACTAGGAGAAAGTAGTGATTCAGAATGAACGCTACTGAAAGCTTCAGGTTTTGGAAAAATTCAGTGCTGTTGTTTTCCTTTAGGAGGGCCAGGAGGTTTTGGCAAATATAGTTTCCAATATTAATATAGAAAATTCTGTACATTGGGAAATGGCATACAAGCAAGAAAACTGCCCCTAGTACCTTACTGAAAATCACCAGGTGTACTGCCACCTCTTGCCAACTGTGTCAGCGTGCAATTCTAGCCTTCAACTGTTTCTAGTTCTTCAGTTTAAACAGGAACAACCATCTGGTTTTAAAACTTCTTTTTTATTTCCAGTGTTTCTGAAAGGGCTATCAAATTGTGTTGTAACAGCAAAGCTGCCCAAGCGGAAAGTTTTTGCAAAGGGTTTGACTGTCCCACATGTGCACCAAGAAAAACAAACTTCAGAGAGTAAGTACGAGCTCTCCCTCCAGAGCCACAAAAGCAGCATAGCAGTAGATGGAAGGATAGAAATAGATACTGGTTTTCAGACACAAAACTTTGACAAAGTTCTCCCAAACCGCAATTTCTTTCACTAGCAGTATTGCCCCTACCAATAAATGCATTGGGCTAGGCGCTTTGGGAGCCCACGGCTGTAATGAGAAAGCAGTATTTAAGCACTGACTGCTTAAATAAGAAGCTACCCAGCCCCATGAGGCATCCTAGCTCCCCTTAAAAACCTCACCTGACTTCAGCAGGACATTACAAGCCCTTCTCCTGTGACTGGGTTTACACACCAGTTTTGCCTGGGGGCCAGGCAGGAACCGAAAGATATTTGAAATATTTTAAAGTAAAAAGTTTCTGAGATTCTAGAGAGATTTACAGCTTCCTGTGAAAGCCTATAGTAGACTCTGAATTGTTCCTCTGCTCTGGTCCACGTAACTTAGCCTAGCCTAACTATAATGAAGAAAAGTTTGAACTGTCAAAGACTCATAAACACATCTGAAATATTCTTCTTTATCTCCTTTTAGAGGGAATTCCATCCACAAATGACAAAGATATGCTGAACAGACAGAAACTAAGTATCACCAAAAGAGTGTTCATCCCTTGCATCCTGTTAGCTTTTGCAATATTGTTTTGCTGTATCGTGTTTGTTACATATGAAACTCCCTGCCTGGTAAGTTTTTGAACATGATAGCTTTTCATCTTGATCCCCCACCCTCATACAGCCTTGTAAGTATGACTGATGAGTTGAAATATGTTTACAAAGTTCTCGGGAAGGGAGAACTGTCCTTACAGATATGGACAGAAACTGTGTGCCCAGTATAGTGAGACAAGAAAAATACATTGTCTGAGATCTGTAGACCTCCTGAATTCACTGTACTATGATGACTGCTACCATCTCACAAACATCTTGATATATCAGGACACTTTTTCCTAGAGGAAACCTTGTTCCTACTTCTCAGCAGAGATCAGCAGCAGAGTAATCCACCAGCTCCCTGGCAACCCAGCTACTAGTTTATGAGAGGCATATCTGATTCTTGGTTGTAATCAACTGCCCCCCAAATTACTGCTGTCAATGTGAGGCCATTCTGTCAAAAGGCAGCCAAGAACCAAGCTTGTACTCTTGTGCATGGGCAGCTGCTGGGCAGCTGGGAGAGGTACTGCTCATGCCAGAGGAAGAACAGTTTAAAGGTGAAAGAGAATAGACAAGACTTTCAAAGGACAGGTAACCCTCTCTAGTCTTCTAGGCTGCAGGATGAACTATTTAAGCATGCTGGTTGAGGGTCTATACGCAAGGGGGAGATACTGAGAACAGAAGACCTCAGGACCTGCTTCCTTCTGTAAAGCCTAAAAATCCAGTAGCATTCACCACGGCCCCTCTAGAAACACATCGCCATTTTTTAGCTTTAAACAGTGGCAATTCCTCACCATCTCCTACATGCCACTAACTGCTTTTGCTTCTTTCCCAAGTGCTTGTGCCCTGCCTGGATCAACAGCATATGGAGCAGCAGCAGAAGAAGCCGGTCTGCAGCCTGCCTCCTAGTGCACAACCAAACAGCAACACTTTTAAACCCGTTTCCGAAGAGCACAGAACAGAAGCCACTGGAAGCTTGTGTTTGATTCAGCCTCCCTTTCCCAGATACTACTGGTCAGTGTCAACCAAATTTGACTGAGTGATATCAGGCCTCAATGCAAGCAGTTTCCAAGCGAAGATCTGATTAGGTAGTAAGGAGACAGCTCAGTCTGTGCCGGCGGGATGCTGGGTGGGCTCAGCCATCTCCATGCTGGCTGGCAGCCATCTGACAAGCCTTGTGTACCTCCCGGGCAAACAGCAAGCATGGCAGGTGCCATCGTGCCCATGGTCACCAGCAGAGATGGGAGGGAGCTCAGTGAGACAGGAGGGAAGCTGGGAATGTTGGTATGAGGCAGATGTATGGGGCCAGTCTGGGCTCATCCACTCCACATGATAACCTGGCTTTAGGTGCATCTAAGCAACAGTTACTGTGCTTGAAGATAGACCTATCCCCTCCCCCTCAAAAAATGACATACCCCTGAATTATTATGGTGCCTTTTCACGAAGAAATTATTTAATCTTGTGCTTCCTCACCATTAAGTTAACTGCTGAGGTTGAACAGTTAAACTCTACTCCAACCTCTCGCTGAGACATGGGAACAAGTCACTTCAGCTTATCCAGTTACTTGCCTGTCACCCAGCTCTAACAACTGCCTTGTAATGAAACTGGAGAGCTTAGCCCTGCCAACACACAAGAAGCCCTGTGAATATTACACATACAGAACAATCCGCTTGACAGCATTTAATTTGCAGAAATTATCAGTAAATAATTTCAAATAGCAAATGAAAATTACCTCATTTGTTAAAACTTCTAAGTAGAAAAAAGCAGCACATGAGCATATTATTCATTACAAGTTATCCACTTAAGTCTTCTCAGAGTGTAACTGTAGCAAAAAATGTGCTATAGTGAGAGGTTCAGAAATTGAACTGAGACCCTTAAGGGCCATTTCACACAAGCCATTGAACAGCCATCAGCTGGTAACACCTCTGGGCCTCTACTAAGCTGAAAACCATCTGAACAGACTTAAGGCAAAAGGCTTCTTCTGTCATGGCTCCCCCCAGGAGACATCTGGAGTGCTGCAAATTCTTTACTTCAGTTCAGCCAGGAGATGTCGCACCACTAAATTACTGATCTGAAAAACGCAAGTGCTAGTGTATAAGGTTGCTTAACATTTCTCATGAACATTTTTTCTTCCCTTGCCAGACAGAGGCATACCAGCAAGACCCTGACGTGAAAAGATCCAAAACCATTTTCATTCATGAAACCTACCCGTGAAAAGCTGCAGGCATCAAAAGAACGCCCTTTTTACCTGTGAAGATCCACCACCTTTCCCTCACCACTTACTGGAAAGAGCAGAAACCAACTGCTGAGAAAATACCCATATGCTGATTCCTTCCACTAACTACCCAGAACCTTATTTTAATTCCCAGTTACCAGAAAAACCTGTTAGCATAGGCAGTAAATATTTCATTGACATTCCAAACTCTGCCTCTCCCAAATTCTTAATTTTTTCCCGTAAGTTTTCACATGCATTCGGGGCCTGGGCAAAAGGAAAAAGAAATAATTTCCAGTATTTTTCCTCTTGCTATTAAAATAGTTCAGACAAGGAGCATACATGTAGCAAACATCCCACAATACCAGACCTTCTTCTCCAGCCTCAGCAGGAATAATGCAGATATTAATTGTTGAGCTTTAGCACTTCTCCCGGCCTAAGCAGGTGCTTCACATTTTCAGGTGCTGATACAAAATCAGTCTCTGATCTATCTTCACGGTATGTATACCTAATGCAGTCTTCTGCTCTCAGACATGAACTGCCAAAGGCTACATCTGTCTGCTACAGACAACAGCTCTCAAGTTCCCAGAATTTGCATAAATGAACAGAAGCAGCCTTCAAGCCTCACAGTGAACAATATACAACTTCCTCTCAGTGATGCAGATCCTGTTCATCTAAATCAACATCATGCATGCTCTGAGGAACACCAGAAGAATCTCACACAAATTATCTCACAACAGCATAAAAAAATGTTACACAGAAACAGCAATGACAGGCGGGTTCTGCGGAAGAGGTATGGGGTCACTGAGCTATGTGGGGTGGACATCACCCTGGCCATGTTAGGTGCTTCAGGCAGGTCGAGTTTACTGCAAGAACAGTGCCCCAGCATAAGCAAGTGTTTGAAATCCATGAAACACCAGTTACATATGCCAGCACCAGGGCATCATAAATGTACAACCAGTGTAATATCTGCAATACACCATAATTTAATTGTCAGTATTGCTATTACAATTCCACCAAGCTCTGAACAAGTACTGTGTCCCCACAGGAACACAATACAGCATACGAGGCTACCACAGAGGTGACAAGATATACCATGAGGCGAGTATTGCCACTGTGCCAGGTTGGCTGTGCAGACCATCCAATACAAAAACAAATTACCATTTTAAACAACACAACAAGCTAAATCATTCCCAAGCCTTAGGCTTTCATGCAGTGCAAGTCTCCTTAAACCCTATTCGCATCCCTCTGACTGGATGTTCTCCACAAGCCAAAACCCATGTGTGCACCTAATTTGCAAGGTCACCCACAGCATATGCGGGAGACAGCCACCAGATGTCCGTGGGCAGGACAGTGCCTGCAGGCAGACAGGGAAGGGACTGCACAGCCCTTTCTCAAGCAAAGTTAGCCAAGATTTGCCTTCACTACCTCAGAAAAAGGATGAACCCAAAAAGATTATTTCCTTGGCAGGAACCATCCGAAAGCCGATTTATTAACTGCTATGGGAAGTTTAAATTCATAAAATCACATCACAGAATGATTTGGGTTGGAAGGAACCTTAAAGTTCCAACCCCCCGCAGGGGCCGGGCCACCTCCCGCCAGCCCGGGTGGCTGCCAGCCCCGTCCACCCGGCCCTGAGCCCTGCCAGGGATGGGCACGCACCGCCGCTCTGGGCGGCTGTGCCGGCGCATCGCCGCCCTCAATGAAGTGTTTTTCCCGCTGCCTGACGCCCCGGGAGGCTGCCGCGCCGCGCCGTGCCGTGCCCGCGGGCCTGCCGAGCCCCCGGCCGCCTCACCCCCACCGCGCCCTGCAGCCGTGGGACCAAGGCGTGGCCCGGGCGGGAGGCGGGCACAGGCCGCACGCCACGGGGCCTCCTGCTGCCCGGGGCCGGGGTACGGACGCTGCCCCGCGAGACCCCGCACCCGCAGCCAGGCCCGGAGGCCGCAGCTGCTGAGGGGCGGGCCGGGGCCGGGGCCGCGCACGGGGGCGCGCACGCCTGGCGCAGGCGCACGGCGGGGCGCGGCAGGCCGTGGCGCGCGGGGCCTACCCGCCGTGAGGTGAGAGGCGGCGGGCCGGCCCCGGCCCGTGAGGAGCGAAGGGGAAGTGGGGACCGTACCGTGGCGGGGAGGAGCCGATCCGGGGCGGGGGAAGCGGGAGGGGCGGTGTCCGGAGAACCGGCGGGGGGTGGGGAGTGGGGGGTGGGGGCGCAGAGCGAGATGGCGGGAGCGCGCTTCCCTCATCCGCCTCAGGGGCCGCGCGCGCGCCCGCGCCTGCCGGGGCGGGGCCTCATGGGCCGGGGGGCGCCGCCTGGCGGTGGTGGGGAGTGGGGTCCGCCAGCGGGCAGGGCCTGGGCTGGGGGGTGGGCTAGGTTATGGGGGGCGGAATATGGCGGAGTGGGTTATGGGGGGAGTGGGATACGGAGGTGGGTTATGAAGGGGAGTGGGGATGGGGGGTGTTATGGGGGGAGTGGGATATGGGAGCAAGGCTATGGGGGAATGGGGATATGAGAGGTGGGTTATGGGGGGAGCGGGATATGGAGGTGGGTTATGGGGGGAGTGGGATATCGGGGAGTGAGGTTATGGGGGGAGTGGGATATGGGGGAGCAGTGCTGTGGCGGAGTGGGAATTGGGGGTGGGTTACAGGGGAACAGGGCTGTGTGGGACTGGAGACTGGGAAGTGGGGTATGAGAGGGTGGGCGGTGGGGGGGGTGGGGAGTGGGCTGGGGGGGGTGCTGGGGCTGTTGCCAGAGCGGCGGCGCTGCAGGGGGCTCACAGGGTGCAGCGAGTGCCCAAGGCAGCTGGCGGTGCCACTTACGGGGTGAGGAACCCAGCCTGGAAGTTGCTCTTGGTTCTCTGAGGGTCCAACCGGGGGCGCGGGGGGGGGTACCCGGGGTTGAAGCAGCTGCTGTCTGTGTGGAGGGGCTGCACAGCTTCGGTGGTGCCCCCCACAGAACCGTGCCTCCTCACGTGGAGCATGGAGGAAAAACGTCTAGAAAGAGAAACATGAGTTTCAATAAGTGAGAAGCCTGAACCATTCCCAGCATAAATACTTTGTAAAAGTGAGACATGTTAGACATCCCACAGTGGAAAGCAACTCAGTTCCCTGATGGCAGTGTGGAACCTCACTGCACAGATGCTGGTGAATCAGGACTGTTCACAGGAGCTGCCATGCAGTCAACACTGAAATGTAGTTGGCATGAACACCGTAGATTCTTGCACTGCTGTGTCCTTGCCACGTCTGACCTGTTCATTCTCTTCCCGGTGCCTCTTGGAGATGCAAAACACCTTCTTGCATAGTGGCTGTTCGTAACTCTGCTCAGCATGTACGCTCCCACCAACAGCCTCCGTTCAGCGCTGCCTTATATGCCCATCACCTTGCATCTCTTCTCACGCTGTATCCTGTCTCTCCGCACTTGATTTCTTCTCATGCACAGAAAACAGACTCTCAGCCATGTCAAATGGTCCCTGTTACAAAGACTGCTGACATCCCTTTTGCTTTTCTGTCCAGGGCACTCTGGGAGCATCTCATCTGCGAGGGCTGCGTGAGACGTCTGTGGGGAGCGAGCTGCCTTTCCGGACATACTCGTTGGGGCAAGGCTTAGCTACGGGCTGTTAGGCAAGAGGGGTTTTAACTCAGAGGAGCAAGAACATCACTAAGGGAGAGAGATGGAGCGCCTGGCCTCCTTCAGTAGTAAGTGCCTTAAGATGACATTTGGGAAGCGTTTGCCATTGTTTAAAGACATTAGCAGCCGTCTGGTGGCGGGGGGGAGGCACAAAACTATTTGGGCCACAGGGTCACTTCTGTGATCAAATTCTCAAGAGCACCAATACATGAATGATTAAGCAGGAATTCGGGTCTCGTTCTTTCTATCTACTTTTTATAGTTGGGCTAGCTGAAATCCATTTTCTTGCAAAAATGTGGCTTGCAACTTGACAGTCTATTTATTTTGACTACTTTGTAATGAACAAAATAAGAAAAACTTGCAGAGCAGTGTTTCATTCCTTGGTCAGCAATCTGAGTAGAGTCTGAGGTTTGGACGGGTTACAGAACAATCTTGCTGATGCCTTTGCAACCACAGCAATATGCTTTACGAGTCAAGCTTGAGGTGGATGGATGGGAGACTGCAGCAGTCTGTGCAGTGTTCACCGCAAATAAGGTCCTGGGGCTGGTCTGTGATGCAGAAGATGAGCACGGGCACAGGATCAAACCAGACAGCTAGCGCAGCTTGCTGCGTTGTACCAGGAGGCTGCTACAGAGAAGATTTTCCTTTGGGTCCGTTGCACAAGTTTAGGTTTAGCCCTCAGTGTATCAGGTCTAGAAGGGATGCAGTGCCAGCCTCTCTCTTGCAACTCTAGCTGAACAAGGAACTTTTGTAAGAGGTATTTGGAGAATCTGCAGTAGGAAAGAGGTTGTATATAGTTGAGTTCCCTTAAAATGACTGGGCACAAGTGAATTTAGGTGATTGCAGAACCAGTGCCTTGTTTGTGTTGCATAAGATTTACTTTTGGCTTTGCAGATGACCCTTTTGATAAGCCTCCATGCCGAGGTTGCTCTTCGTACCTCACAGAGCCTTACGTTAAGTGCGCTGAGTGTGGGCCTCCTCCCTTCCTCCTATGTTTGCAGGTGAGTGCAAGGATAAAAGCATAGGCATTAATTTCTTTGAGAAACTCATCAAAGGCCTGTCTGGTGCCAAGCTGTTCCATAAACACATTAATAACTGGTCTCTGTAAACTTGTATCAACACACTTATTTGCTCAGGGACAGGGAAATGACAAAGAAAATGTTGGAGGCTGAAGAATTAAGGCATAAGCAGCTGAAGGAGGTCTTTGTGAAGGCAGCCAAAGCTACCTAAAGACATGCAGTCAGCCTGGCTGTGTAACGGAGCATGCTGCTGCACGTCTAGAGAGGTATTGTTTCTGTTGGGTTTTTTATGGCATGGAAAAGAAAAGCCATCAAAAAACACCCTTTCCCTGTCCCTACACTTTTTTTCCCCCTCTCAAATGGAAAAGGAAATTTGAGGAAAATTTGCAATATTGACAATAATTGTGACCAGATACAGTTCTTTAAAAATTATGTGTGATCTGATAACCACAGAAAGTAGTGCTAGTTTTGATTATTAAATATATAAGTTTGCATTATTTATGATTAAAAAATGGCAGTAACCTCTAAAACCGAAAAAGGAGCTTAGCTTTGTGCTCAGAGATGTACAAAATACACAAAACCATATTGGGTATATGTTTGTTCATTTATCTGTACTTAAAAAAAACAGAAATTGAACTGTTGAAAATAGCCACAAACAATGCTGGTGGTTTTTAAACAGAGAACCAAGATTAAAGGGGAACTGTGTTTTCAATACCTACAAAATGCTCTGTGCTCTCTTCCTGGAACAATCCACTTTAAAACATACCACCAAGTTTCTTTCACCTGCCTAACTTTGCCATAAATACTTAACAAAAAAGTATGTCAATTCACAGGAGTTATGTCTTGGTGCAAAAGACAAGCAAGATACAAAGACAGAATTAATGCAGTTTTAACAGAGATTCTTCTACCATTTTATGTTTTTTCTAAAATTAAATCAGAAAAGTTGAATATCTTTTTCAGCATATCAGGTGGTCAGTTTTGGATATCCAGCGGTCAGAGAATAAAAGGAAAAAAAGGGAACAGTTAAAATATTTTCAGGACAGCACTGAGACTAACATAATGCTAATCTTTTGTTCTACAGTGTTTCACACGAGGATTTGAATACAAGAAACATCAAAGTGATCACACTTATGAGATAATGGTAAATATTCCTTTTAGAAAACACCTACTCCATCTTGAGCTTTCATAACTTCCCAGGAGTTAGGCCCTCGTTTACTAATATTACACTGAAAAATTAAGTGATAACAATTCTTTGATTCAGAGGTTTAAATCTATTAAAAAAATGAAAAAGTCTTCCTTGAGAACAAAGAAGAATATCCACCTGGAACATAATGGAGTAGTGGAGACATTTAAAGCTACATTTTTTACTTGTGCCTAGGTAGCAAAATGTGTCTCATGGGACTTCCAGTTCTTTAAACATGTGAATCAACTTTTTTCTTTATTCTTGTTTTTTCTTCCCCAAAATTAATCATTTTAAAGTCTTCCATAATTTTTACTGTGTTTCGTAGCGTAACATTGTTGAATTACAGCTGGTGGATACAACATGTAACAGTATATCAGATCGGCAGTGACAAACTAGTTTTTACTGTAGTTGATCCAGTGCCCTAAATAATGCAACAATTCTTTGATCAGATTTCATGGGACATAGTAGAAGTTTAAAACTACCTGTATTATATACGGTGTTGCCCTGTAGTTTAGAACTTCTTTGCTCTTGGTGTGGTGGATTATAAAAGAGGATCACAGCAGTTTGATTTGCTTTTTTCTTCTCTAGACTTCCGATTTCCCTGTCTTGGATCCTAACTGGACAGCTCAAGAGGAAATGGCTCTCCTAGAAGCTGTGATGGACTGTGGATTTGGAAACTGGTGAGAATTTAGTGGTTCAGCCAACTTCAGTGAATGATGGGTAGTTTTTCCTTTCATTTCACTGGATCTTAACGTTTAATACATCAGTGCACATTGAATGTTCAGTGACTTGTTGTGGGTGAGACACTAATTTAGCAGCTGAAGTGGAAGACTCGGGTAGCAGATTCTGTTTTCAAATCTGCAGTTAGATATACAATGAAATTATTAAAGGCTTCTTGTGAGATGCAGGGCGCCTCCAGTAAAGTACAAAGTTCCCTCAGTTCACAGTAAAATCACTGGGTTTTGAAGGAGCTCGACTGTTGCACAAGATTATCTGTGCCTCAGTTTACTCCTATGTAAAAACCAACTACAGAATTTCTTACCTTGTGTGGTTTTGGCTTGCTTACAGTTGACTAGCTAGGTATTGTTATTTTTGGAGGTTCCCTGCTTCTCTGTCATATTTAGGATAGAACACTGGAAGTATTTAGTATTTTTGCATTATGTTCTGTTCATTTCTGTAGTTGATACAGGATTTTTATGCATTTCTAAATGAAGGAGATCTGTAGTCATGAGTTATTTCTCTTCCCCTTCATGAAAAAATAGCTGTATTAAAAGTACAGGACTCCAGACTTCGCTGAAACAGAACTGTGAGATCTCACGTGTACCTTGCTGTCATCATTAAGACTGAAAACTGGTTGCAGTTGTGTTCTGCAAGTATGTCTGGTACACTTCGCCCTACTTAACAATACAAGTAATTTTAACTTTTTCCTTAAACACTTGGCTTTTTTCAGCCTTTACCAAATAAAGGAAAAACTGATTTTTCTTCCTGGAATCCCTTGCACCCAGTTTTTAGTTTAACAGAAATTAAAATGATTGCTGCTGGTGGATTAACTTTTTTTTTTAAGTCCTCAACTTACACAACCATTTTATTAAGACAAAACACTTCATATTTCTAGTCAACCACTTTTCCAAGAAAGTTTGGCAAAGATTTCTAGAATGTGTTTCGTACAACTATTTCACTACACGAAAGGGGAAACCACTATCCAGTTAAAATCACAAGAGAAAGTGGAGAAGCAGAATGTGATTCCGGACTATAGAATTTACCATTACCTGGAGTTAGTCAAATGTATAAAAAGCTCTTAAATAACAATACTAAATTTTCAAACATATAAAAAGTTTGGTACATTCCATCAGCCAGGGAGTTTCTTATGTAAAGACAGTGAACTGTGTTGCTCGTGACCACGAGAAAAGTGCTCCCTAGCGCTGTATCGAACTTGTAAGTATTGGCTCAGTGTTAGTCCACAAAATGTGAATTCAGACATCATTGCATATCAGTTCTCTGCACACAATGCAATCAGTCTCTTGTCCAAAATTATCTTTTACCGCTAGAGAAAGGAAAAAAAAAACCCCTCTTTTTTTTTTTTACAACAAAAAAACCATGTCTGTGTTCTTCATATTAAGCCTCCCCCTCTCCCCACTTCAGGCAGGACGTGGCCAACCAGATGTGTACAAAATCCAAGGAGGAATGTGAGAAACATTATATGAAACACTTTATCAACAATCCCTTGTTTGCATCAACATTACTGAACCTGAAGCAGGCAGAGGAGGCGCAGCACAGCGAAACAGCCATTCCTTTCCACCGTGAGTATCCCCTGCCCACTAGCACATACAGGGAGCTTCCCCACAAGGTCTCTGCTCTTCCAAACTGGGAATGAGCAGCCTTTGGAGAAAGGCGGGGCATGTGCAGTTTGCTTTTATTCCCAAAAGGAGAGCTTGTTCCAATGGCTAACTTCGATAACGTTAGTAGTAGAGTTTTCTTCACAACGTATTAAATCATTGGTGTATCAAATAGGCAAGACTGCCGGTTCAGTGGGAGAAGGGAGGGAACAGAGAGGTCAGATACAAACAGCAGGTTCTGATGAACCTGAAGTTCCTGCACAGCCAGTAGAAACGGTCACTCACAGAAATCACCACAGCAAAAGCCTGGATGCACATAGTCATTTAAAGGACAAGCTACCTCAAAGCTGCTTCACATGTGGCATGACATAACAGCGTGTCCGCCATGGTAAATACCAGTGTTGGTTCTCACCCTGATGCTGGAGCGATTACTTTTCTTGTCCAGTCCCCGCGTAGCAATGGTAACTGGGAAGGGATTTCTACCTGTAAAACATTCATCTGATTATCCACTGTGTACTGGGCCTAACCGCTGATGTGATTTATCATAAAATTACTCTTTAAACTATGCTGATTTCACACCTCTGCCTTTTAAAAAGCATATGCTAAATTTCAGCAACTTAACAAATTTCCAGTTTTCCTTAAATTTAACATCTTTAGAATTCCCCCAGTCTAGCAGCTGTTCCATTATAAAGCTCCCCAGAACGGCTGGGTAATAAGATTGCTGGGTATCTGGAGGTTTAAATTGAACAATACAGTGGTTAGGGCTAAAGCAGACAATTTTGGTTCCGTCCCTGGCTGTCATTGATTTTTTTATGTGACCTGGGCCAAGACAAATTCTCTGTGCCTCAGCTTGCTTTATTTATAGCATGGGACTTATAATGTTTAGCTCGTTCACAAGTGTGCTGTGAACCTCGGTTCATTATTGTCTGTAAAACTCTGAGCTCCTCAGTTGGGAAGGGCTGTAAAAATCCGGAGTTGTATAGCTTTAATTGCATCCCTCTGTAAATGGCACCCAAAAGATGGCAGATTTAACACCCCCGTTGCTATTAACTAAAAGAACCTGCACGCTGAGTCCGAGTGATCTGCAGAGGTTTACCGGGGGGACACTGAGCTCTGAAATGTAGAGTTTACATTTTATAACCTATTTATTACCTTGAATTTCTGTGTTTGACTTTCGAGAATACTACGAAGATCTCAGATTATTGCATTTTTTCTCTGGATGAACACAGTCTTTTTCTGAATATAACAATGAATAAAAGCCCAATCAGGTGTTTTTTCTTCAGCTAATTATTCCTGCTTTTCCTGCAAGAGAAACACGTATTTACAGGTTGTTAAAAGAGCCCAAGCCCTACACAACCACTAAAACCCTTTATTTTTTCAGCTGCTGATGATCCCCCACGGCCGACTTTTGATTCCTTGCTCTCCAGGGATATGGCTGGGTACATGCCAGCGAGAGCTGACTTTGTTGAGGTAAGACTCTCTCTCCTCCCATTATTTTAAATTTGCTACTGAATGCAAGATCAGCAAACGCACACTTGTTTGCCCCTGCCTCTAAGTCTCTACTCTTCGTGTAAAGAACATCAGAAGAGGACAAGACAGAGTGATTAAACCAAGGATTTAATTACAGAGGTGGCGCTGCAGGCTTGCAAAGCTGCTAGCAGGCAACCTGTGAGTCAGGGCTTTGTGTGCATGGGCTGTGCGGCATGCTGCTACCACCAGATGTCCAGTAATGAATGGCTCTTATGTAAGCGAACTAGATGTTGTGAATTAGATGCTTAGCAAAAGGGGTCAGCTTCAGCATGCTTCTATTTCATTTGCCTTAGAGAAGCACATATGAGCCAGATCCAAAGATCACTTGAAAGACCTGCATTGTTTTCCATGGTTTTAGCTGTGGGCCCAGGGCCCCAGTTCCTGTTGCAAAACAAGCTCCTGTACATGAAGTAATGAATTCAGCCATATAGGGGCTTGTTGTTTTTGTACATTTGAGCAGAATTTCCACCACAGTGTGGGAGTCATGGAGATTACCTGATTAATTCTCATTATCCTGTCGCAGCACCCTGTTCCAGTTCCAGCCATGGGGGTGCATATTATACATTCCCTAGTTAAAGCTCCGCTGTGATGTATGTTGCTCAGGGATGGAACCTTGTACAACTGTGTATGAGTAAATATCTCTGTGTTCAGTACTTCTACATGTGCTGAAACTCAGTACCAATTTTTTAATGCTATTTAGTGATAATTTATTAATCACCTCTGAACAGGAGTTTGACAACTATGCTGAATGGGATTTGAGAGATATTGATTTTGTAGAAGATGATTCAGACATTTTGCATGGTAAGTCCCATATTTTTGTACATTGTCTGAAAATAATGTTTCAGAGTGCCTGTGCAGCATTTTACTGGGTCTCTTTTTCTCTACATACTTTTTTAAAAGTGAACATACGTTTTTAATAATCTCATTTCTGTGTGTTGGAATTTGAACACCGGCATTTCTATGGTCCTCACTTTTAAATCTCTTTTAAAAGCTCTTAATCAACTAACATACTTAGATATAGAATAATGCATTTCACTCACTACTGAAATGTAGCCAGTTGTAAAGCAGAACATGACTGAAACAGAGTAGTCTTCACCAGAGGTAGGCATCACTTTAAGAAAGACACAAATTATGTTTTATCCAGTATAAACTCTAGAGAAAGTTTAGCTAAGTAGAAGCAAATTATCTGAGATAGTAATTTGTCTGGAAACAGTTAGCAGTACATCAGTGTTTGAATAAACAGACCTACAGGCCTATTACAAACCAGAAACATCAATGGCTTGATACTGATTCCCCTCCCCAGCTGAAAGATACTCCTTCCATTTGCATAACATTTGTGAGCGTCATAGCAAGGCACAACTTTTGTTCTGCTTCAGAAGGAGGAACGCTTTTTCCTCTGTTGCCAACAGCCCTTTCCCATATTGTATCTAGTTTCTTAGAAGATCTGTCACTTATTCTAACCTCTATTGGTTTAGGAAATCTGATACCGGGAGGGGTATTAATACAGGCAGCAAGGAGGTATGTAGTTTAAGACTTACCTGCAACACACTGAAACTGTTCTGCTCTTGAAGTTTTGTGGTTTTTCATGCGTTAAACGTGCACACTGAGTTACAGTAGCATTAGCTGTATGTGACAGCTGACTTTTTATTGTGAAGAGGATGGTTATGTATGAGTCCACTTGCTGCTACTGAGTTTCTCTGGACATAGCTGCCTTAAAATACCAAATAACAGGAATTATTCAAATGACATTTTAATCCATAAAGAGTAAAAGATCATACCTCTCCCCACATTTATGAGTACATATAGTGTTTAAAAGTACTGTGTGTATGCTTCAGAATTCTCCCACCTGTGTCAGGCAGTTCTAAGCTAAAGCCTTAGCGTCCCTTGGAGACAGACAAATCCTGTTACAGACAAACAGTCTTTCCAAACTTAAAAAATCAGTTTGAAATTTAGCAGTGTACACAGAGCTTTAAGGAATGCAGGCTCCCTTGGCTCAGAAAAGGTTATGAGAATCGTATGTCAGTCTCTCTTCCCGTTTAACATTTATTGAATGGGGGACTGGCTTGTGGACATGTCAGGGATTCATCATGCCATCTCTTTTTATTGCTATGAAAAGATATATTTTCTTACTTCCATGTCCTATTCTGAGTCCTGGTAAACTGAATACGTAAAATAAACTCCTAGTTCTGTTCACTAATTGATAGCTTAATATTAATTCAAGCTGGTTTACCAGCATTGTCTTCCATACCCCTCACACCTGTCTTCCTCCCACTGCACAGTTCAGCCATTTAAGATTTCTCCTACCAGCCTCCTGTTTAAGTTGCCGATCTGACTGCAAAAATCAGCTTTCCTCATCTCTTCAGAATGTCATAAAGCTGTGCAGGGCCAGACCCTCTGGTCTGTCCAGCTCCGTGTCCTGTTAGTACCGCAGAGCAGACGCGCAGGAGAACGTAAGAGAAATATAGGCACATACTTTTCCTGGCATATCTCCACGCTTCCTGCAGATAAGTTTAGAGACTTCATGACCCATGTGTTGTGGTCAGACCATGTTGACCAAAGGATCTGTCCTCCATGAATTTAGTTAACTACTCTTAGAACTATATATATTTGTACTTTTGCCCCCATAATACCCTGTACCAGTGAGTTCCACAATTGAGTTAGGAGTTCTAAAATTTAATTATGTGTTGTGTGAAAAAATACTTCCTTCTGTCTATCAAATCTTTTACCTGATAATTTCGTTGGATGTTCTCTAGTTTGTTCTTCAGTTATCTTCGGTATTTAGTATAGGATGTCAGGCATTTGCCTTGTGAACACTGTTTGGCAGAACTTACATGGTGTGACCAACTACATTTTTGATCTCTTAGCTCAGGAACTCTGGCATCTTCCTTCCCACAGCTGTGCTAGATCTGCCCATGTGAGAGAGAATGCCTCTAAAAAATGAAGTCCCAGGGTCTAGCCAGCTGTTTTCCTTTTACATGAGGCATCTTGGGGAGAGAAAGAATTATTCTAAAAGAGTTTGGAATTCGATCTTTCCCTTCTCCAAGCTAATACAAAAAATGAAGGAGGCACATCCTCCCTGATGCTGACTTTGCTTGATTGCTTCAGAATATTTTGCAACCTAATTGTAGGATTTCATACTGTAGAAAATCGCTCAACATTTGGATCTGAAGGCAGGGACAGGCATTTGGATGATTTGAGAAACCTTTGTGCTTTGTAGTTAAAAGGCAGAGGAGGCTGTGAGGCAGCCCTGGAGGCCCAGGATATTGTTATCTCTCATAGGGGGGAGACAGGGGGTCTCACATGCCCCTCTGCCCCAGCCCTGCCCACTGGAAAACTTCTGACACTAGATCTTACAGAAATGTCCTTGAAAAGCTGCCCTGTGGCTGTCTTCCACACCTGCTCGGGACAAATTTTTGCTGGCCAAATAGCAAACTTTTTGTTTGTACAGTAAAGCTGTAAAACAGGGATTTAACATATTTTATAGCCCAGAGAAACCCAAGGGCGGGTCTTGCAGCATAGGTTAAGTATCAGGTTTGTGAAAAAATCCTCTTGTTTGTTTTCCTGGCATACATTAAACCTCACTGGGCCCAAGATTCATTTTCGAAAACTACTTTTATATTCCATTTTCTGAAAGTTACTCAAGCTAGACCTGGAGAACACACCAACCAGCACAATTTCTATGGTCTCTCTTTCTTTCTTTTGTTTCACTAGTCACACAGATCAGTGCTGCAATGTCTAGGTTGCACATAACGCAGGAATATTTGATGCTGTCATTGGAACGGAATTCTTCCTTCTTCCCTTTCCTTCACATTGCTCTGCTTTTCTTAACATTTTGTAAAAATTGTTTTATAAAAAGTACTAGGTTTAAGCTGCTTGATCTCTGTTTCCTGATATCATTGCATTTTCCCTGTAACATTTTCCTGTGTCACTCAATGCAAGTTTTCGTTATTCCCACAAGAAAGAAGAGTGCAATTTAATACAAGGTGGAAAGACTCCCAGGCAGCCTTTTATGAGGAACACAGAAACCTGTACCTGCTGACTCACCAGCTCCTCCCACCACACAGGAGGTCACAGACATTGTTCAGTCACTTCTTGATATTAGTGAGATGGTAGAAATTGTATGAAATTTCAATTAGCTTCTTAAACTGTTAACTTTCACTCACTACTTGCAATACAGTAGACGCATGCAAATATATATTGAACATAAACAAAACCATAATGGACAGATCAAAAGAAACAACTAGTTACAAATCTAATTCAGCCCAGAGTGCTTGAGTATTTCATGAATTACAAGTTTTCATCAGACTGGTTTATAACCTTAGTAATTCCTCTTTTTTTCTGGCTTTTTCTCCCTTTGCCTTCTCATGTAAATGATTTTTACTTCTAACACTGGAAGGTAATTGCTGAAACCACAGGTTTAGAAGTGAGTGGAAATAGACTGCAACTCTGGCTGTACAGTAGTGAAATTTAATTTTATAAAATATGAGGCAGTCAATGTTCTTCTAAATATTACATGATGTTGGTTCTTTTGTGGAAGTTCCTGACATGTTCTGAAGGCAGATACCCTGTTTGCCTACGTTCCTGCTTTCCTTTAGGGAGAGTGAATTTGGATTGTGGCCATTACGTTTGTACCAATCAAGGCACACACTGGATACACAGCCTGTTTACTTCGATTAGTTTGCATTCTTCCCATTATTGGGGCCTTGCATGCCAAACAGGTTAGCTAGCATGAAACAAAGGTCTCGCTCATTAGTGTTCTGAAAAGTTTTTGCAGGCCAAATGAGGCTGAAGAGGAATGAAAAGGAAAGAAACTGTTTTGGACACACTCTTGAGAAACCAAAATATTTTGATTTTTTGGAATGAAGAAAGGAGCCTTGAATTTCTGCCTATCACTGGATCCTTCAAAGCTGCTTTGACCATCTCAAAGAACCTTATCATTTCCCAAAATGGACACTTTGGAACACAGTGTCAGCTTGGATTATCTTTAATTACCAGTACAAACAACTGCCTCCCTAGTATAATCCATGGGGAAAAGCACAGGCAAATCATTTTCATTCGTACAGCATCTCTGTTCTCATTTCAATGCAGCATGTAACAGTATAGTAGTCTTGAGTTATTCATGCATTCCAGATTTTGTAGTCGGCTGTTCCTGTGTGAATATGTCTATTAAAAACAAAAGCCCCTCCAAAAGTGCATGTGGCAGCAAATACTAATTTTTCTGGAAGCAGAAGGTCTATTTTTTTCCTTCATTTGTTCTCATGAGTGTTCCTTCCCCTCCCCGGTTGATCGTAATTTCTTTCAGAATATTGTGCGCTCAGGTGAAAGCATCAAAATGCAATAGTTATAGGTGCATAATTACCTGTGATATTTATAGAGGTTTTCCAATGCAATTTCTGCATGTACTTATTAAGATCTGCCCACACAAACCCCAGAAAATAACGTTAGCTTAGCTTGCAGAGGGTTTAAAAATGTAAGAATATTTTCCATAAATTGGCACCTATTCCAACACTTAGTAATAGCTTTCATTCATGTTTAACTTGCTGCATTTCCTAATTTCTTGTCCCCACATTTAAGCAAGAAGGAGAATTTGCCCTGTGCTTGTTCTTAAATTGGGGAACTTGAATAGCTCTTTATGAAAGTACATGATGATTCTTCAACACACTTATTTTGCAAGAAATTTGCAAAAAGAATTAAGAATATTGTATCAGCCCTCCTGTCTTCACACATAATCTTTTGCTCCTAGATGAACATCAAATCAGTCTTGTATAAATTAAAGATTTTTTTGCTAATACAGGATCAGTAAGTCTAACTCAAAACTGTTTGCTCCTGAGCTGATACACACAGCCTTTGGGCTTTAGCTGTCCCTGTTCGTAAGGAATTTTATTACCCAGAGGACTGCACAGATGAATTGCCTAGAGGCTCGGGGCTTCCTGGTGTTTACATATAAATGCATATTTTAAAATAGGCACATAACCACACTTCTTTCTTAATTGCATTATTTATTATTTATTGGAGAGTGCAATCAATAAACTGCCAGTATCAGTTTTGCTCTTTTCTTGTAACTGCAGAGGAAGGAGTGGATTCTGGATTCTGTCACACTTGGGCCACCCCTGATTCCACAGCGCAGTGGGCTGAAAGGGGACGTGCTCTTGCTTAGTTTCAAAGAGCTGCATGTTGTCTCTACAGACTGTAAACCCACTGTCAAGTCTGAAGCCTCTTCCTTCTGAGAGCATATTGAAATGATTAACGTAAAGGAAAAAAAGCCAGCAAAGAAGTGGGCCAACTCTATGCTTATTTAATGACCTAGAATTTTTGAGTTATTTAACAAAATGTGGGAAGGGAAGGTAATAGGTGTCTCCTTATCTTTTCTTTCAAGAATTTACAAAAAAAGTTTATTAACGAAATGGTTACAGGAAAAGAAGCTGAAGGATCTCCAAGTGGATCAGCCAGATTGCAGACAGATTTGATTTTGAAAAGGATATGATTTCTAATGAGCGTGGCTTTTTCCTGTGCTTCTTCACATTGTCGTGAACTATTCTCTTTGTTCTTCTGGCAGACAGATAAGTCTAGAAGTTAACAAGCTACAATCTTGTAGATGTTTTTAAGAACTGTAGCAAAGGCTACTTTGAATCTTCACAGTTCAGAACTGTGTCTTTCTATTTTTTGGAGTTCTTGTTCTGTGCAAAGAAGCCTTTATCCACAGATGATACCTCAGATCCTTAAATCTGATAATTTCGCCTTTCAGGAGAAGGAATACTTAACAACTGCACATGTAAAGGAACAAATAAGTGCTAACAGTAAAACAGTCCAAGAAGGAGGAGGAAAAGAGTTCTGAGGATCTGCCCAGGTTCATATTTACAGGCAGTAATGTATTTGGAAGGAGTAAGCAAAAGAAAGCTTTGACAGGTAGCATGTCTAGCCTGCAGAAGGTTAGCCTCTAGTGAGTTTAGGTCCCTGTACAATTGCCAAAGGATTTTTAAAACAGCAAAGCAGAGTGACCATTTCAGCCTACCGTGAACATGAAAGCTTGAAAATTAGCCCAGTACAGTGATTACTTATGTATTCTGCAATTATTTTTTATTATTATTTTGCAGCTCTGAAGATTGCAGTTGTAGATATCTATCACTCCAGGTTAAAGGAAAGACAGAGAAGAAAAAAGTGAGTTTTCAAGCAGTAATTTTGTTCCTTTGCTTCATTACCATGTTTTGGTCCCCAGTGTTGTCCTAATACTAAACTTAATTGATTTCCTATAGCAACCTTCCGGACAATTCCCATGCATGGAGACCTTCTGCTATGAGATTTGCATGACAGGCTTCATCTTGGATGTGTGGTTCTCCTTCTGTGCACAGATTAAGATCAGGCACGTGACTTTAGCAATGGTACCAGCCCAGAAAGCACAGGTTAACAGACCCTGATTGCTTATTTGTACACATGGTTGACAAAGGACCTCTACACGCCATAACTCTCCTTTAAACTCTCAAAACAAGTCATTAATTGTGAAAAACCTCTTTTCCAGTCCTTTTTACTGCATGAAAGTCGTGTACACAATGCTCTTCATATTACTATCCCAAATCCAGTTATACATAAATAACTAAACTTCTTGCAACACCTTATGAGATCACATAGCCATTTTGCAGAATGAGAAACTGAAATACTCTCTGGGAAACCAATCATAGATCCAGGGCTAGGAACCAGAAGAGGCAAATCTCTTTTCTTCTTGTTCCCTGAGTGATGCTTATGTACTAAGCATAATTCATTTTCTACTTCAGGAAAAAAAAGCAAGCTGCCAGTCTGTGACTAATTACTAGACCCCTCTTTCTCCACAGAAATGTTTGCATCATTATTTTTAATTCTTAGTGGTCCATAAGTTACTTTTCCACAATGTGTACTGAAGATAACTATATAGCTGACCTGAGTTTGAATAATTTATTCAGTTCATTTGACAGCTTTCTAGAATGACTCAATTTATTCATTAAATTCAATTTTATTATAACTTTCAAGTACTTTGTTCAATATTTAAAATTATATCTTGCTGAATTACTCCCTTCTGGAAGAATTAGTAATTTGGAGTAAGACTCCTCCGTTCCTTTTCATAATACAGCATCGTTCTGCTGAATGACAGGTAAGAGTTGATATGTATCAACCAGGTTCTTTGTAATTCATAAATAAAAAATATTTACGTGGCATGATTTCCATTATGATAAATCATGTCACGCTGAAAGAAAGTGCCATAAGGCTCAGTGACATAACTCAAAATGGTGTCAGTTTTTGTAAAGTTTCTGCAGCAGGATGGGACAAAAATCTGGAAAATGACGTAAAAATGCTGATGTCACTCTCAGAAAGGCTTCTCCACATGGGACAGGAAAGTTCTTTTATACATACTGAAGAAAATGTAATGGATTATAGAGAGCAAATTCCAACCTGACCTTGACAAGCTCAACATTGTAGTATCTCTTATCATTAGCAAAAGTCGTGTGTTTATCGAATTGCCACATAGCAGCGACCACATGACATTTGCTGAAACCTCTGACAAATTTATTTCTTATACACTTGTGAATATCTGACCTGCCTTTTTCCTCTGCTCATTTCCCTGATCCTGTCAGGAGCGTTTCAAACTTACGAGTTACCTAAATCATTTCCCTCTTTAAAATCTAAGCTGTCGTGGAGAAATTCCTTCATCCCACTCCCGGTGGTGAAATTTACAGTCCATCTCTCACCCCTGCTCTCACAGAAGGACATTTGTCTCCCTCAAGCTGGAAATCATGCTTCATGAGACATTCCTTTGCCTCCAGTTTTGGAAGGACAAGTTATAAGACACTGTAGATGTGAAATCTGTGCCTAAAGAAGCAGTTTTGAACCTTTAAAGCAATTGTAGCTCCCTTTGTGCTCAGTACTGTCTGAGTTGGACTAATGCACACCACTATTCAAAATTTACCCTGATTAAAGCCACACTGCATCACTGCATCATGCGTCTCCGCTAGTCAGCACAAAGGTTATGGAAATTTCGTATGTCTTTAGTTTTAGACCCCTCTGTCGGTCAAAACCAAAGTGTCTTCTGAAGCCTTTGTATTTATGAGGTAATACATGAGTTAAATGCCTTTTCCTAACACCATTTTTCTCTCAATTACAGAATTATAAGAGATCATGGACTAATCAACCTCAGAAAATTTCAAAGTGAGTATCAGGTGTAACTGCTTAACTTTAAAGTAGCCTCTACTCGGGAAGCAAAACTTCACATGTTCTCTGTCTCCAGTGCACCAGTGTGGTTTCTTCATACTGGACCATATTCAGATGGTCTGAATTCCAGCAGATTTCCTGCCCCGACTGTTTCCAACCGGCTGGCTCTAACTACTCCCAGCTCTGTTTTAGTCATTGTCTCAGAATTGCTTTTCAGAAGCATTTCGGGTTCCACTGAGGAGGGAGAGGGGTGACGGTGAAATCTAGGCTTTCTAAGTGCATCTCACTATCCCAAGTGCACTTCGCTATTCTATCATCCTTTATGCTTTTAGAATTTTAAGGGGTGTGCAATTTTGTTGCTTTTTACTCAGCAATTTGTAGTTGTGACACCAAAATGGCCAAGAAGTGTACCAGATCTGGATCTCTGGGCAGTTCACAGGGGCTGGGTAGTCACTTCACGTTCCACTGAATTTATTTTCTTCTCCCAGTAGGAGTGATAAAAGTGTGTCGCTTTTTCCCCCCTCTAGTTTTGGAAAGGCGATATCCAAAGGAGGTTCAAGACCTTTATGAAACAATGCGACGGTTTGCACGAATTCTTGGACCGGTAGAGCATGATAAGTTCATTGAAAGCCATGCATGTAAGTACCTTGAAGATTTTAGCATGTTTCTTCTTCAATAGGCTTAATGAGCGGTTGCATCATCTACAATCTTTCCTAAATATATACCACTCCTGGAGGGCAGGAGGTTATTTGTCTCCTCCTCCCCCATCTACCTACCTCAGAAAAACAAATACATTTGTGGTTTGATACATTATATAGGCAGCAAGTGTTTTTTTCCACTAACTTAGTCTGAGTTCTTTGTTTGATTTCACAGTTGACTGAACATTCTGGTCATGTGTTAGAAGTAATATTTTCTTATCAAAAGACCACTATTCATTTACTGGGACTCTGTATCAGTGAGAGAACAAAATCCCTAGAATTTATGTCTGTATTGAGAAACCAGGAACTGGCAGCAAATTGTGAGTTCTTTGAAAGATACACGTTAAACCATTATGTGTGTACATAATTATATAGTACTGAGGTCATTATGTCCCTTACCTTAAAGGGAGAGGCATTGTTCCATCACCGAATCATCTTGAGTCTTTATGCATAATCATAGCATGCATTTAGGCAAATTCCAGTACGAGTCATTACATCCTGCTTAATTCTGTGACTTAAACGGGGAGAATTGTTGCTCATTAGAAGGAACAAAGCACTTAAACAGTTGTGACTGTATTTGCAGGACACTGTGTGTGAAATACCAAAAGTATGACCCAGCAAAATCATGAGTCCCACATGTGAGTGCTAGCCCTGGAACCCAGTTTTGTTGTTGTAGTGACAGCGAAGTCCTCAAGTTAACCTGATAGCCAAGTACACGAATTATACAGATCTCCCGAGTAGTATGAGTAAACAAATTTGAGACGAGCAAACTTGCTCACTGTAAAAGTAAGCAATGCCTGGAAGCCAGCTGATAAAAGCTATAGGCAGTGAATATCTCTGAGCAAAAGGAACACAGGTATTTAATCTTACTGACTCCCGGAAAAGAGTTGTCTGCAAGGAAAAGTTTTGGAAGGTCCAGTTATGAAAATCACAGTTCAAAGACAATATTAGATGCTCTGAGGAGCCTGGATTAAGTAGTTTTTCAAAACTACTGAAATGCATTCCAGAAATCCTACATTATGGTTATTTGCCTTGTCCAGGATTCAGCAAAGGAACTGTCAAAGCATGAAGATAAAATAACTTTTCTGAGCACACAAATGCTAGAAACCAGCTTAAATCTGTGATGGAGGAGTGTTAGGACACGGTGAGTTTGAGATCTGATACAGACTTGTGCAGAGAGGTTAACCCTGTCTGTGGTTCTGTGTACTTCATAGCCGAACCGTGTAGACAAGTGAGAAACAGCAATGTTACACCACAGCTGACTGCCACCCCCACTGACCCACATTTGTTTTTTGGATTTCCCTTCTGCTTACTCTTGGGGTAAAACAGTGGAATTTGAGCTGCGAAGGGAAATAAAGCGACTACAGGAATACAGAGCAGCAGGAATCACCAATTTCTGTAGTAAGTACCTGATGCATTATTCAGCCCATTCCCATTCATCAAGGTGTGGAAGGATGATTTTACAACATTTAGGATGTGTTGAATAAAAAGACACTTACTTTTGAAATACGTTTGCTAGCTCTTCAACTGAACAAGTCTTTAGCAATAATGCTTCAGTCCAGCTGTGCTTTTTTAAAGCTACTTTGAGCCATCAGCTTGGAGAACGTGCTGTCTAGCAGAGCTCTGCTTTAGCCACCACTTTGCAGCCGATTCAGAAAAAAAAACGTCATGGCACAGTGGTCTCCAGTGCTTTATCTCTGGACACTTTCACTGGCTGTCAACAAGCGTGATATCTGGAGAGAGGCCTAAGACCTCTACATAAATGAAATGGCCTGGTTTATCCCAGACTTGGATCATGGAAGCCTTTTTTTGTTTGTTTTTGGCCTGAAATTAATAGCGGGAGGGGTGCAGGGTGGAATCTAATACCTTCTGATGCCAAGTAGTTGTCATGAGGGAGAATAGCTGAGTCTGGTCCAGAGCTAGAGAACAGTTTCTCACTGATTTCCTAAAGCAGAAAACCCAACAGTCTGAAAATGTTGACCAAGGCAGCTGGCAAGAACGTGGTGTCTGTTTGCCGTAGGTGCCAGAACATACGATCACCTTAAGAAGACAAGAGAGGAGGAGCGCCTGAAGCGCACTATGCTTTCTGAGGTCCTGCAGTACATCCAGGACAGCAGCGCCTGCCAGCAGTGGCTCAGTCGACAAGCTGATATGTACGGTTACAGTAAGGCTGGGAGTTTTACACACCTGTGCTTTAGTCAGCTGCATCAAACACATTTTGCTGTGTGACAACAAACACGTTCCCAGTTTATTGCAGTAGGAACAGTCCACAGAATTCAGCGGGGCGAGAAACTGCAGATAAGAGCAGTGGTGCTTGTTGCACTACAGACAAGGAGTGACTAGTAAGGGCTCAAAGCCTCGCTTGTCTGTATTTTTATATTTCAGGAACTTAACTGCCGTTAATAAAGTCACGGAGGGAAATGAGGTCTTTATGGATATTAATGAAGGCACAGATGACACTTTAAATGTTTCAGATGATTTTAGATGTAGCAGCATTATTAATGTGTAGTCACCCTGCATAAGCACTTTGATTTAGGGAGCAAGCTGCAATGCAAAGGAAATGCATCCTGTAAACCACATGGTCGGAGAAGATGATCTGTAATTTCCCCAGTCAGTCTCCACTGAATTTTTTATTGTCCTACCCACCCCCTCCCTTTGTTTTTGGGTTGGTTTTTTTTTCTTTTCTTAAAACAGGTTCCAGGCATGGTCTTCAGTCTGGGAGTGCTAAATATTTAGAAATCCTGTTGACTTCAGATCAGCACCTGGGTTATGCAAGTTGAATTGTATAATTATTGGAGTTGGGGAAGAAGTAGTTTCAGGGGCAATATATGCAGTTATTCTTAAAAAAACCATGAAGGCAATTTGAAAATTTCCTTTCTTTTCAGTGATTCCGGCCTGACTCCCACAGTACCAGTTCCTTCAAATTCAGGTAACTGTTAGATGACGATCTGTGATAAAAAGCCAGCCATACATAAGTAATATTGTTCTGACAGCCTGCTGGAGAGTGGCTCTTTTGCTTGAGTGCTAAAGTATCGGTCCTTAAGCCTCATAGTTAAGCACTGCTTAAGTCAACATTACCTCAATCTGCAGCTCATTCCACGTGCAAATCCTGTAGGAGTTTTTGATGAATTTCTGACTACAGGTAGAAAACCTATTCTAAAGCTACATTAACAAGGCAGGAAAGAATTTTCACATGAGAACAACATTTTATCTTTAAAAGATCAAGCTAATCCAGGTTTTTAGTGAAGCTGTATAGCACATGCCATATGACCCTGACAGAAAGCAGATTTGGGAGGGCAGAACACCAAAAAACAGTTGCTGAGGAACAGGCCATGGGTGCACCAAGCACCCCAGAGTGACAGAATGAGATGGCACGGGTTGCCTATGCAACTTCAGTTTTCCTTTCCTATGAATATGCTTCTATGTTCTTTAATTCTGTAACCGCAGACTGTGGCTTTCTGTTGCCAAGAGGAACCCTAGTTCTTTCAGTGCTCTGTGAGGACAGATTCAGGGGTCAGTCAGAGCCCTTGTGGACAAGACTTCTATGAAATCCCATCTCATTTGTTGAGGCCACAGGGTGATATGCAATGAATGAGACTACGATAAAGTTTTACTATAAGGCTGTTAAATGTTGCCAGGGAAAACTGGCTTCTAGCTCTCTCTCTCTCTGCGTCCAGTTTTTATGTGGATGCTGATAAACAGCTTGAACCAAACTTCTCAGAGGTGGACAGCAAGTCTCTATGTTCTTCCTCATTTCTGCCAGGTACCTTGGGAATTTGGGTCAGAATACCAAGCAATTAGTCATTGCAGCAAGCACTATGTTTTAAACATACTTGGTGATCACTGAGATCTGGTATTTTGGAGACAAAATAGCATTGTGTATCTCAGGCCAGGCATCCAGAGCCCATGGAATGGGGACAGTACCCCCCCCCCAGCTGAAGGGCTAGTGTAAAGAATGAAAATAATTTTTTGTGAAATATTCAGTGGCCCATGAAGGAGAAGAGCCCAAGAGAACATGAAATGTTTTGCCTATGGAACTCAGACAGCATGCATTGTTTACAACCAGTATCACATGTTGAACAAAACCCAAACAAAATACCATATAGTTGCTAATTAAGCAAACATCTTGCATATTGAATAAGGCAAGAATACTGTGGAAAAACTGCCACGTGTCTATATAATTAAAGGCTGCATCATACTGAATATACAAGAGGGCAAATTAATGTTGCTTAACTTCACTTCTAGATTTTGAGATCTTGACTTTGCAGCCTTAATATGTTTTCTTCAATATAATTTGTGTAATTTCCTAGGTTTGTAAAAGAATAAAACCGTATTCTATCATGTCTCATCATAGCAAGCTCGTTCCAGGCCATAGAAAGAGGAAGCAGTGGTTCAAAATAACTTCTGCACCTACCAGAGACTCACTGCTCTGGCTTCTTTCTAGCCCTTCAGTGCTCTCTCTGGTCAGGCTCCCCTCACCCAGCCAGGCTCCCATCTGTTCCCTACAGATGCACGGGAGAAAAAAAGAGAGACTCCCCAGTCCCAGAGGTGGAGACCCAGGCAGGGCAGGGTCTGGAGCAGCAGCCAGCACAGTCCTTGGGAAAATGGAGCTGCAGCTTTCCCAAGATCTCATCACTTTGCCAAATTTGGGAAGTTTGCCCTGGGATAGAGAGACCTATGTCTAACGGGGCTAAATATGCAACCTGCAGCATGGGGGCAACTTTCTATAAATGTAAATTAATAGCCCTAGCTTTGTTCTGAGCTCTGGAAATTAAAACAGAAATGCTATTAGGAAAAAAACCAACAACCAAACCTGCAAGTAGAAAGCCCGTGTGAAAGTTTAAGCTCCACCAGTTAAAGTTCAGCAAAGTTATAAACAACGGTGAAAGTGAGAACTATCAGACTACCTTGTGATAGATTTTTCTTTCAATATGGTTTATCATAACAGACAAAAATACATCCACAAACTGCATTTGCTTTACGATATTTGCATGGTACTTAAAGGCCTTTAAAGAAAACTCTGCTTCATGAAGTCGTCAGTAACGCCAGAGAAATTTTCTGCCAATCCCATGAAGAGATCTCAGCATCTTTGTAAGATGCTGGTTTCACACCCGTTGGGAGCTGGCCCTGTGTGCTGTGCACACCCTCCGCAGGCACTGCCCGCCCTAACCCCAGCCAGAGCAGCCTGTGCAGCCAGAGGTGCAGCCCAGCCAGCCGCAGCCCCTGCCCATTTGACAGAAAACTTGCTTTCCAGTTCCTCCTGCGAGCCAGCTTAGCAGTGCAAGAGGCCTCATGCGAGTATTCGCAGTGCTATGTCAGCTACAAAACCGTACCTTTTATCAAATCAGTGAAGGTTTTACGCTGAGCCCTAAATAACCCATGTCTATAAACACTCAGATCATACTGGCTTAACATCACGGGGATGTAATTGCCTCTGTGATAACACAGCTAAGGAACCGCCACCGCCACACTGCTCAGAGGTCCTCAGTGTTTTCCCTTCATGTCTCTGCAGGTAGACGGAGTGCCCCACCACTGAACCTCACGGGGCTCCCGGGCACTGAGAAACTCAACGAGAAGGAGAAGGAGGTGAGGAAGGGAACAGAATGGAAAGATAGTCTGTGTACAACTTTCTCTGCACAGTGCAGGGGTGCTCACACCATCTGTCTCAGGTGCTGTGAATGTCACCTCAGTTATACGCCCTGACTGCTCTTTCCTGCTCATAAAAATCATTCAGGTTTTCCAGTTGGCTTCTTAATTTCAGTTACCGTACTATACGCACAGCACAGCTGCTGCACATTAGCTTATTTAGCAGAGAAAGGTGGAGAGCACCAGGGTGTTATTATGTGCTATTATAACATCCAGAGTATGACATCCTCTCTGCCTCTGTTGTGAGGCCGAGGCGAGCAGGAGGGTTATTTTTTCTTAATGAACATTGGTTTTGAAACCGGCAGAGGATTTCATCAAGGGCTTCACCGGACAGATCACTGAAACTGAATAGCGGAGTGCTTTCATTAGAGGTATCTCACAGCCAAACCTCAACCAGTTATCACTGGTTTTTCACTGTAACACTAACGTGACCCACGGAGGTGGTAACTGTATTGTTCTTTTCATGTGGTTTTTTTCCCCTTTTTCTGCTTTACAGTGGATATACCAAGCTGTTTGTATGCGCATGTGCAAAGGATGGAATCTGGCTTTCTTTAAGCCATGGGTTCTTAGCGGTGAGCTCAGCCTGGCGCTGAGATGTGCGGTCCCGTATGGGGTGCACCTGTATGGTCACCTAAAGCAATCGGTGGCACAGGGAAGGTAACACAGAGCAGACAGAAACAGGGCTGCAGCCCCCAGAGAGGCAAACAGCGAGCAAGGGGCCTGCCCTGTGTTTGTAGCTCAGTTTCTTCTGCATCTCAGTGCAGGCTTGCCCTCTACTTCAGTGAAAGGCAACACTGGAAAACTAATGAAATAAAATATTTTTGGGTTGTTTTTTATAAATAATCTGTTCTTAGATTGTCCAGAAGGCAGATGTCAGTGTATGTGAATTGCAGATGTATTTCAGACTTTTCCCTCTGCGTAAAAGCTGTTTCCCCTTCACTGGAGATGGCAGCATTGAAAATCAGATCACAGATTCGCCATGGAACATGGCATTTCTGGCTCCACTCAGCATATAAATAATTGTGACTAGGACATTAGTGTATATGGGGAATCTGATTTCCTCGCCAGCTGAGACATAAAGTCTGAGTTCCTCCGAATTCTGCAATTTCCTATCAATGAGGAACAATTATTAAGCATTTCCTTATTAAAAGGAGGAGACAGCCAGTACGTCCATTGGGAGCGGTACAGCGTGCCATCTAGAAGGTGGCTGGTATTTGGGAGCTAACTGGGAGCATCGCAACCCACCAGCAGCGCACAGGGGCATGTGAAAGCGATTCCTTTTACCAAACTTCCAAACGTATAATGCCCTCCCCCCGCGCGGTTTCCATCCTAGGCTTGGGGGGGGGGGGGGGGGGGGCGGCATTGTGTGCATCTGCTTTTGTAGAAAGGTATTAAAGACTTAGTCTGCAGGGGATTAATAGACAGCTGCCCTCCCTGGCTTTCGTCCAGCACGCTGAATTGCTGGTTGCAAGTCTCTTTGGCATGTGTACTTCCCGTGGTTTGTAAAGAACAACGCCCACACAGGACACACTCATAGTTACGCTCCTGTGAGCCCAGAGCTTGCTTTCATCCTCCTAGTTTATTTTTTAAGTCAGGAATGTTTTTGAATGCAGCAGCCAGCAGGCTCCTCCCCTCCCTACCTGTGGATCGAAACAGCTCATAATGCAATTACTGTATGCCTCCCCCATACAAAAAAAAAAAAAACACACATTTAAAACGTTTTCAGGGAAATATTCACAATGTTACTAACTTCCCCAACAGGCATCATGGAATGAAAGAGCATGACAAGTGTTACTGTTTATTAACTTCACCTTTTGTTTTCCAGCTCTGTCAGATGGTGAGGTTGGTCCCTGGAGCCTATTTAGAGTATAAAGCTGCTTTAGTGAACGAGTGTAACAAACAAGGAGGCCTGAGACTGGCGCAGGCGAGAGCACTCATCAAGATCGATGTGAACAAAACCAGGAAAATCTATGATTTCCTTATCAGAGAAGGGTACATCACGAAAGCCTGAGGACAGACATCATTGCTTTGGCTGGAGCAGGCAGATGTGGAGAAGCTTTGAAGTCACTTTGACAGCGCTGAAAGATTTTAACAGCGTTGAATGAAGGACATTTCCTTTTGTTTAAAATCTTTTGGGGCTTTTTTTTTTTTTTGTAAAAACAAGTAGGGAGCTTTGTTGAATTGTATGAATACTGACATTTCTTTGTCTGGTTTCCTTTTGACTCTGCTGTTTAACACTGCTGTTGTCAGAATTATGCTGCCACGTAGCACTGGAAAGAATCATATGCCATATAAGCTAATCTTTAAATGTGAATGGGCATTCATTTCTAACACCTCTTGTAACTAAAAAGAGAATCACGGTACTTTTATGCTGACAGCGACACAGAATACGGGCAGAAGAGTAGCACATAATAAGAGTCACCGTTTGACTTTGTGTGAGTACAGGGGTATGGAAACACAGTCCCCTCCCTTCTTGTACTCCTTCCTAAAAGTGTCAGCTTTCAAAGCAGATAGCACACGCCTGAGGATACAAAAATAGAGCTTGCAGTGGTCCAGTCTTTTTAACTTAATTGTGATAAAGGATGGGAAAGGACATTGCAGGGAAGCTCCTCAACAGTTGTTACTTTTATGTGATATTAGCACATACCACAGCATGAGAGCACTGTACAAACCAATCAGCTTCATCTGCTCACCACTTGATTTGTGATTGTCAAGTTATATATAATCCCTCAGCTTAGATCTGGGTTGGAAAGGCTGGATGTTGGAAAGGCTGGATGCTACAACCGGAGCAGCCTTTTGCAACGTAAATCAAAAGACGCTCAGGACCCCGACATTCTCTCGCAAAAGGTAACGGCGGAAGAGCAGCACGAACCACCCAGAGCACGTGCCCAGCCCTCCTCTTGGTGGGACCTTATCCCCTCGGCTCACCGTGAGAGCGATGACACGCCCAGCTGAGCAACAACGCGATGACGAGGTACAGCAAGTTACTCCACACACACACCCTGTCACATCAAATGATCCATGGTACGACTTCAGCGCCAAACGTTTGTATTTTAAAATACAAGTGGATGCTGAAGACGGTTCTTTTCAGATGCAGCTTGGCGTGGTTCACTAGGCAGTGAAGTCTTTATCCGGCAGCTCCATTGCCGACCTGCAACACTCAAATGACATCCCACGATTAACCGAACAGCCAAAGCAGTGGGATGCTGGGTGCTCTCACGTTTGGGATCTTGTGTAGAAAAGCCTAACTGAGCTACAACGATACTGATACCTATTTCAGGTGTTCAGGTTTGAGGTTTGGGGTTTTTTCCCCCCCCAAGTGTAATTATCCTGTGTACCTGAGGTGCTACTGAATGTGAAGTATTTTGGTTTGTAATAAAATCAAAATGACTTGAAACAATCTTAACATCTGCGTTCCTGGACTCCGAGTGAGACTGTAAAGGTCATGCAGCTGCCTGTATCTATATCCATCAGCTTCTCACCACGAGAGAGAAGAGATAAATGCACAACGGTGGCTGTATGGATGTGACCACTAGATTACCCGGAAAATACAACTATTTAAAGAAAAGCAGCAGTAATAAACTACTGTGGAAGATTAAAGTCTGTAGGAATTTGAATCTGTATAGTCTGGGAATGCCAAGCGAAGGGACAGAGCTAGCTGTAAATCCTTGGGAATGTTTTTCCCAGGTGTCTTTTAACATTAAACAAACAGCCAAGTTACCTTTCCTCTCGCCCAGTCTCCTATGCCATGACTTGTACAAAAAAAGCAGGTGGCAAGCCAAACATCAGTGCCTGCTGTGACTGTCCCCAGACCAGCGACATCCCCACCCAGCAAACCTGAGTGACATCCCTTTGCCCTGAAGGGACCCAGACAGCGCCGCAAGCATGACCTGCTGGGACCAAATGCAGAGCTACCCAAACCTGAGCTGTTGCCGAGCCCTGTGCTTCGGGCAGCGCTAAATTATTTGACCCCCTGGAAAATGTTGGGGGAAAAAAGATCTCTGGAAAGGCAAGAGCTGCGGTCCTTTAACTGGCCGGGAGGGGAACCAGAAAAGAGACTTTTCCAAGGTGAGCAGGAGGGCACAAGGCAGTGGGGAAGCAGGGCTGGGATGTTACCCTCGCATAGCATCAAAGTGCACAAACAGTGGGTTTTCCCCTTTCACAAGGCATCTCCCAAGCAGGCGAGGTAACAGGCTTCCAGCGTGCCCGTCCCGGGGTCAGCACCTCTTTGCTGCTCCGGTTATGTTTTACTGCCAGGCTCTACCACAACGTCCCATTAAGCCGCAGAGAAAAGGCCAGCGGAGTTGCATTTGAGCAGCCTGGGCTGGTGGAAGGTGTCCCTGCCCATGGCATGGGTGGAATGAGATGATCTTTAAGGTCCCTTCTAACCCAAACCATTCAATGGCTCCAGAAAAGGCCGCGGGGTTACAAAGCTCTGTCTGTGCCTGCTCCAGGCTCGGGGGTGGGATGGGGGCCAGGGGTGGGGGGGCTGGCAGCGCCATGCCCATGTCCATGCACACCATCCCGTGGCTGCTCGCACCCGCCTGGTGTCAGACAGCGACAGCAGGATTTTGGGGGCAGATCAAACCACTTCTAACACCAGCTGGGGCCAGAATGTCCGATGGCGGGGGGGCAGGACGTGGACCCCTTCGCCCAAGGACTTTCAGACCACTTCCAGTGAAACAAAACCGGAGGGACAGAAAGCAAACCCCAGCCGAACGGTGCCAGCTGAGGCCGAGCTCAGCCGCTCGGAAGCGAGCTCAGCTGCGCTGGTTCGAAACAGAGCAGGCTTTCTGCAGGAGGCTCCTCGGGGCACCCGCTCCAGCCAACACCAACACATCCCTGCCCCTCCAGGGACAAACGCCGCCCGCGCTTCCTGCCCCCGCGCTCTCACGAGCACCATTAAACAGAGGGGAAGGAAAAGCCAGCGCTGGGGCACAGGGCAGCCCCTCTCCCCATCACTTTCGTCCCCCTCCTCCCAGCCAGGCGTGCTGCCACGGCCCCTCCGAGCTGCTCCCCAATGCTCGGGGAAGGTGGGTTTGGGGAGGAAAGCTGCCCCCGAGCTCCTGCCTGCCTCGACGCTCCCTCCTCCTTTAAATCCCAGCTCCTCTCCGACTCCTCACAAAATGTCTCCGCCGCTGCCTGCCAGCCCTGGCTCCAGCCTCCCAAGAGCTAGCTGTCGCCTCGGTGTCATTTAGAGCAGCTTTGAAAGGGGGGATCTATCTTTATCCGCGCCGGGAAGCGCCATGCGCGGCTCTGGCACTGTGCAAGTAATTAACAATAATGAAAAGTTGAGGTTGCCATGGATATGCTGTTCTATTTACATCGCGCATCTCTCCCCATCACCCAGACCCGTGTGGCAACCGAGGGAAATCAGAACCCCATTCACTGCCTCGGCGTGTGGTTTTATTTTTAACCGGGATGCTGTAACAGCCGGGCAGCCCAGCGGGACGTGGGGCAGGACAGCGGCTGCTCCTGCCCGGCCACGGGAGCCGGCTGCTTGTTCGGGCTACGGCTTGGGCTGCCAGCAAAAAGAAACCCAATAAAAGCATTTTTCAGATACCTCAAACTAATCGGTCATGACTTTGCTGTAAACAAAAAGGGAAGGAGAGGGGAGCCAGTCCCAACACACCTTTTTTAAGAACTTTGCTGCTAACAGACCCTCGCTTCAGACCCTGCTTTGGGACCAGTGTTAGTTCAGTTCCGAAGCAGCAAAAAAGGAAGAAAAAGAAAAAAAAGAAGGGGGGGGGGGGGAAGAGAAAACAAAGGAAAAGCAAAGGAAAAGCCACCAGCCTGGGTGTTGTTTTTGGCGGGCTGCTGCGCGGGTGTTGCATGCACAGCGCTCCGGGAGTGCCAGACCTCGTCAGTACACTGCAGGCTCTCAGCTAAGGATTGCAGTTGGCTTAATTAGAGACTCAGGTGAACATGAAAGATTAAATATGGAACAAGGCTGGGGACAGGCAGGAAGACAGCCAGTTTGGGTTAATGTGCCGATACAGGTACCGGCAGAATTAATTACACCGGGACTGGGGTGATGCAGGGAGGCTGCTGCTCCATCCCAGCACCGTCTTAGTCACCACTAATAGCTGGTGCACGAGGTATGCGCGGTATGAATCTTCAGGGCTGTGTTATTTGCCTGTCATTAAAGGCTGGATCGGTGCTGGGGTTGGGGTTTTTTTTGGGTCTTACAGCTGCCGTCACACCAGCAGCAAACGCGCTCGGCCCGGGGGTGGCTCAGCCCTGGGTGCCGGGGGTGCTGGAGCAGTTCCCAGGGCCCATGTCACCGCCAGCGCAGCCCCCACGGCCACCCAGCTGAGCAGGTAACGCCGATAACCAGACACAAGAAGCCCTAGTTTTAGCGCCTGCTCGAATTCCCATCAGGTGGGGCCCGTGAAACCTAAACCATCTCCTTTTGGAGACAAACACTACCGCACTGGAACGGCAGCTTTTCAGCAGTGGTTACAGAAATGCCTGAGCTGCTCTCCTGGCTGGTGTGACACGAAAAAGGGAAAAATCCAAACCCCTCGGCTATGCCCCATATCCCCGCTGCTCTTCCATCAAACAGGTCCAGCCACCTTCCAGGGAAAACCAGCACAGATTTATCAGGGAGCAGGGAGAAAGCGTGCACAGTGGCACAGGAAAAGCACTCATGCTGCCACCCTGTGCCCTGCGACAAGACCCCACGGAGGGTGCGGGGGAGCGACCCCGCCAGCAGCCCCCCAGCCTGCCTGGCTGCTCCCCACAGAGCAAGTGTGGGGAGCCACCACCAGACCACGTGTGTGCTGGGTCAGGACTGTGCGGGAACCCGGTGGGCAACAATGGGGTAGGAAAGAGCATGAGAAACCCAGACATGGGGTCAGGCGCAAGCTCAGGGCATGCAAGGTGCCCAGTGTTTTGGGTCTCTCTGGAGCAGGAGCTGTTGGGCAATTCTGGCTCCACCACCAGCTCCAGCCCCAAGCAGGGATCACCTTTTGCACCAGAGAAAGCCACCTGGCATCCCTTGAGCTTCCCATGCAATCACTGACATCTCATTTCTTTTGCAAAGCCTGTCTGGAAAGTCAATGTTTCATGAACCAGCATCTGCAGGCGCCAGCACTCCCCAACCCTTCCCATTAAATGCGATGGGGACGTGAGCTTGGAGCACCTGTGCAGCACCGGAGGGGCAGGCGCTGCGGGAGCCCGCCACAGGCTGGGCTTCCAGGGGGTGCCTGGGGTCCGTGCAGTGGGGCAGAGACCCCAGCTCACCCAGCCGGGAGGCAGGCGATGTGTGCGGGCCGGGATGCGGAGGGAGGGAGCTGTGCTGGGAGAGGTGTGAGGAGCAGCGAGTGCCTCCGGGGAGGCTGAGCTGCCAGGCCACGTCAGCCCAGCAGCCCTTGCTTCCCCGCCTGGCCACAGAGCCTTTCCTGGGGCGCGGGGAGAGGGGTCGGGGGAGGACACAGAGCATCCCCCCCAGCCGGGCTGGAGGCACATACACCACGGCTCTGGCTTGCGTGGCTGCACAGCCCCGTGACTCAGCAGGCGAGCACCCGGATGAAGCTCACCACACCCTCCCGAGACCAAACAGCACCCCGGCACCCCTCTGTGCCCAGCATTTAGCCAAGGGAGCTGCCAAAATGCAGCCCCATACCACTGTCCCTGCACAAGGCACATCCCCACACCCCCGCTGCCAAACAAGGGGCCAGGCGATGCGATCAGGGCACCCGCAGTGCAACAGAGAACCACCATGGAGCAGCTCCCCATGACCCTAGAGAGCCCCCAGTCACCTACAGCCCACCAGGTGGGACAGCAGAAGAAAAACTGGCCAGGAGGACAGTGCTTTCCTCCCTCCGCGTGGTGCGGGCAGCCAGGAGTGGGCAGGGATGGCCGGGCCAAGGCACGAGGGTTGCCCTGGCGGTGACTAAGCCTCGGGCACACGTGGCTCCCCACAGCCGAACGCGGCCAGGTGCAACATGCCTGGACTGTGGAAACACTTCCCGCTTCACCCACACGCCCCGTGGGTCAGAGCATCCCAGGGTTTGGAAACAGTCGTGCACCCCCGCAGGCCCCTGCGCCCCGGCAGCCCCTCTGCAAATATCTCCCCTTGCGGCCGTGGGCTGGGATACGCTGCCCGCTCTGCTCCTCGTGTCACTGGAAAGCGACCAGAAACGCTGCCGCGCTGTGACAGCCCGCCCTCTGCCTCCCCAGAGAGGCCCCCAGTGACCCACATTCTGCCACTTAAATCGCACGCAGCAACCTAACGCTGGGGTTTTTGTTTCCCCCCATTAAGAAGCCAGAGCCCGAGCGCCTGCTCAGGGATCTCTGCTCCGCGCTGTCACCTCGCATTGAACAAGAGGTGGACGATGGCTCAGCGGCTGGATTTATCCCCAGAAGATTGCTCACTGCCTCCCCTCGGGTCCCTGCTGCTGTTAGGGGGGTGAGGAGGAGAAGGCAGTACCCCAAACCCGTGTCCCAGCTCTCTCAAACGCTCCAAAGGTTCGTTGTTCGGCTGGGACGCGAGTGCTACCGGGGCGGTCAGTGCCGGTCACTCTCAGGTTTCAGCCACCCTGGGATGCAGCTGTTGCTATCAAAAACTGGGAGGTCCTACGTCCCTGGGCTTTTTGCATCACGCAGGGCCCTTTTTTTGTATCACGCCCGTGCAGGCGGCCGAAGGCGGGGAAGAGTAAAACTCTGGCGTAGCCATGGAAACTGGAGAGGATGGATGGATGGATGGCGGTGGATCCCACGGCGTGCCACAGCCCTGTGGAGAGCAGCCATCTGCTCCCCACTCAGCCGGCCTGCGTGACCCTGCAGCTGCTGATCACACCCTGAGCACAGACTAGGGAGGAAAACACCCCGGTGATTAAGCTAATAGCCCTAATGATCACCTAATGGACTGCAGGCCAGACGCACCCCTCGGGAATGCGCCGGGTGCCCGCGTGGCTCACCCCACGGGGTGGGTTTGAGCCCTTCCACCGCCAAGGGCATCACGGGGCGTAACCGCGGGCGCTGAAGCATCTCATCCCCACACAGCCTTCGTATCTCTTCCAAGCGATGCACAAGTTCCTACGGGAACGTGCCCACAACACGACGTCTGCCTTGGAGGAGCTGCTGCTGCTGCTGCCCTGCACAGCCCGGACCGTACCTCTCTGGGAGCGCAGGCTGCCTGCCTGGGGCAGGGGGCCCACAGACCCACCGCCCCCCCCCCACGCTGGGGACGGGGTGAGCAGGTGCCCAAGAGAGCCCTTGCTGCCCACCACCTCTCCTGCACTCAAGAGCAAACCCTCCAGTCCCCCTGCGCCCCGCACCCCCGCCCTGGCCAAAGCAGCTCCTTGCGGGGGGGCCGGAGGACACCAGCCTTTCGGCAGCACCCAGCCCACCCGCTGGGTGCCCCCGGCCCCCCTTCCCACCGTCACCGCCGGCCGAGTGCGGGGAGGGGCTGACATTGCCTTTTAGCTCTGGCACTCACCGCATCTGCTGCGCCCCTGGGTCAAAGGCCCCCCGAGTTTCCCTCTTTGCATCCTCTAACCCTGCGACAAACGCATAAAGCTCCCGGTGGGGTGAAGGTTAAAAGCACAAGTGACACCAGCATTAAAAACACCCCTGCACCACGGTGCGAGCAGCTCAGAACCGCCCAGGATGAGGGGGGAGTTTATTCCTCATTTAACAATGGCCAGATGAGGGGTTTAGGTTCCTGGGGAGAGGACCCCACAGGTTGCTGGGGCTGCCACCCCAAAACCCATCCTCATCCTTCCTATGTGGTGTGGGGCCGGCACCACCACGCTGCTCCGAGCGCCCCGCTCCCAGGGAGACCCCCCCGAGGTCCCGCTATCTCTCAGCTTCCCGGTAGAGTTGGGGTGGGCCGGGGGGGTCGTCACTGCCCCCGGGAAGGTGCAGCTCCAAGGCAGGCAGCAGGGGAAGAGCAGAGCTGACGCAACGTGGAGGCAAAGCAAACCTTGAGCTTGCAGAGCCGAAATCCTTACATTTTCATTTCTTGGCCTTTTGAGGTTTTCTTAATTTGTCTATTTTTGTTCCTCAGCCACCTCCGCGCGGAGTGTGACGAGAGCCCTCGCTGGAGAGGCAGGGTTTTAAGGAAGAGCGCTGGCTGTTACAAAGCAGCGAGGCCCTTGGAAAAGCAGCCTCCGGAGCGATGCAGGGAGCCGGTGCCGAGGGCCGGCTCCATCGCGGCTGCTGAGTCACGGAACTGCCGGAGCCAGCAGCGGAGGCCGGGGCGGGCAGGCTCCCTCCGCGCGAGTTTGGCTATTTTGATCTGAACGTGCAACAACAAAAGCAGAAAGTGAGCAAGAGCAGGCCGGGGCGGCAGCCGGGGGGTTACAGCGGAGGCTGCCCCCCTCCTCCTCCTCCTCCTGCTGTCCCCAGGGCCAGCCATGGTCCCACCTGCCATGGTGGGGAGGGGGGGCAGACCCCACCACCTTAGCCCAGCGATGGTTTCCAGCTGGAGCTGAGCTCCCCCCTTCGCCGCACAGATCTCCCTTCCCATCGCCATCCCTCCATGGGGACCCCGGCCCGGGATGTGCCTCGCCCCCTGCCCAGTGCCCACAGGAGCCCCCCGCCACCCCCCTGCCCCCACCCTGCTCCCAGCACTGGGGGGGGAGCAGCGGCTGGGGCTCATTGTGTCCCCAGCTCACAAAACCCAGGCCTGGCTCTCCTAGGTCTGTCCCCCTCCCCACTGGGCACCCACCTTGTTACCATGGGGGCTCTGGCATGTCCCCATCCCCAAAGGGACCCCACATGTGCCACCCCTCACAGGGACCCGGCCACACACCCCTGCACACAGGGACCCCCTCATGTCCCCAGAGGGGCCCCGCCAAGTCCCTTCATTGACTGACACATCCCCATCCCCCCAGGGACCCCTGCTTGTCCCCACACACTGTCCCCAGTGTCCCCAGCCCTCCCGGGACCCCCACTTGTCCCCACGCACCATCTCCACCTATCCCCAGCCTCCCAGGGACACCCATTTTTCCCCACACACTGTCCCCATTTGTCCACAGCCCCACAGTGACAGCCATTTGTCCTCAGTTGTCCCCACACACTGTCCCTGCTTGTCCCTAGCCCCCCAGGGACACCCACTAGTCCCCTTGTCCCCACACACTGTCCCCAAGGATGCCCACTTGCCCCAACACACTGTCCCCAGTGTCCCCACTTGTCCCTAGCCCGCCAGGGACCCCCCATTTTCCCCCACACACTGTCCCCAGTGTCCCCACTTGTCCCTAGCCCCTCAGGGACCCCCCATTTGCCCCCATGTACTGTCCCCAGTGTCCCCAGCCCCACAGGGACACCCCATTTTCCCACACACACTGTCCTCAGTGTCCCCAGCCCCCGCAGGGACCCCCCCATTTCCCCCCCCACACTGTCCTCAGTGTCCCCAGCCCCTCCAGGGACCCCCCATTTGCCTCCACACACTGGCCCCAGTGTCCTCGCTTGTCCCTAGCCCCCCAGGGACCCTCCATTTTCCCCCACACACTGTCCCCAAGGATGCCCACTTGCCCCAACACACTGTCCCCAGTGTCCCCACTTGCCCTAGCCCGCCAGGGACCCCCCATTTTCCCTCCCACACTGTCCCCAGTGTCCCCACTTGTCCCTAGCCCCCCAGGGACCCCCCATTTTCCCTCCCACACTGTCCCCAGTGTCCCCACTTGTCCCTAGCCCCCCAGGGACCCCCCATTTTCCCCCACACAGTGTCCCCGGTGTCCCCAGCCCCCAGGGACCCCCCATTTTCCCCCACACACTGTCCCCGGTGTCCCCAGCCCCCAGGGACCCCCCATTCGCCCCCACACACTGGCCCCAGCCCCCAGGGATCCCCCATTCGCCCCCACGCTCTGTCCCCAGCGTCCCTACAGCCAGCCCCCCAGCGCCCCCAGTCCCCCCCGCCCCGCCGCGCCCCAGCGCTGCCGCACCCGCGCGGGGCGGCGGCCCCTTTAAGGCCGGGCCGGCTGCAGCTGCCCCCGCCCGGGGGCCGGGCCGGGCGGGCCGGGCCCCGCCGTAGCCTGGTAACCGCGGCCCGGCGGGCGGAGGCGGCCCCAGCAGCCGCAGCCGCGGAGCCCGGCGCCCGCCCGATAAAAGTCCTGCCCGCCGCCCGCGGGGGAGCGCGGAGCCGCCGCGGAGCCATGGTGAGAGCGGGCCGGGCCGGGCCGGGGGGGGCTCGGGGAGGGGGGGGGGGTGCTGGGTGCGACCGCCGTAACGCCGCCGCCTCCTCGCCTACAGCCCCGAGAGGTGCCCCCGCTGCGCCCCTCGCCGTCCCGGGGGGCCCCGTCCGCCTCAGAGCGGGGCTGTGCTGGGGGGACGCGATCAGCCCCCCCCGCCGACCGGTGGTCGCGGCCACGGTCAGGGGGGCGGTGCAGACCACCGGGGGGGGTGGGGCGCGGAACGCCGGGGGGCTTTGCCGGGAGGTGCCTGAAAGAGCAGGACGAGGCAAAAAGGGGGGAGGGGGTTGGACCCCCAGGGCAAGCCCGGCTCGAAGGGGTGGCTCACCCCGCCCCCCGCCGCGCGGTGGCCCAGCGCGGGGGTCCCCGCTTCCCTCCAGGTGGGAGCCCCAGCCCGCGCCGGAGCGGAGCGCCCCATCCCGGGCTGCGGGGTGCCGGCCGCCCATGGCACCCCCGGCTCGAGGGGGCACCCCGACCCGCGACACCCCGGCTGCGGGCGCCCTGAGCTCCCGGCGGGGGGGCCGGGGGTCGCTAACCCGCCTGGGCACCGAGCGAGTCTCTTATTCTGAAGCGCCGAGCGCGGCCCCGGTATCGCGTTGCAAGTTCAGTTTATCCCCGACGCCGCGGCCCCGGGGACGGGGGAGATGGGCTGGCACAGCGCTCCGCTCCCTTGGGGTGCCCCGGGCCCGCGGTCCCCGCTCTGGCAGGGGGCCGATCCCACCACCCCACCACCCCCCCCGACCCCTCCGTCCGCCTCGGCGCGTGCCGTTCCCGGTGGCAGGGGCGGCCTCGGTAGCACGCTGGCTCCAAACAAGAGCCCCCGGTTGGGAGAGCGCCGGTGGGATCGGCTGCCGTGGCTCGGCGGAGGCGACCCCGCGCAGCAGCCAGGCGGCCGTGCCAGCCCACCTGCCCCCGGAAGGTGTGAGGGTGTGGGGGTGCGGCTGTCCGGCCCCCCCAGCCTCCCAGAGCTCGCCCGCCTCCTGTGCGGGGTACGCACATCCCAGCCTTCCTCCAGGAGCGACGCTGAAATCCCAGGGATTTCACCCAAGCCCCGGCTGCTCTGGGCTCCGGCACGGCTCCCGCGTGGGTCAGGGCCATACTGACGTTTGCGTGGCTCAGTTCGGTACCCGATCCCAGCGGGAGTCTAGGAGCTGGCAGGGCAGAGCTCGGGCTGCTCCGCTGCTAGAAGCACACCGGGCGTGGGGGAAGGTCTGTCTGCGGGGGGAGGAAGGAAGGGCAGAAGCCCACACCAGGAGGTCTCAAGCAGGCTCTGTCCCAAGGAACCAGCCCCGGGGCGCGTCCGAGTGTCCCGGCAGAAGTCGGGAACAAGGAGAAGGGAAGAGGCAGCGGGTGCCGGGAGCAGCTTCGCTCCCACTCCCCATGCGCTGGCTCCAGCGGGGCCATCTACACGAGGCTGTTCGCCAGCACAGCAGAGAAGCCTTCCCGGCTTCCTACCACTGCTCAGGACCTTCCTTCCAGGGTGGCTTTCCCTAGAAGGTGGGGGGACGCCTCAGAAAACCAGGAGCTTCTCCCAGCCCCTGCCCTCTCCAGGTACGCAGCCCTCACCACGCACCCGCGGATTTATCGCTTCAAAAAAAAGACATGCTGAGCAACCATAATGCAACCAAAAATGTAACCGTCTGGCAGGTTGGGCTCTGGCAGCTGGAGATAGCTGAGAAATCGCTGAACAGCAGCCCCGGCTGCTTGGGAATCAAGCCTTGAACTGGAAGGCAAACGCACTGCCCACCCATGCTGGGCACCGCGGGGCTGGGGGTGCCTGCCCCAGCAGTGATGCCTGCGGAGCTGCCAACGCTGCAGCTCGTGGACTAGTCTCTCACAGCTACTCCCCCACTTAAAAAAAAAACAAAACAAAACAAACAACTTTAAAAAACCCCAAAACCAAAACAACCCCCAAACACCCTGCAGGCTTTAGTTTCCCAGCAGGAAGGCTCAACAAGTGCCGCCGCGCTCGCTCCAGCCCTGCGTGGGCTGGGGTACCTGGCCTGACAAGACTTAATTTCCCCCTTAGCCAACATCCCCCTCCACAGCGCGGAGGGTGCTGCGGGTCCCTTCCCGTCGCCGGGAGCCTGAGCAGCAGCCCGCAGGGGCAGGAGGCCTGGCTCGCAAAGGAAATCTGGATTTGCTCAGTGTCCCTTCTGCCGAGCAAAACGCTGTTTTGCCACGCCTTGAGCAGGCAGAGCTGCGCACCGGGAGGTGAGGGGTGCTGGCCCTGCGCTGCCTCCATGGGAAGCATTTGCTACCACATGTAAACTTGATTTCCAAGTAATTGATTAAAATTGGCCTCCCTTCCTGTTACCCTAAGCAACCCCATCGATGTGCTGAGAAGGTGACCTCATTCCTTACAGCTGCTGCAGGCGGGCGGCTGGGCGCAGCCGACCAGCCCATTCCCATCCTGCTTCCTCGCTGCTCTCCCTTCAGCTCTTGCTCCCTCCTCTCACTGCCCCGTGCTGAGCCACTGCCTGGCCCTGGAGCGCGTGGGCAGCCGCTGCCACGGGGCATTCCTGCGGCGGGGGCTATGGCACAGCTGGGTTTACAGAGGATGCCAGGCTTTGAGACCCCCCCGGAGAAGTCGGGCTGTGTTCAGCATGCACCAGTTGGCAGTGCCCCTGGAAAAGGTCCGGGTGAGCGCCAGCATGGAAGCACCAGATGGTTTCCAGGGCACATTGCAGTGAATTTGCAGCTGCTTTCAATTTTATGGGTTTTAGGGTAGGCTGGCAGGGACAGGGCAGCCCCCAGCAGCACGGACCTGGGCGAGCCCTGTGGTGGGAGCCGAGCAGCCCTGGTCCCAGCAGGGTCACACACCAGCAAACACACCAGGTTTCTCTGTTTTGCTCAACTAACAGGGAAGAGACTGTGTCCCTCCTGTCAGCTGTGACTGCGCAGGGCACATCCCCAGGAAAAACAAGGCTCCATCTTGCAGCATCTGGGAGTCAGAGCCAGGTGTGGGTCTGCTCCCCACGTGTGCCAGCTCCTCTCCACACGCATCCCCCCCGGGTCGTGTGTGCACACTGGGAACACCAGAGCTAGGGACAGAGCAGGGCAGGGGAGCTTTTCTGAACTCCACCTGCAATCCAGGTGCCATCAGCAGGCACTGAAAGAAGCAGTGGTGCTTTGGAATAGCCGGCATCTGGGCTCAGGGTCTGACAACAGCCCTTGGTGCTCAGCTGAGTACGGAACTGATACTGCTCACAACTGTAGGATCCCATTCCTGCCTCCTGAAGGCTTAATTCTGGGTTTTGAAGTGTTTCATGCACCCCACCAGAGTTTTTAAGGAAGGTGTGGATGGCTGCGCTGCTGGCTTGTGCTGGGGCCCTGCAGGTGAGCCCTGTGCCCCTGCTCCTCTTTCCGAGTGACTGGCACGCAGAGCATGGCACGTTAGAGCCGATGGCTCCAAAATAACAGGCATCGCTTTAAAAAGAAAGATGGTTTGTTTTTCTCGCATAAAATCCTCTTGCTGGTTGACGAGGGAAGCTTGTCCCCAGAGCACAGCAGCTGTATCGTGCAGGAATGTATAAACACCAGCGTGCTCTGGGCGGTACCCCCACCTTGCTCCATCCCTGCGTGCCGGCCGGCCACTCTGTGGCTGAGGTTTTGCTCGCAGCTGGCGGGATCCAGCTGCCAAGTGGAGAGGGAGCAGCGCTGCCCGTTCCCACTCTGCAGCAGCAAGGAGGGGACGGCTGCGTGGCTCGCCGAGGAGGTAGTGGCAGCATGCACCAAGAGCCAGCGGAGCTGCCTCCCCCGCCGGGAGGGGCACGCAGGCAGCTGGGGGCCCTGGCTGGTGGGCCAAGTAGCATCCTCAGATAGATCCTTCCCAAAACCTCACCGCCCTTTTTAACTGCTCCTTTGGTGCTGGGAGAATAGCAGATGGGGGAGCTAGGTGGGGCTCACAGATCGTGGAGGGGCTGGCAGAGCGCTGCTGGATCTTCAGGAGCTCATCAGCTGGCCCGATGTAGGAGCCGTCGACCGTCAGGTGTGCCCTGATGGTCTGCAGAGGCTTGTGGTGCTCCCCGTGCATTTTGCCGTTGCTCATTAACCCCTGCGTAAGTTTGCTCCCTCTATTAACCTCAGCAGCCTGGGCACAGGCTGAGGCTTGGTGGTGCGACGTGCCTGCAGCGAGAGCGGGGGCTGGCTGCGAGGGTGAGGATGGAGCATGCTGCTCCCGGGCTGCAGGAGGCAACCGGCAGGGTGTCGCCAAGCCCTGGCTGTACCAAGCCCACCCAGAGCACCAGGCACACCAGCGGTGCTCATGGAAGATGAGCTGTGATGCAGGAGCATCTGCTGTCACCCTTCTGAAGGCAGCGTCGCAGCAGGCTGGGACAGTCTAATTAGGGTTTGTCAGCCCTGCAGCCCAGAGGGCTGGCTCGGGTCACGGAGCAGCCTGAATTCCAGGTGTGTGGCGGAGGCAGCGCCACACCGGGGGAAACGGGGCTTTGAGCTTATGGACCGAACGCCTTGGGGCTGGGGTGGGTGAGCAAGGGTAAGCCGGGCATCCCTGGCAGCCGTACCCCGCGAGCTGCTTGTGCCAAGGGGAGTCATGTCATGCCTGCGACGGCCACGAAACCCGCGGGGAGTTACCAGGGTGTTCCTGCCAGCGCCAGGACCCGGTTGCGCTGGTGCTGCACAGGCAGCCAGGCCTGCTCAGAGCTCAGGGTAGACAGATTATTATCTTGATTTAACATCTGACAGCTCCCATCCTGTGCTCGCCTGAGAGGATAACACAGGCTGCAAGCAGGAATCAATCAGGGTTCAGTCAAGGCATCCTCTGCCACAGCCAAGCCACTCCACCATCGCCTCCTGCTTCCCCTGCTTTTCCGTTTCAAATCCAAATGGCTCATCCCTTCGTCACGAGGCCACGTTGCTGGCTCTCAACCACAAACCACACTCCCGAGGGGGCCTGCGGCGGCACCGGGAGCACACCCCAACAAGCCAAGGCAGGAGAGTGGAGACCCCAGCGGAGCAAACAGCCGCGCCAGGGGCAGGAAGAGGAGCAAGAAGCCAGCGGCTCCCGCACGTCCTCCCCCCTCTCAGCTTGGCTGGGTGAGCTGCGGCTGCTCCAGGCTCCCCTGAACTCAGCTCAAGCGAGACCCGACCTGGGGAATGGCTGCACTTTGTGCTCTCTGCCCACATTTATTTTCAATGCTGTTCTCCAGGACCATTTCTGAAGCAGTTTGCTGTTTAGCCTGGCTAGGAAGAGCCCTGAGCAGGCTTGTTCATTCAGCACCTGCAATATTGACTCTTTTCTTTACTGCAGCATTAGAGAGCATTTGTCATCTCTAAAATGAATAACTTTTCCTCTCCTGGGAAGGGGGAGAAGGCTTGCTTCAGTACTGACATTTCACACACCCAGCCCACAAGCCTGCTTCAAATCCCAGATGATGCTCTGGGAATAAAACCAGGTGTTTTGGTGCCTTTGCTCTATCAGCAGAGCAGGGCCCATGACTCACCTGGTCCTCCCCATGCACAAACTTGCTGAGCACCTCTGGGGCCCTGCCCTCCGCACCCTCCGAGGGTGCCCTGCTGAGCCGCAGCCCTCCCAGCAGCGCGAGGGCAGGAGGAGCAGGAGAGCTGCCAGAAAGCCAGGGCAAGCCAGTGGGCAGCAGCAGAGCCAGAGCAGGACCAGCCATCCCTCCCCACCTGGTGAGCTGGCTACCACACCACGCAGTTGCAGAATCTCATCTGTTCCAGGGGGAGAAGAGCCTGGGAGATGCTCCCACCTCTGCCAGGTACCAGCTGCACTGCCACGTTACTGACATACAGTCCAACACAAACTGCAAGTCCTGCCTAAGTCCTTTAGGGACAAGCCCCAGCCTCTGCTCTCAAGCCAGAGGAGCCCTTAAAAAAAAAAAAACAAAACCCAACAAAAACACAGCCTTAAAAATCAGAGAAAACCACTCAGCAGCACCAGAGTAAGAAACCAGAAGCTCAGGCTTGCCAGCTCATTGTCTGGAGACTGACAAGCAAGGCTCTCCCCTCCTATCCGAGGGATCACAGTGTATTTAGCCAACATCTGCCTGCCTGCCTCTGTCTTTTGAGCTTTCAGAGGTGTTTTCAAGCCTTTCTCAGGAGGTCCAGGAACGAGGAATGCTTTCCTGTGGGAGCTGCAGCCTTTGTTAGCAGGACTGCATTCCTGGGAACAAAAGCAAGAGAAACAAACTCCAGCTGTCGCACCATTTGGAAGAACAGAGCCATAAGCATTGCCAGCCGTGACCTTTCTGAAGGCCTGTACTACCTGAGACACAAACCAGCCCACCCGTGGTGGTGTAGTGCTTTTGAACCCCCCCTTGCCTAGAGAGGAGCTGCTCTGATGCCAGGAAATCCAGCCCAGGTGGGACACAACCCAGTGTCAAACTGGCCAGCCCCACCAAGGCACACATCACCAGCCTTCCACAGGAACAGCGACCACCAGCAAAGCACCTGTCCCTTCTTCTGGCAGACCCAACCGCAGACAAACCACACAGCTCGGCCTTCGAGGTACAGCAGAAACACACAGAGCACTGATATGAGCCAGGCAGCCTTATCTGAGTGGCGCAGAGCAGGGAGCTGGTGGGTGCAGGATGAGGTCCCAGCCACGATGGGTGCTGGAGAAGTATCCCTTTGCTGTAAACCTGCACCCCAGGATGGTGCTGGCTGAGAGCTGTGGTGGAAAGGACCCAGAGGCTTTGAAGACTGGGGTCATCTCTAGGCTCTAATTATCCACTTGCTTCCCCCACCCTGATTATGCAAATGAGAGGAATGGCAGAACCCACCATTCTGCCAGGGAGGGAGGGGGCTGTGCTGCTCCTGTGGCACCAGGGTCAGGGACCCCGGGGACTTCTGCCACCCCGGGGGGTCCCAGCCCTCCCCAGTGGGGTGAGGAGGGGGTGGCAGCTGGTCTCCGTGCATGGGGAAGACCGAGGCAGAGTCTAGAAAGTGACATGCTGTGGGTCAGGGCTGTCACAAGGTTAATTAGTCTATTAATTGGAGTCAGCCCAGCAAAGGATGGCAGGAACACCTGGTTGCTACCGGTGCACCCCCAGCCAGCCTTTGCCCAAAGGACCACGCTGCACCCTCTGGGAATTCAGCTCTTTGCAGGAAACCACAACCACATCCCGTCTGCCTTGGAAGGTGGCCCCTGCCCATGCTGCCTTGGGGACAGCCCAGCTCTGACCCTCGGCACCGCAGCCTGCACCACCTCCCAGCGCCGCTCGCAGCGGGTGCAGTGTGCCGGGGAGCGCCCGCCGCCCCTCGTGGGGTGACGAGCCAGGCTCCAGCACCCCGAGGACGCTGCCATCCGGCTTGTGTGACCAGCCAGCCTAAGCAACCACTCAGAAACCCAAAAAAAACCCCAAAACCAAACCAAGAAAAAACAGGAGGAGATGTGGGTTTTTTTGTCAGGGATGGTGCAGACTGGCTGTATGAACGCAGCTGCCCGTCTGTGCACAGGCACGGCAGGACCCGCAGCCAGCACCCCTCCCCGTGCAAGGAGCCTGTCCTTTGCAGGTGCCGCAGGTGGCGCAGCCGGAGCTGTGCTGTCTTGTGCCTTGCTTATCTTCAGCTGGTTCTCTCTTTTTTTTTTTTTTTTTTTTTTTCTCCACACAACAACAGCTGGGAAAAGGCTGTTTGCTCTTTCCCTCTGTCTGCCCCAGCACAACAACGGGAACGACTGCACGGGGAGCAGCAGTGTTGGATTACGGCAGGGACGGCAGGATAAGGCGGGTGTGCTGAGAAAGGCAAACGGAGTTTCACGGGAGCGAAACAGCAGACTTGAGTCAAACCTTTGTCCGGAGCTGGCTGGGGCCGGGCAGGAGGCCTGCGAGGAGCAGCTATCAGGACAGATAAGGGCTGGCACCTACAAGCCTGGTAGGCGCCACACGCAGCTTCTGCCATCCGAGGCAGACGAGGCCCCTTTCATTTTCAGGCTTCCTGCAAGCCGGCAGCTGCTCAGCCTGGTATGTGTGGGCAGGACCGTGGCTTTGTCACATGCCTGAGACAGCATGTCGTCGCAGTGGCATCCCAGCCAGCTCCCGCTGTGAGAGCTGGGAAACAGGGGAAGGGATGCTGGCACCTGCCCCTCTCCCTTAGTGACTTTCCCCCAGCATCTGCTCTTGTGGTCGGCGGGCAAGGCGGCATCCTTGGATACCAGGCATTTGGTCTGAGGGAGCACAGCAGCCTTATCTCTCGCTTATATAATGAACTCCTCTTCAAAACGTTAACTCTTTCCAGAGGAGAGCTGTTCTGGTTCGAGCAGAGGCAGCACTGCCTGGTGTCAGCCATTTGGAGCCCCAGGGAAGTGACGTGTAACTGGGACACGGGGCTGCGGGCGCCCACCTGCGTTCCCAGCTGGCCCCAAAACGCACCCCATTGCCCTGCTGGTGCTGGCAGCGAGCAGTGGTGGGACAGACGGACACCTCTGGGGCGCTGCTCCTCTCTCCCGGGGAGCAGCGTGTCGCGTGGCGGGGAGCCGCTTGTCCGACTGACCGTCCTTCGCGCTGCCGTCTCGGGTGGCTGCGCCGGAGCTGCGCCTGGCACGAGGCACCGTGCTGCCAGCCCGTAGCGGCAGTTTGCAGAGCCAGCCCAGCCTGTCACATGCAAATGCCTGGATAAGTTGGTGCCTGCGAACAGGAACCACGTTATGGAAAGCAGCAAAGGCCTCGCGGAGCTCCCCGGGGGAGCAGCTGGAGCCCAGGTGCAGCAGCACAGTGGGGCAGGCAGGGCAGGGAGCACACCGGGTGCCCTGCTGCGGGGATGCTGCTGCCCCGCCGCCGTGCCCAGGCACCGGCAGGCCCGTGGCAGGTGAGCAGGCGAGTTGCTCCGGTAGCACCCACCGGCCTCCCCCGCCACCTGTTTGCGGGTTGCCCCCTGCTAACGTTTCCCAGCCTCCTCGAGGGAGGTGCGGCAGTCAAAAATCCCGTTGGGGTTTGTCGTCTGGCCTCCAGCCAGCTTGTCTCAGCTCCCCAGCGCCTGCCAGCGCCTGGCGGCCTGCCCTGCCTCCCAGCAGCCCTGCGCCATGGCCGAGCTGGCACAGCCCCGGCGCGAAGCCGCCCCAGCCAGCCATCGTGCCGCGCAGCTGCCGAAGCACCCAGCCCTGCCAGGCCCGGCAGCTCCCCTCTCTGACCCATCCCCAAAGCCAGGCCAGCCCCTTTGCCCCTCACCCACGCTCAGCGTGCAGGTTCCTTCATAATTTTAAAGCCGCTCACGGGGAAAGTGAGTCCTGGGAATGGCAACGGATCAGCTGCGTGAAGGCAGGGAGGGCGCGGGAGGGTCTGCCTGGCCCAGGGCTGCTTCGGGGGCAACGCGCTCCTCTCTCCTATGGTCCAGCAGCATTTCCTGGCAGGCAGCTGCTTCACTGGCGCTCCAGAGGCTTGTGTTATTTCTGGTCTGGCTGCAGAAATAAAAGAAGGGGATGCTGCCCCCATCATCCACTTTCTAGGAGGATGCTGTGGCTCATGGCACGAGCTCTGCACCGGTGATTCCAGCAGCACCTCAGGGATCCAGAGCAGGGAGCGCACTGGCAGAAGAAACACGGACCTGCAGCAGCTGTCTGGGACTAGGCGAGCGTCTTGGCGGATGCTAAAGGAGACTTTAGAGCAAATTAATTACTTAAACTTACTTTTTTTTTTTTTTTTTTTGTGCCAGCCTCTGATTCCTCTGGGCCCACGGTGAGTTTGAATGCCGTGTTGGCAGCAATTGGTGACATTAGGCTCTCTGCAGCAAGCACCTTCCTGAGGCCTCTGTCTGTCCCCAGGGAGCAAGCAGGGAAGTTGTGGTCCCCCAGTTCTTGGACAACCACCTAAACGGGGTGACTTAAACGTACCTGAGCAGAGGGGGCTGCCTGGTATCCTGTTTGGGCCCAGCACAGATCCCAATAAACCCCTGCTCTCTCCGCAGCTCAAGGTTGGACACACTCTGTGAGACATCCCAGCCTGGGCAGCCCGCAGCATCCGTGTGCCGGCCGGTGATTTGGAGCAGGACAGTTTGCTACCACGTGTAAGTGCCTGAATCCTTTGCGTTCTCAGTAACAGCTACTTGAGAGCAGGGATTTCCCCTGCTCAAAGGACTTTATTCCTTTGAAAAAACACGCCTTTCATTGCTGCTCCAGCTGGGTGACTGCGGTGGGGGTGTCTGCAGGGGAAGGCAAGCGCTCGCAGCTGCAGAGAAAATCTTGTTGGGGCATGAACTCAGGCAGCACCGGCACTTTGGGCCCATGGTTTCAGGAGCTGCGCAATAAGCTGCCAGCAGGGAACAAGCCACGGAGGAGACCATGTTATGGTCATTAAGTTACCATGCTGCAGCGCCATGCCAAAAATCTGCTGGCAGCATTACCAACTGCTGCCGAGACCTGCCGGTGTTCCCCAGAGCACGGGGTGCAGACAGACGTCAGCCTGTTGTGTCAGCCGGTGGTCCCCGACCAGTGGCTGCAGTTGGGGTCTCTCGGCCCTCTGAGGACTCTGACCTGGACAGGTAACTGCTGGAGGGACAGACGCCCTCCCACCCAAGGCACTGAGCATCTCCCAGCTCCCCTCCACGCGGCACCCAGCAACACTTGGGTGGGCTCGCGCTGAGTGGCACCTCTCCCACCACCCATCTCCGGCTGGAGGACGCACAGCTAAGTGGGTCCGGCAAGTGATTAAGGCGCTAGGGCTCGGGCCCTTGCTTGCGGCTCCGGAGAATTACGAAAGGAGCAGGGGAAACAAAAGCAGGGGTCTTTCCTGGGCAGCCGGGGTCGTGTGGCTCACGCAGGCAGACTCCAAAGCATTAGTCAGTTATTAAAGCAGCAGGAAAAGAGCCTCCCTTGTCCCAGCCTCTGCTTCGGTTTTACTCTCAGCTTCTGACATAACCAGGTCACTCTTTCCACACTTCCCCAGCCTAGATGAGAGCCGATGACTGATCTGGATGGACATGACTCACTGCCTTTTCTAACGAGCGACTTTTCTCTGTTTACGTACTTTGGTGGGGCCTTTCGTATACCTAAAAAAGGAGAAGGTGGCACTGGGGAGAAGGCAGGGTAATCTCAGTTGCTGGCACCTGCAACCAGCCGGAGCCAGCTGTTTCTCACCATGCCTTTGGACTCTGGCCAGTTGTGAAGTTGCTGCTTTTGAGCATGGAGGAGGCATAGCTAATCTTCCACATGCTAATCCAGGTGAAATGCTGTCCGGGCCCACAGGTTTAGGCTGCCTAAACCCTTGACGAGTAATTGCAGCTAATTAGGCCGGAAGATTTTTTGTTAGTATCAGTCCAGGCAATGCCTGGGGGCCCCACGGTAATAAACACTGTGCAAACCCAGAACCACCTTACCCCACGGAGGTTTGCCAGTAGGAGGTTGTCCAGGCCACAGGAGGGTGAGTTGGGTTTTCCTTTTCTCTTGCGTAGACATGGTCTCATCGGACAGCTGCCCCGCTCACATGGCATTGCTTGTGTTTTGCAGTGACTAAGTGGAGGAAGGTCTTGCTGTCCTACCACCACCAGGCCAGACAATCCTTCCCTTGGCTGAAGATCCCGTTGGATCTCTTCCCATAATGGAAGCGTGAGTGCCAAGATCCTCCATGACCTCCAGAAGCCACAACTCCTTACCGAGAACTCTGATGGCTCCGCGAATGCTTTCTGAAGGTGCCCTCGGGGGCATCGCCCAAATCACCCCCTCGCTGTACCTGAGCCGGGGCAGCGTCGCCTCCAACCGGCACCTGCTCCTCTCCCGGGGAATCACCTGCATAATCAATGCGACCATCGAGATTCCCAATTTTAACTGGCCCCAGTTTGAATACGTGAAAGTGCCTTTGGCTGACATGCCCAACGCCCCCATCTCCCTGTACTTCGACAGCATCGCCGACAAGATTAACAGCGTGGCGCGGAAGCACGGGGCCACCTTAGTCCATTGTGCCGCTGGCGTGAGCAGGTCGGCCACCCTCTGCATCGCCTACCTGATGAAGTACCACAAGGTGTCCCTCTTTGAGGCATACAACTGGGTCAAATCGAGGCGCCCCGTTATACGCCCCAACGTGGGCTTCTGGAGGCAACTGATAGACTACGAGAGGAAGCTTTTTGGGAAGACGACGGTTAAAATGGTACAGACACCATATGGCATCATCCCAGACGTTTATGAGAGAGAGAGGAGACCCCTGATGCCTTACTGGGGAATTTAATGTGACTGCAGACAGGAAGCACAACAGAAGGGACGCGCTGTTCTGAGTCGACCAGACTGGAGACATTCCCTTCTCCTTCTACAGCCAACTTTGGTTCTTTACCATACAGCAGAACCTCAACTAATTCTCACCTCACTAACCTGCAAGGCCAACGATTCCCTTCAAAGCGTTTCTCTCTACAGGGATTCCCCCATCCGCATTTCTCTGATTTAGCAGAATGAGGTCTCCTTATAAGTTTGTTCCTTTCATAAAGCCTTCCTCCCTTTTTTAGTCAGTTTATTAGTATCCTATGAGGAAAGGCCTAAAAGGCATTTGGCAGAGTTAATGAACAAAGTGCGCTTTGTGATGCGGTAGCCTGGATATTTCGTTAATAGCTTGTTTGCTTCCTTGCAAAATCCTGTAGTGGCTAGGGAGCGGCACTAGCACAGAATGAGCGAGGTCCTACTCTACGGCAGTGAGCTGTTCCGAGAGCCAGGAACGCAGGCGTGCAGGCTTGTGGTGCTAGTGCTGGTGTTTTCTTTAACATCCGTAGTGACTCTCAGTATATAGTGTTTGAGGTCTTTAGTCAGCTCTTAATCTGTAGTAAAAGTTTATAAAAAAAAAAAAAGAAGTGAAGTCAGTCCATGTCGGCCACAAGTCAAAAAAAATTTGAAGGATTCAAATCGAATAAATACAAGATCCTTTTTCACTCATTCCATGCCAGGGCCAGAGTCCTGGAATACACTTACACTACTGAAAAATGCTGGTGTTTTTCGTGGGTGGAAAGTAAACAGAGATCTTGTCCAAATGTGGCTCAAGACAGAAGCGAGAGGTTAACCCTCCCCACACCGGACAGCCAAAGAAGTGTTTAGGAAACTCTGTGTGCATGGCCACCTTCCAAAGGGGCTGGGCTGTGTTTTCTAATAGTCAATCAACCAGTAAATCAGAAGTAGGTAAATCTGCTTGATTACTCTAAGTATGGTTGTGATCTGCCTTAGCCCATTTCTAAATCACTTCATTATGTCCTCAAGGTTATGCTGCATTCTAGAATTATTCTGCGCAAAATGGCGATCTGTTCAACCTCCCGGACAAGGATGGCTTTACGGAGAAGGCTTTGCCTTGTTCTGTGTGTGACGAGAACAATTCCAACCCCAGAGATGGGAGAAGACTTTCCGTGGTGTAGCCACTGTCTCCTGGATGTCGCTCCCCTCCCTGCAGATGGGAAGGGACTGGTTTCCTTGAAGAGTAACTGGACAACCAGGAGAGCAAGGCAAGTCTGTTCCTCAGTGAGACGTTTGTGTCCTCTGTTGCATCTCTGAAGGAGGAATACACAGATTGCTGGATGCTGAGATAGCTATCTGATTTAAATGAGATTCTATACTTGTAAAAAAAAATCAATAAAGATTAAACAAGAACATGTGTTGGTTTCCTATTCAGAACTGTGCTAATGTATCTCAAGTCACAGCGAGAACATGGTGTAATAGTGAGCAGTGGCTTTAAACAAATCTGGACCGCAGTCTTGAGAAAAATACCATGATCGGTTCCTGTCACTTGGCAAATCGGTTTCCAATCCATGCAGGTGTCCTGCAATTCCGGGTCCTCATGACAAAAGCCACCCAATTAATTTGGCTATTTCAAAATGTTTATCTAATTTACACTTAGCTGAACGGCTGAGGTTTTAAGGAACAGCAGACATGGTTAAGGGTTTTCTCCAAGCTGAACCGCATGCTGTGTGAGGACTGCAGCATGTGTAGGTTTCTGGTTTCCCCAGACTAGAAGCCACTAGGGCTGAAATACTGTTATCGCCGATACAAAGCTGTGCAAATGGCCTCAACCTCATTTGGATCATGGGTAAAACCAGACCTGGTTGGAATAAGTCTAGATCAGAGTGAATTTGATACAGAGGCTTTGACCAGCTCTGACCTGGAATTTTCAGATTTACTGCAGAGACGGGAATTTTACCAGTCTGGGCAAATGCCACTGGCTGACGCTCACCAGGGGAAGGCAACGGTGCTCTCTAATTTCCAGGCTCCAGTCAGGTCCAGCAAGGTCAGCGAGGGCTGCTGTAGAAGTTCACAGACTTTAAATTAGGTGCGAGGCTGCTTACTGGGGGGGTGGGGGCTGGGGCTTGGTGGTGCACGGGCACGAGAGAGCTCTCTCAGCCCCTGCAGACAGGGAAGTCACGAGATCAGCCACAGCTTCAACAACCCGCGTCAGTGCCACACCTGAGCATGGAGACACCACCGTGAGGAGAGTTACTGGAACTCCTCAACATTGCAAGGGCATCCAAAGCCAAAACACTTCCTGCACACACGTATATATTCTTCCCTTTCCCCCTGCAAATCTTTTATCCATTAGACAAAACCGCACACAGATACCCCCAGATACTCCAACACCAGTTTTCCCCAACAGTACCAACACCTGGATCTCGGTGTCCAGTATCACACGCACAAAGCACAGCCCCGCGCTGGCAAAGGGAAATCTCCGGCTTCTGCAGATGCGCAAGGATGATGCTTTGGCCCACTGAAATAAACGTGAGTTTTGCCATCAGCTGCACGCAGTTCAGGTTTCATGGCTGTGTCCTGGTTTTAGTGACAAACAGACACAGGAGACTGACTGTCTATTTAAAAAAACACTTTCTACTCATCTCTCTATTTTTAGCATGAGTTAAACTGCAACCAGGGAAATGGTAAGAAGGGGAACTAGAGGTTAAAACCCAAGCCTGGTCATTAGTCCGAAGAAGTTTCAAAAGCATGACATTTCAAAGGGGGAAAAAAAACCAAACCAAAAAACCCTGAAATCTGCTTGCAAAGTTAAACTTTACCTAAAAAAAAATAGACTATGTATAATTTAACAGTATTTTGTCTATAAAAAACTGGAAGGTAAAAATTCTCCACTTTGAATTACTGTGTAGATTTTATACACACACTGCCCTAGTACCTAGGGGAGGGGAACTAATGTTCAGCCAAGAAAGCATCAAGACTGACTTTTAAACAAAAGGGAAAGTTAGACCTATTAAAAAAAAAAAGTAATTGCCTAATAAAGCACATTAGGAAATAAAGAATTCATCTGAAATACCCATTAGGGATTCTATTATGAGGAGCACAATGGTATTAATACTTGTAGGTATTGCTTTGCAGAAGTTCCTCTTGTGTTCATTCCAGCAAAAGGTATTCTATATGACTGTTTATTTCCTCCTCAAAATCCAGTTTTTCATGCATGCTCAAATCTATGGAAACCAAAGAAGAGAGAGTGCCGCAGTTTAACTCCGGATTGCTGTAAGCACACCAGCTGGATTTGAGGGGAAGATCATTCCTCCTGCTCCCCACAGGCTTTTTCGAATGGTCGGTACCTTCATTGTTAAGGAGTATTTTATATGTTACCCAGTGAGATGTCTTTCAAATACTAGCCACAGCAAAGGTTTCACTTACACAGCTTCATGGTGTTTAAGGCCCTCTTTGTCAACCTTTCAAGACTTCTCCCGAGGCAGGGGAGGATTTCTGCTGCCCATGTGTTTCTGGGGGGGAGCCCCCTGGACCAGCCCACACAGCTCTGGTTGGAGATGACAACCTTTGGGTATCAGCAAGCAGCAAAAGCAACATTTTTTTTCTAGCTGCATCCTGGAACAAGCCACTTCACAGGTTGGTCAGTTATGAAACGAGCTCTTTATTGAATACAAGGTTTGAATCTCAACAAAGGATTTATAAATCATTGCAAGAATTAAGGGAGTAAACAATGTACTAAAGTCAACTAATAACACTTATTCTCATTGGAATTAAAATATCAGCAGTGACTCCAGCATAGCACAAACCGAAACGGCTCCAACTACTAATCACAAAACCACTTCTAGAAGAGAAATAACGTTCGCCCAGAGGGCAGAATAAAGAATCACAATATAAGAAGTTTTCTGACACTTCATAAAATTATGACATTTATATTTTTAATATTGAGAACTAGAATTAAATACAGGTCCAGAGAGAATTTTTTTTTTTTTTTTTTCAGAAAAAGTAGTTTGTACAATAGCAGCTTTTATTGAAAAGGCAGGTTTTGTTTCAAGTTTAATTAATCTGACAAATAGCTAACTAGAAATAAAAGCATTCATTGGGTTTTCATCAGTTGCTTCTCAACCTGAGGTTGAGCTTCACTATCACTTCATATATAACACACAAATTTCAAGGAAGGAGCTGTTCAAAACAGACCCAGGTGAAGAGAAGCTGCTGCCAGAGGGGAAAAGTCAGTGGAATGGTCAAGTGCATATGTAATGATTCCCACACCACAAATATCCTCCAAGCAGCTACAGCCAACACGGGTCCACAAGCTTGGGGAGATACTCAAACCAAAACATGGCAACGGATGGGCAGGGGAGGAGGCTGGAGCAGGCTGCTCGCTCTGCAGCGCTCCCACCACCAAGGAAAAACTGCAACACACCAAGACAGCACAGAAATGCAACCGGGTAAAGTGATATATACATTAAATAACCAAGCAAATAATCTCTCAGAATTCCAAATAGACACATACAGAAAAATCACTTTTCATAGGTAACCCCAGGGCAGCTCCAGAGAACACATATATTAAAAAAAAAAAAAATCCCATTTCTCTCTTCTAGTGAAAGAATACATGCAGAAGAAGGAGTTACATTTGCAAGATTCAACACAACCAAAGCGAAAGGCAGTGCGTCCATTAGCCCGTATGCAAAGGAAGCAGGGGAACGTGGTCTGGTACAATGCACTGTAGAAAATACTGTAACCTTGGATACAGATTGCAAGGACACTGGGCTTCGGCTGGCAACGTAATATCTGAGAAGATGCTGAATGCAACAGTGAGTCATTTTAATGACTAGGATATGCAAGTGAGATGATCATTGTGCAATGCCTTTATCGAGGGTATCTACATGCAAAACATTTGGTATATTCCCCATGAAGTAAAGGTGTACAGTTCAGAAGAACGCTTTCTGCTTGCCACAAACGCAGTAATATTGCCTGCTGCTTCCCCTTCTGTAAGGAGCAAGCAAGCAGCAGGGTCATACTTCAGTAAGCTCTGCTGCAATTATAATTGTAAGCACCGATTCCTTATTTTTATGGACCAAAGACATGCTGGATACATCTCGGAGAGGGAACTCCCTTGCTTAACAAGTACAAGAAAAACATGACTGAAAAATGCTTTTATGACAATATAGCTGGGACTGTGTTTGAAATAGCGGTTGCTTTAAGTTTCATATTGTGGCCTCTCTTTTTGTGGCGTTCTCTTTTAATTAGAAAAAAAATAATCCTATCTAGCTAAGTGTCCAGGAACTGCGGTGAAAACCCTCGCTAACAATAAACTCCCTTTTCCCGATATAGCATTTCATAAGCAACAGCCTTTGCATCAGCCAGATACTCAAAACCACTTGAGAAGTCCCCTTGCTAGCAGCAAGAGGAGGCATTTGCTTGAAGTCAGACAATGCTTAAGTGCTTCTGTAATTCAGGATGCAAAAGCCAGTGCTGGCTTACTGTGCCGAGTGGCCCCAAACGTCAGTGGGAATGCTCGCACTGGTGATGTATACAGCAGTCCCTAATTACGGCGGGAAACAATGTACGTGGTCAAAAGCTATGGTGCCGACTGCTGATAACTATTTCACACCTAATAAATGAAACAGAGAGCAAGCAATGAGTGACTGCCCTTTTTTTTGATAATTACTGGGCAACAGAAGGCAGGCAGTCACTGTCACACTATGGAAAATCTGCCACTTGATTAGCTTGAGCTTGCAACTGGAGGCACAAGTTGCTTATTTTATGAATGAGCTAATTTCAGGCAGCAAGAAGATTTATTTTCATTTGTGTAAATAAGGGGCCAGACACCTAGCACTCCTATTAGCCAAGATTCTTTCATTTGGTATAATTAATAGTTTAGTATAACCAAGCCTTTTTCTTTCTTTTTTCTTTTTTTTTTTAAATTCAAAGCATTGTTTCTCCTCATTGTAATTTCTATCAGCAAATAACCACCGGTCAGTGTCAGCTACTTATAATGGAGGCAAGATTAACTTGGAAAAGCTGTTGGCATCTTTGGAGGGAAGGGAGATTGTCTAGAGGTCCGAGAAATTTAAGTCATAGAATTAAGAAACAAGTTGTACCTGATGGATGTATACCCCACTTCATTTGCTGCAGACTGAGCAAGACTGGATAGTGGTAAGGCTCTTATAATAATGCCATGAAGCTCCCACTAGGTTTAAAATTCCTTAACTAGCACTACAGCCGATTGCACTGTCATCTGGATATTGTATCTGAAGAGAGAATTGGGTACTTTAGATGTATGGGTAACATTTTGTGATTATTATACTGACCACCTTCCGTCCAGATAGGTGTACCTACCATAAGCAACAAAATGGCAGGTGTGCAATACCCTACTTCAAAAAATAACCTGCTTAAGACCACCAGCTTCCAGTGTTAAATCACACCAAGCTGCAGCAGGAGCTAAGGGCCCCCTTGTGCTGCCACTTCTGAGTCAGAGAAACACGTTATTACAGACAGCACTAGGCTGCATAAGTTACACGCAGGCATCCCACCAAGAAAAGCATATTAACATACGAAAAGGATAATACATATATATATATATATATATACAGGAGCAGACACGCTGTATCAGTGGAGTCCAATTTTCAACAGCGATGCAGCCACACAACTAGCAAGGGGTCAGGTGAAACGTAAGAAATCATACCTGTAAGCTCAGGACAAGTCCAAGAAAGGAGATTGTCTATATTTACAACAGAGTAGCAAAGACAAGTTTTAAAATCCAGCTGCCTGTACTGAAGAATCCAGATCTCATAGGGAAAGCATCAACAACTTTTTCAAGTCCTTATCCCCCAGTACTAACCACTTATGCATGTGAATACAGTATAATTTACAATACAGAACAGTGGAAGTAGTATAAATATACAATGGCTCTCTGCAGTCTCATTCCTTCTAAGTCAGTAATTCATTTTGCCTTGAAAGTTATTGTGACTCGTGCATTGTATGCATTGTAATATTATAGCAGCAAATATTTAAAGGAAAACATCATGGTACATATACCAAAAACATTAAAGAAGAGATTTGTTTGCAAATACGTACTTCAAGTATTTAAGTGGTCACTTCTATGCAAATCAGTCTAGCATTTCAGTTTTTCTTGGAAGCAAGGTATTGGCCTCTCTTTATGCGCTTGGTTAGCAGACTGCTTTTTACAAAGACTAACCAGCTTTCATCTTCAGAAAGACTGAAATGCTGCATTTTTTGCCACACATTTTTTTCTGGTTATTTCTGAAACCCTGGCCACTTCAAGTGAAATTCTTCACGAGCGATTTGTACGTGACAGTGGCTTTAACCCGTTACAGTACACAAATCAAACTGAAACATTTCAAACACTAACCACGCCTCAAGCCTCTCCACTTACCCTATCATACCATTTACCCCAAGTGTCCTGCATTGTTAGACTCGATACATCTTCAGCGCCACTGCTTTCAGAGCAGGTCTGGCAAAATGAGACCTGGAGGTTTTGGCTCCACACAGTTGATCCAGAAATTTGCACAGCTTGCGTGGTATTGGTGCCCTCCGTATGCCAGCTTAAAGTTATCCGTTTCTGAATTAAAGGCCTAAAATAACAAGAATCGAAATGAGTGTGCCAGTCTCATCTGCTCCAGGATCTAGAAACTGGAGTGGAACATGGGTACTGCACACGTATCACCCCAGAATGGCACAGCATGGTAGGACCCTCTCACTCTGAACAGACCACCCAATAAACACTATTTTAGTCTGCAAAGGGTTTGCAGGTGGACAAAACCTTCAGCCATCACACCTGACGCATACTTTGCCTGTTACACCCTGTATTAAGGGAGCCATCTGATAAGCATGCTGCCTGATCTGACACCTGGCAACTAACTCACCTTGATTCATGTTCTGCGACATACCCATACAAGATAAAAGCTTGTTCTGCCAGCCAGTGGCTAGCTACTGCATTTATTTCACTGGCACAAATTTTGTTGTGATTTAACCAGGTGCAATTCTTGATATTAGTGTTATCTTAGGTTGAGTTTGATCTACTTTCTTCTATTAATTGAATCTGCTTTCCAATACCAGCTTCTGAACAGAGTGCATGAAGCCATGAACAAGCTTAAAACATATCGGTGTTTGTTGCTAGGAGATACTTTCCAATGCTTCACAGCTACCTATTTTAAAAAAATATTCTAACCCTGTCCCCCACACCCTGGATTTCCTGCACAGATTTCTAAAAATGCCATTGTGTACTACATATAGCCAAAAGTCAATATTTGTAGCAAAAAACCCCCTACATTTCCCCCTCTTCTGCAACAGACACACAGGCAGCTACAAACTCAGGAACTCACTGCAGTGAATTTTCTACCACACAACAGAAGTAGCACAAAACCAGAAAGCTATTCACAAGATACAGGCATGCAGACAAGACAAAGGGGAGGCTCTAGAGCATGTTAGTTGATCAGATCAAGTGTTACGGTCACAAAAAATGACTAGAAGAAACGGATTAATGATTGGTACAATTGAGAATGACAGCTGAAAGCCAGTTAGCAGTTCAGCCTTCCACACTCAACTAAGAATGATTCTATAAAGAGTATGTTTTTTACAGATTCATACTTTTCTAGGAAGCTCTTCCACAGGTTTCTCTTCTTTCTGAAATAACGTTGAAACCAAAAAGTCAGCAAAACTGCCGATATAGTTAATGGGTTGGCATTACCCTGTACATATCCTGGGATTCCCTCCCAGCTCTGCTAATTGCATCAGTCCCCTCCTGGTGATCCTCAGAGATGCATTTCATAAAGAAAAGTCAGTAAAAGATTCTTATTTTTAAATATATATATATAATTTTTGAGTCTTAGTATCCCAGTTTCTTCCCCATTATGAACAATTTAACTCAACCCTTTATCCACATCTGTGTCATACCCCAAGCCCAATGAATAAGGACATTAACCATTTGAGTCCCATCTATTGGTCAGATTTTGTCTTTGCCACTTCCAGTTACAAATTATAGCTGTGAGAATTTTTTACATACACCCAAGGCCTAACTGAAAGTCCAAACTGTAAATTAAAAATGAGTTTAGCAGTAAAGGCCATTATACTTACTCTACTTCTTGAATCCACATTTAGGAGGCACACTCCACAGGCAAGATCTTGAGCATTTTTAATCCCTGGACGCAGCATACAAGAAGAGAAATCCAGTGAGTTTTCATCTGGCTAAAGAAATAAGACAATAAAATTCAGACATTTTCAGTAACTGAAAAAGTTTCAGACATCACAAGAAAAATTATTGATCCGGTTGCTACCGAGAGCCATGGTGTCACACCGGCAACATGGCAGGGATGACATATTACATTTTCTCATAAACTGATGGGTGATTTAATCAAAGCCATTAGTATGTATTTGCAATCCTGCTATGCAATCTCTATCAGCATTAATTTATAACACTCAAGCTCTTGAAAAAGGGTTAGACTACAAAGGAAAGAATTCTTAAGTTCCACATTCCCACATCAAAAGGGGAAGAAACTTCTGAGAAAAGAGCCCAGGCGGCGGCTGCTACATTTCAACTGCAGTGCATTAAGAACTGGATGAAGATAAACAGTGGTATGCAACAACTATTTGTGCAGCTGCAAGGAAACAGGCATCAGCCAGCACAGCCTTCACTAGTCAGCATTTGAAGTGGTGTCTGTATCAGTGTTTATTGTCCTGAATTCCGTATTATTGCCTGATCAAAAAAGGGCAGTTGTTACTCCTTCTGACGGTTTTTCTGAATGTAGAATACGGGACAGCAGTACAAAATGGGATATTAAGGTTAACCAAACCATAGAAGAATTAAGGTCACCAGCCATACACAAGCTCAGGTTAACGAGAGGCAAAGGCTGGGAGAATAAGCCCACAAATAAGTAATAAATTAAGGTAGTCACTTTTCCAATACATAATCTTACATTTCAAGTAATCTTACATACAAGATAGATGGCTTAAAATTTGCATAAGGACAGTTAAAAACTGTTGAAGTTTTGCTTGAAGATAGTACTGCAAATAAAAACAATGAGTAGAAATGCAAGAAGCTTAAAAAAATAGTGTGATCCTAGAGCACGTGTACTCTTAACCTACAGCATACTCTAGGTATGCTGATCACGCTCCCCTGCTGAACAGCTGGAGAATAACTGGAATCCTGAAAAAAAAAATACCCTTTAATCTTTAAGTAGATCGATCAAATTAATAAAGGCACTCTAATATTTGTTTACCAAATGCATGAGTGAAGCAAATGAGAAGGTCATCCTGTAATTTGCAGTGAAAAACCACAAGGCTGTGCATAAAATTACCTTGTAACAAAGTCCTTTAAAAGATAAAATTAACCTTTCCAAGCACATGCCTCCAAGCTAGGATCCTTCTCTTTACTTAATTGGCTCTTGTGCATCATTTGGGATCCGTGACTGCAACACTAGGAGAAGGAGGCATGGGTTCCACACCTTCCAGTTACCCACATGGAGAAAAGAAACAATAAGGGGTGATTTTGAAAACTACAGGAGTCCGGAGTCCCTGTCTCTTGGGTACCCTCAGAGGTACTCTGTGTATATGAGAAGTCACTGTTGCAGCTCCTACTATGCTTAAAATTTAACTTGGCTGCTACCAGACAGGAGCCACCGCAGCTTGGAGAACACATGGTCAAGCTTTGGACTTTAAGGTAATCCCTGTAATCTTCCAAGGAAAAGCACTTTAAGAACTAAATTTTAATCCACTTGCTTAAATCAGGAGAGGATCATGATAGCTTTTCAGATTGTTACTATCAACAATGCCAGAGTTCAAACAGATGAATCCCAGTCCATCAACTTCACTTGCCAAGCAGTAAAATATTGAAAGTATACATTTCATATTGTGACAGGCTTTGTGCAATGCAGGACACCACAAAAAATACCTGCTTGCTACCACTGTTTGTACTGGAGAGGTTTAAAATGTGTAACAAGGGACTGATTATTATGGTTTATTCAAATTTTACTAAGTTTCTCTTAATTGGAGAGGTCCACAGACACTCAGGATCTCATCTAAATCATTAAGACACTAAGTAAGATAAGATCATGTTTGTACATAAATAACAGTTTTCTCACAGAGAGCTTTAAACTGGATTCCACAAATAAGTGCATTTCTGTCGCAGCACTCTCCAAACTATCAGGCTGCAACAAGGTCTTTTACCATCTCATACCAATACACTCTTCATGCCAGTCCCTCTGCTGCCTTCTCCTAGCCTCTCTCTGCTTCTTCCTCTCTCTCTTCCTCGGCTGCTCTCTCTTCATTGGCTGCCCAACCTCTTAACAGAACCAGCCACACCTGCACTGCATCTACATCAGCCAACCCACCGCCCCTGAAGCCAGCCCACAGCTGTATATTATCAATGCTAATTAACCCAGCTCCATTCCTCTACACGTTTCCATTTCGCAAGAGAAAAATACAACCCGTAAAGTTAGAACACCCCATGAAATCACTTTACATATAATTATGACATTTCTTTTAGTAAAGACATTGCTTGGTTTTGGTCTTACCGTTAAAGCAGCAAGTGACATGAAGCTTATTAGGTTGTTCCACACTTTATCAATATCCTTCAGCAGCTGCTGGAGTTTCTCACTACAAACAGCAGTTGCTTTGATACCCAGTTCAACTCTCTTTGTTACTCTGTAGACTTCAACAACCCCTGTTGATAAAAAACACAGTGGAGGGGTAGCAGAGAATCCATTGCCAGCACAGGTTCCTGAGACTTTAACTCAGAAATAGCACAAAACAAGGAAGGCACACAAAAGGTTGTCAGGTTATTTCAAAGTAGTAGTTACATTTATTTAGCAGAAGAGTTGTTCCACTATTTCAGCACAGGCAAAGATTAACCTAAAAAATAATACCATTTTTTGAAAGATTGATTCTATATTACTGTTTTTCAGAGGAGAACTTACATTGAAAGAGACATGGTAAATTAAAACATACCTAGTAAATATTCCATGCCTTGAGCAGACTGGATAACTTCCGTGCAAACGGATGAACTACTTATTCCATTTAAGGTATCATTTGCTTTCTTTATGACCTGGTGGAAATTAATTTCATAAAATGATGGTGTTATCCATCTTAAAATAATTATTATGAACAAGACAGTCCCCAACAGAAACTGTTATACAAAAAAGGAGGCAAACTAAATACAAAATCACTGCCATGCTCCATCACACATTTTTATATATTCATCCTGTAACTGCAAGTAGATCAGGGGAAAAGTATGAACATTTAAAACCTTGATGTATTTCCCCAAATATTTTCATTACCAAAATAATAGTTTTAAGAGTATGCATGCATTGCTATCTAGTTTAACAATAGCATTCACAGTTTTGGCTGTCTAATACTCACAGGCAAAGAAGAAATTTGCAGGAAAACTGATCTGGCTGTGAAACAGCTGACACTCATTACCAGAAAAGTAACGTCCCCTCTGTACAGCACATTAAACAAGCCTGTTTCTCAAGAAGTGCTGAAGAGCCTGATGCTGGTATCAGTGCCCTGAACAACATGCCTTAGTGGGCATGCAAAACACAGGAACGCCACATTAACTAGTCAACCTGAAAATTTAGGCAAAAGCCAAACTAATCACAAACGACAGGGAGATTAGTATAGGATCTTTAACTGAGGAGGTGATGCTTCTGCTGTGAGACAGCTTTTGGTTTAAAAACTATAATCCACTTGGGCTGACTCAGACCCTTTCTGCGCCTATACGGTCTTAAAACACTGAATGAGGTGGTACCTACAGGAAGGAGGAAAGGGTTTCAGAGGAGGCTACACACTTACTTGCAGGGCGCTCTCCAAGCATCTTTGCCATTCATATGCATACCTCTCACTTTCCTATTTGAGAGAAAAGGACAGTCTGAATCTTGTTCTACACACATTTCCCTTTCTCCTATCACAACAGACATACAGCAGAGAGGTATTTTAAGAGACTGTTTGTAGATTAGCTACATAAAATTTCAAGACACCTATTTCTAGTATTTCCCCCATTCTCTAATTATTCTCTTAGCACCTGAACTCTACAATTTGATTTCTGGGAGTTAGAGCTAATTTCAAAAGGAAGAACGTATAAGAGTAAAACATTTGCATTGCACATACCTACTCCCAACACATTCGTTACAGGTCTGCTGTTCTAGAAATGGGCATTAGCAGAAGCTAATCTGAGTCCATTTACCATCTAGTCTCAAGACGAGCAAGAAAAACAACCACCACACAGCCAAAAAAGTTAAGCCATTTCTCAAAGCCAATGGTCTCAGTGCCAAAGCTGAGATTAGATTTGTCATAACTAACTTCTAGTTACAAGCTTGGACTCCAAGGTCAAGTGATTCTGACCGAGTTTCAGACAACAGCATTTTCCCCACAAGACTTTAAAGACAGGAGAGAAGGAATCTCCTTTATGAGCAGTTTCTAACCAAGACATCTAACCTTACCCAGATGCCATCTTAGCATCATACCCTAAGTTCAAATAGCTAAAGTCCCAAAGAGTTGGATACAGAACACTCTTGGTATCACACTGATGGAAGTCATTCTCAATTTACTTGTATTCCAGGTAACTCCTTACCTCAACTTCCCCAGTCAAGTCTTTGTATTTGTCTCTGATGACAGGCAAAGCAGGCTTCTCACTTAGAGTATTTGAACGATCTCTAAATGGCTGTTCCAAAACTGGTAAAGGTGAAGAGCGACTGATTTCTCTGTCACCTAGGCTTAAGCTCCTTTTATGAGACCCTAAAAAGTTAGGTTATAAACAAGTTATTCTTTTACTCATAAAGGCACAGACTATTTAAAATTAATAAAGTGGTAGCAAAGGTTGCCCTACTGCTCCAGAACAAAGCCTTCTATTTACTTAGCAACTGGTGCAAATTTCCCCAGCCCCTCAATTTGTACAACTTTTTGGCACCACAATATATTTTTTTTCTAGAAAAAGACCTGTTCCAAATGCCATGGAATTGAATAAGAAGATTCAGCTCACTTCCAGTAGCCTTTGGAACAATCCCTATTAGCTAACTTATAATTCAATTAGAAAAATTAGCCTTTGATAAACACATGCATTATGAGCTTCCTCCACCCTGCGCAGGCTTACCTTGAACAGACAGGTCAAAGGTAGCCAGTTCATTCTTGATCATTTCTTCACTAGATTTCACCTTGCCTTGGGAAGTTGCCACCAAGAAGTCAAACTTGCTGATTTTTGGCTTTTCACTTTGGAATTCTCCAAAGTCATCTGTGGACTCTCTTCCCAGTTGAGAAGAGATACCACTACCAAGGAAATCTGCCTCCTGATTTGTATCAGCTGCTGCATCCTGTGCTTCTGATGATGGTCTTGCAAAATCACCAAAGTCTCCAATGTCATCATCACTTGGACCACTGGATATTGGTCCAGAGTCTTTAAAGTTTGCAAAGGCTGCAAAGGAAACATCCTGTAAAGCATCCTCTGTGGAAAAGGTTGTCACTTTGGAAACTGTTGTCATGGTAATGTTTTCTGAACTGCCAAACAAGGTCTCCTTCTTCTGAAGAACAGAAGTAGCTGCAGAGGATCCACTTCCTGAAGACTGGACAAAGGAGGAGAGCTTCTTGCCCTGATGAATATCTTCTTTGTCAGACCAGTCGTAGCTTGCCAGGCTGCTGACTGCAGACCCACTGTTATAGCTTCCAAATGGGGCGCATTTTAAGTCATCTATATCTGAAAAAGACAAACCCCTACAATTAGAAGCTGAAGTTCAAACGTTAATCTCTCTACACTGTATAAAAACAATGGCAACTTGCTAAGAGTCTTAAAGAACTGCAAGAACACACACAGTGAATTGTTGTTTCAATGAGGCTTAGAGTTTGCACAAAAATAATGTAAAAAATACCTAAGCAATTAATACAAAAATTTATCCATTTAATAAATGTAAGCCTTGACCTTTGTATATTGTCTTATATTTGAAGCTGAAAGGCACCTTTCCACTACAGGTAGTGAAACGACACTTTAGACCCCCACGTTTCTAGACAGTACAGACTGCACAGATCACCAGTTCAGTTTTCTGATACTGGCTGCAGAATCTACAATCAAAACCAACCACATAGAAGACTGGGCTAACTTTTCCATTCCCTCTGATAATGTATTAATACACTTTAATTTTATATTCATGCTCTGATACAAATTATGTATAAATGTGCTGCAAAAAATTTAAAAAAACAGAAATCCTGTTTAAGCTTATCACAGTTACTGCGGTGCCACATGGCCGACTCTTCAAACTTACAGGTTCCAGGAATGACATGAATATTGCAAAGATCATGTTTTAGCTTTTACAAACTATTTATTCAGTTAAGTATAGAGAAAATCCAATTATTTTGCAGAAAGCTCCAAACATTTGATACTCACCTGGCAATTATATGGGCCAATAGGCTCTTCTCACTGCCATGAGCAGGTATGAGACACAGAGCCTGGCTGCTTACATTAGAGGCAGGAAAGGAGCCTGCACAGTGACCAGGGTCTGCTGGGCTTTGTCCGTTATTCATTCAACTGATCTTTCACGTTTAGACTGAGATTGATCCATAGTGAAGGCACAGAGAGCCAGGGGCTGGGTAGTTTTCATAAAAGCATTAAAAAAAAAAAAAAAAAGCCCTACCATACTACATTTGGCATTTGTTTTCCAGCATTAACAATTGTCAGTTTGGATTAGACATTCAGCCACTGCTCAGCGCCTAGGGTCAAACGGTCTCGAGGTAAAGCAAACCCAAACCAGAAAATATATTCTCTTAGCATCGTTTTAGCTGACACTCTTGTGATAAACATTATGGTCTTAACTAGCTGGCACACAGCAGCAGCAACCTGGGTTTAATACAGCCAGGGTGGGAACAAGCTGACTTTCCAGCTGCCCTCTTTATTCGATCTGGCCACACCAGCCCAAGGATTAAGCCATTTTAACAAAACATTTCTTCTTTGATTTATTCATTTTGCTGGAATGGGAGAGCACACTATGCTTTAGGATGCTTTCCAGGCATGACCCACATACATAGCTAATTAAAAAAGTCCCACAAATATGCAATATAATGATAGAGTTTAATGGCTACTACAATAAAAGGCCCTTTGCAAGGGGTCAGTGATGCATGGTGTGTCATCTATCAGATCTTCCTAAGGGACAGTCTTCCTGCAGCTGCTGCATTTGCACATGACAGCATCTCAATAACAAACCTTAGCACCTAGCATATATGCATCAAGATTTCAAAGTGCCATTCAAATATTAAATTTCTAGAGCAAGCAGTTTACAGAAGGGTAAACAGACCAGAGATGAAATCACCTGCTTATGGCAAAACTGAACAGAAAGAAGGCTCCGAGGTGAAAAGGAGCAGACTTGCAAGGGATCAGTAATTTATCACAAGAGACCACACCTTGTGCTCTCAAATGTACGGTTTTGTTTAAGGAAGTTAAATGAAAGCTTTGCTAGCATTAAAGAGAGTGCCAGAATAACCTCCAAAATGTTAGCCAACTGTAATTAATCCTGGGATCTTGAAAATACCACAGTACACTAGGCAACCTTTCCACCCGCCCCCCTCCAATTTGTGTTGACTCCAAAAGCCGGCAAAGATTTAAGCACTGCTATTGTTTCAGCGTTCACCAGGAAATGAAAAGAAAGGGATGATCCTATTGTGAAGATCTGCACATTCACATTCTATTGTGAATGATTTCTTTGATAATTGCTAAGAGTTTGAGCTGAAAATACATCCTAAAGGACCAGGTCAGTGTACTCCATCTGATCCTGGCTCAGGGACAGGCAGAACCAGCAGCAGGCTTCAGTGGGAATCCTGAACACCCCATGCCTCGCCTGCAATCAATAGGCCATGGCAGGGAAGGCAGAAACAGTGTTTTAATTATTCACAAATTAAGATTCAAGATTCTCTACGTGAGTTCATGCAGACGTGAAACCCATCTGCATAGGTGTAAGAGCTGAGACTAAATTTAATAGTTCAATTCTGTACATTTTATTTATTTGAATAGTTACGAAAGGATTACTCTGGTGAATACACTTTCCTAAGGTATTCTATTACAGGAAAAATACTGTGTTCAGAGACAGTGTTTACAGCTAAAGCCGTCCTAAAACAATTTATTGAAAAGTATGAAAAGTAAGAATGTATGTGTAACTGTCCGTAATCCAAGGTAAATTAGCTTTTATAAGAATTTTTACTCCATTGCAGAAGACCAAACATTTGCTGTGCCAAGCACTGCACTTCATAGAATCATTTGTGACAGATGTTTTTGAGTAGAGGAAGTAAAACCATACCCTTTGTCATAGCTATGGCAACACTAAAGGCTTATTTGAGCTCTTAGTACCTTTGCCGCACAATGAAGCGAGGAGCTTTCCCCTCAACAGGTGGCACAGCAACTTGCCACCAGCCTAATAAGCAAAGAAGCAGTTTGCATGTGAAAAGCACTTCTTGGCTAACCCTAGAGAACTCTTCATGATGTGGGTATCTTTATTATTGGCAAAAAGATTGTTTTATTAAGCAGTGTTAAGAACTGCTCCTCCAACAGCCTTTTTCTTAAAAACCAAAGTTACGTGTGATGAATAAAAAAGCTCCAGTTACAATGCTCCAGTTGTAGCCTCTGATGTAATAAAAGCTTCATTTTGCTGGTATGGCAATTCAAAATTTTAAAAGATGCATGTGTACCCATAGTATTTTTTTCAAAGCAAGAGATGATTAAGTGGGGGGAAAAAATTAATTACTTCTGACTAAACATCACACTTAAGGAAGACAGATTCTGTGCAGCTACCACCATTTCCTTCTGGAGGACACTTTTAGTAAGAACAGAATCTGAACTGCTGAGAAGCATCAAATTTTATCAAAAAAATGAGCAAAGACTAAATTCATTCAAACTCTTATGAAAACACTTTGTTTTGTGGATACACAATCTTTTTTTGCAAGGTTAAAAGTGATTTCTTAGTTAGCATTTTTTGGAGAGCATACAGCAAATTCCCTGTCGAAGCAGGGCAGATCGTGAATTGATCTTGCATTAGGAATCCTACAACCCTACCACAAGAGATTTACCAATAGATTTCAGTGAAATATATCGCCATAAATCAGTATTCCTTAGTAATCTCAGTAGCAATTCTGTGGTGTCTTTCAGAAATGACACAAGAGATTTGAGTTTAGTTTTGTTATAAAAACCCAAAAGCTCTTACTCCCGATAGAGTTAAAGCCACACGTCATTAGCACTGTCAGCTTTGCACTGGTGAAACCACAAAACACACCCAGATTAAATCACTGGATATAGATTCTCAAATCACATAGATGGGGGCAAGATGGGATGGGTGCATGTGTGCCTGTAGAAATCCAAGTCAGATCCATTCAAGTATCATGTAACCAAACTTCTTTTACTCAAAAATATTCTCTAGTGAACCGAGAATGGAAAAAGTGATCTCCACAGCGTCATGCTGAAGGGCAGTAAGTTTCCAAAAGCTTTAGAAACCAAACCAAATTTGTATTTCTTCCAAAGCAAAAGGTTTGAAGATATTTACCATTTACTTTCCATCCATTTTGAACTACCAAACCATAGTCCAGCCTGCCTGGTCATCACCTGGGGCCAGCCACAGCTATACAATCCAGCCTGCTGGAGAGAGGCAAGGCAATAGCTGCCAAGGAATGTACGGGAGAATACTGACAGAGGATGAAAAACAGTTAAAACACCATTCCCCAGCGTTATCTCATCTACAGAAAAACTTGACATCCTTCATTTCAGCCAACTATAACAATTTATTTCAACGACCAAGGATTAAGTTATGGCTGGAGGCAATTTACAAGCTGGAGCCTTCAATGTCAACAGTTTAATCATTTAAGGAAAACTCTTGACAGCCTTAGTGATATTCTAAAGAAAACTGAAAAAGACAATTCAGAAGACTGTAATATATTTAGTGATTTTAACCAACATAGTTTTTATATTTCAGTTTATATTAAATACTGATGAATAAATAAATCTCATGTCATTTTAGGGTTGTTAGAGTGATGCACGTGGTAGCTAGTTCTGTTCCTTGTGGAACAGCATCAGCACACCAAAACCAGAGCTGTTAACACTAGGAACATCACCAGCGGTTTGAGCAACAAGTTCACAGACTGGACGGAGACAGGCACCACCTTCTTACCAGTTCCAGTGGGGCTTCACCTGATAAAGGCAGAGATGAAACTGGAAGAATACAGAGCCTTGTACGTACTACTGCTATCTGTGTCATGCCTATCAGCAATCAGGAAAATTCAAAGCCCATTTCTCAGGTGCTGAAGTCTGGAATAGCGTTAATGATAAGGGAGTTACTCCAATTTACTTTTGCTAAAGGATGGCAGTACCTAGTGCTGCTAAGGTGGAAACCATCAAGAACACTGTACAATAAATAAAAATGAAGGAAAAAGGAGAGAAAAAGCCTTCAAACCTCTGGAATTAAAGAATTTGCTCATTATTTTTTAATTATCATAATAAACCAACATTTCACAGCAAAATAAAGACCCCCTGAGCTTGCATTAGAAGCAAAGGGATGGCTCAGCTCAGTCCCGCAGAGCCCAGGGCAGCTGCTGTGCCTCTGCACCCTTTGGCTTGGCTTGGGAGGTGTGCAGAAAAGACGTACACACCCTCCACTGTTACCCTGCGAAGGCCTCTAAACACATATTGTTATGCTTTTCTATTTCCAGAATTACACTGAAAGAGAGCAAGTGAGTGAATTTGACTGTCAAGTCTGGACAAAAATGTAATAGTCATGAACATTACTCTCCCTCCTCCAGGTGTGATTAGGTGAACCAATACTAACAGCACAAGCTCTGCAGAACTGGGTGTCTCTGGTTTATGTTCAAGCCTTCAGTTTAAAAAGCTGTAGGGCTAGGCATAACCTACTGGTTCTCCAGAATAAAAGACGGGGGAGGTGGGCTTTTTTTCTTTTTCTTTCTTTTAAGGTATCTCAAGATTGGTGTAAAGAAGAAAAAACATGGTCTGGTTTCTAGTCTGGTTTTTGGTCTTGTGGCAAGGAACTACAAAAACCCAGTTTGTGCTGACTTAATCTTTTAACTATATTCTACATCTCAATTATTTTCAGCTTTTTACCTTGTCTGCTAATTTGACATTAATCCCAAACTGTTAGTGGCCCAGAATTTGGAGGAATTCAAAGTGGCATAATTATGTGACACAAATTTGCAGCTGTCATTCATGTTTGAAAGTTTCAGTATTTAGAAAGGCAGGACTTCCCAAACAGAAAAAGGAATCAGGGCCCTTTACTTTGGGGCACTGATTAACTCACTCTAGATTGGCTAAATAAATACCAGAATATTGTTTAATGGGCTCCTACTCATAAAGGCCTAGATAGTGACACATTTTCCAGTTGGTCCCCTTCACAAAGGTGTATCATAACCTTGGCTGGCAGCAGGGAAGTCCAGATGAGCAGACAACAGCACAGACAGTGTCGTTTCTGTCTTCAGTCTGAACTACCACCATACCAACTCACAGAAATACCCCTGCCATCCACACATTTCCGCTATTCAACCCCTCTCAAAAAGTGCTCTGTTGAAAAATATTATTTAGCCTGATACAGAAAGCGTCAGAAGCGCACAGGGAGTGAGGTTAAAGTGTTTGAAGAGGAGAAAGAGGCTCACTCACACGCTGCTCTGCAAGAGAAAGGCACTCGCCAGCTCTAAGGGGATACTATAACTTTAAACTTTGTATTTTTCAGGAAAAAGACATACATTGCTGGTTTGCAACAAATCACACACATCCCCACGTTTTCAAAATATGCCAAGATAATATTTATTAACACAGCAGGACTTACAGATCACAAAAGATAGTGATACATAGGAGCTCATAAGGGCGTTATCAGAATAAAGCATGCAGGTCAATACTTGCAGAAGAGAGATATCAAAGCAGATCTGAGAAGGCACATTCACACAGGAAATGTTTAGTTGAAATTAGACATTAGAAAAGCAGCAAAAAACCTGAAGTTGATTAAAATATACAGAGATCTCCAATAATGCCAAAGAAAAAGGTACTTTACAGATTTGTCAGTGCAGCAAATGGATAACCCTTTGAGAATACCCAGGCGAGGGTATGCTCTCGCTGCAACGTTCAGCAGGACGCGGAACAAATTAGGTTCATATAACATGACTAGGTGCTAATTAAAATGCTTTCGTCTTGGACTGAAACATAAATTTGGTTTAAAAGAAGCAGCCTGGTTGAAACTAACAGCATGCAGCCAGTGCTCAAAGGGTTATACGAAGTAAATGCAAGAGAAATCAGGCAACATTAGTATAATCTACCTTCCACACAAAGAATTATAGCAAAGTTTAAAGAGACCGTATCCCCTTTGGAGAGAGCAAAACTGAAAACCTTTCTTCCCTCAGAGATCAAAGTCTGTTGTATGGGAAGCAACTTAACAATTTCTTTCTAATTCCCAGTGTAAAGCAACCTACCTGCCCATACCTGGAAGCTATGGAACATGAAATCTCAGTAGCCAAAGGACAAAGACCTCTGCATCAGTATGTCAGAAAAGTCAAATCATTTATCAGCACCTCTGTCCCGCTGCTGTTTCACTGGAGATGTTACACGGTGCTTACAAACATACAGTTCCCAATGATTAGTCTCCCATTTCTCAGCAGTGAGGATGACAAAGGGATACTGTCCCTTTTTGACATTAGATTTACAGATCGAAGAAAATTAAGAGAAAAAAATCTGCTTTTTAACTTTATGTAAACTGAAAAAATTGGCTTGAACATCGGCAGTTCATAGTTTGAAATGCATCAAACACACATAAAGGAACACATGAGAACAGAAGTATTCGTAACAAATCATCCAGAGCACGCTTCGCTACGAAATGCAAACAGAGTTAAATGGAGTAAGACTCTCCCTGTGGAAAAACACCTAGCTTGGCACCATAGGAGAATACAGGCTTGTTTAAGTTTAATAAAAATAGCTTCTAATTAATACTTCAGAGTTCAAAAGTTTAGCAACAAGCACATGATCGGCTAACCCCTTTAAACAAACCAAAAAAGTCTTTCCTGCCACAAATGGCAATTATTAATCACTGATTTCTGTGGCAAAAGCTCACATCCTGTAGAAGAGCTACTTAGGTCAAACTACCACCAAAAGAGGCTAGAAAAATATTAGGAAAAAGTGCTTTCAAAACCAAAATAAACATTCAAGAATACACTGTAGGTGCTACGTTTTCGACAGCTCACTCAACTTGGAGTTTTACCAAGCAGTAATATGAAAATTAAATGTCTTTGCTAATAAATTATTCCTGATATTTTTTACCCTGTTATAGAGTATCTTCCATGTCAAAGTTGCCAACTTACTTCTCTCCCCTACTTAAAAATATTGTATAATGCAAAATTACAGTACTGTGTATTTTCTCTACCCTTATCTGCAAAAATGGAAGAAATATTTCATATGGAAATAACCAATTCTTGCAGTAACAGCTTTTACATTTACAGTTTGTATGCTCCCCCCTGCTCAGAAAAGCCTTTGACTGCATAATACTTGTCGCTAGAACACAGTAATGGTTCCTGTATTGTTGAAGGCCACAGAACATTTAACTACATCTTATCTTCCTATGTACACATGAAAAGAAAAAGCAGGACACTTGGGAAATTTGTTTTATGATATGTGATCAGATCAGAGATGGTCAATTCACTCTCTCAGGAATACTTTCATGAAGGGAAATTAAAGAAGGTGAAAACTCGACAGGGATAAAGTAAAAGTCGCATGGTTCTAAATTTAGGTCCAGGAGTTACCAATCATGAGACTAGCATTTACAGGCCCTTTGCACAACTATTCCAATGAGGGTTTGAAGTCTAAAAGTGTATGCAATACTTCTACTTGCAGTCCTGCAAAATACTGGCTACACAGATTAAGCCCCACCGTAACAGGAATATACTACTGTTGTTGATTAGACAGCTTTTCATTAACAGCACAAATTAGTGTTCTGCCTACCCTTTTAGAAGCACAGAGCGGGTTAAGTCCCCAAGCCAAATGCTTTGTTGAAACCAAGAGATTAAAGTGAGACTCTCTGCCATTCGTCTTGCTAATATGAATGGAATGACATTGTTTGCATTAGAAAATTTTCCACTCGAATCCCTTACGTGACAGTAGCTAACAGGTACCAGTAATATGTTGTTGTCAAATCTCAAAAATAAACTGGCATGGAGTTCAAACTGTTCAATCTATTTATAGTCTTCTAAGACAAAAAATAAACACTGCCCTGCTAAGGGGCTGTTGGCTAGCGGGTACAGAGATTTAGAAGTCTTTCACTACTGAAAGACTAGTGCATAATACTGTAATTAGCACACAGAAGAACACTGACATCTCCACCACCTACGTTACCAGAGCAATCTAACCAGTTCCTCACCTGCTGCTGGTGGATGCTGGCCACTAACTGTTGGCAAATCCAAAGAGCTATCAGACATGACATGCTTAAGATCTCCTCCCACATCAGCCAGTTTCATGTCAAACTGAACAGACAACGCGTCTTCAGAATCCTCCTTGCCGACACTGCTGCCACCAATAGAAGGGAGATCCAGAGACTTCACAGAAGCAGAGTCTTCTTTGGCCTGCTTGAAAGCTGCAACTTTGTCCACCAGGGACTTCTCCGCGCTGTTGCACGTGGAAGAAAACTTGCTGGAGTGAAAGTCAGCAAAATCATCATCACTCTTCACTAAAGAAAGCGTGTTGTCCTTTGCCTCCTCAAAGCCTGCTCCAGAGCCTTCCAGAGAAAGCTGTTTGAAGATATCGTATTTGGTGGGCGTTGCAGCGGTGGCAGAACTCTGCCCACTCTTCACTGTGCCAGCAGATGAGCCAGACTGAGGAATGGGACCGGCCTCTAGCTTAAGTGCATTGTATTTGTCATCTGTTTTTTGTTCGGAAAATCCACTGCTATTGTTGAAAGCCATAAAATCTGCAAAGTCATCTTGTCCACTGGCTGATGCGCAATTAGAAAATTCCCCAAAAAGGTTGAACTCTCCAAAGTCATCAGCTAAGCTTGAACTTTTGCTGGGTGCTGGTTGGGCAGTGGTAGTTGGAAGGGGTGGTGGAGGAAAGGAGCCTGATTTTGATGCATTAAATGCAGGTGGAAAGGATGGCTGCTTGTTTTCTCCAGTAGAGGAAAAGAGATCCAAGTCTGCTAGATTCAAAGAGGTCTTTGCTTGTGTTTGCTGTTTTGGCTGAACGGGCAAAGAAGGGAAGGATGTAGGGAAAGTTTTGTCTTTTGTAGGTGGCTCTAATGGTGAGATACTGTCAGCGGTTTTAAAATCTGTGAAACCATCATCGGTTCCTGCGGGCTTGAATTCTGCAAGGTTATCTCCTGAGAATAAAAACAATTAAAAAAACCCTATAATAAGACACTGCAGCGACAACAAATACATCATGCTCACACCATGCAAGCAAGCAAATTATTTCATGCAATGTCAGAAGTTTTTATGCAAACTATTTAAATTAAGACCTCAGGATGCATGTAGAACTGCAAACTCCACTTCTATGAACCACACAAGTTTCAAGGTCAGCAATTCCACTAGTCATTCCAGCAAACACTTAAGTCTTCCTCAAAGTCGTATTAAATTCCCTTTACACCAAGTTAATATCAGAACACACCACAACCAATAGATTCAAAAGGCGATCAGCACTGTCTTATGCAGCTTCCACATAAGTTCCTTTTCCCACCTCGTCCTTCTATTTACCAAGTGGTGAAATGTAAGCTTGAATTTCACTTATATCAATATATTACTTGCTTTAGCACAGAAGCAATTCTTCCCCTCCCTCCCTTTGAAATATTGCCCAAATACAGTTTGTTCATGGGGCGTCAGCAGAGGGTTGAGACCAAAGCAACCATGATAAGCTGAAAGGGGAACACAGGAGAGACCAAGCAGGCCTGCCTGATGGCTGAAGGTACTTGTGAAAAAGCACACGTGAAAGGCAGACAGCCGACACGCCTGTCCAGCTGAGCATAATGGGGAATCCAACGGGTGAAGAGACAAACACCCAAACAGAAAAGAATGCAAGGCGGTGATCCTAACGTGTTGTTTTAGAACATTTTTAAACTCTCATTTTAATCTAGTGCGTTTTCCTTCTGCCAGATTCACCTAAACATACCATAGTGTTAAGTGATCAGAATGTCAGTAAATGCAATATAGATTAGACATTTTCTAGCTTCTGCTAAGACCGACTCCAGTTTTACTAAGAAGCTTGGAGACAGACTTTCATATGAAAGTGAGCATGATTAATCATAAGATGTGCACATCTCTAGTTCAGCTACCTTCTGAACGGAACATTGTGCTATGTAAGCATTATAATTTAAACCTGATTAAACATTAGGTAACAGTGTTTTCATTGAACTTACATTAAACACTGTGGTGTACTAATTTTATAAGTTTCTTCATGTTCATATACAATTATTTTTTTTTTATAAAGCAATTTCTTTTGAACATGAAAAATGTTGTTTAACCCATTCACCAGCATGTATGTACTTGTTTATTATTACTACTTGTAATTTTGAAGTATTGATGCATACTTTAAGACCTGTCCAATAAACAGATTTTGTTCTATTTTAGAAGTACACCATTAACATTTAATTCTTAAGCTACCACAGTGTTATACCTGAAATTAGTTTAACCAAGATTTAAAAGGATACTCTTTGTAATAACAGTAAAGGACCATAACTGTACCTGACATATCCTTCCATTCTCTGTCCCCTCCAAATCAATTCACTTGGCCCAGCAACAATACAAATATTTATAAAATTGCTATTCACAGATCAAAACTAAAATATCACAGCAAACTAAACTTACTGATGAATTGCAAACTTTTCCATTAGAAATGTAAGCTGGTGAAAGGGTTAAGAGTGGTCAGACCTGGACAGCAGGCAAATACAGTAATTTTCTATATTTTAGAACATGTACAGAAAGAGATAAAATGTTATTTCATTTCATTGCATGCATTTAATCCTGAAGAGGTACTGAGCATGAGAACCTCACAAAACATTACAGGAGTTTCAGAAACTCAGTGTTTGAAAAAAATAATTCCATCTTTGAAAAATAAGGAGTAGCAGTGAACTCAGGTAAGCAGTTTTATCCTAGAATCTAAAGTTGTTTTCTGATAATGAAACAAAATGCTGGGTATAGCATAAATCTGTGGAAGTCAGGTTAAGTTAGTAATCTGTTTATGTTCTGATCTGTCTACTGATAATATATGAAAGCTATAGAGTTTGAGAGTTTTTCCCCATCCGATTAAAAAGATGAGATTACCGCTTATATTGCATAAATGAGTTAGACATAGATGGTTCTGGAAAAGGCTTAGGGGGACTGTGCTTTTGTAATTACAGACATTGTACCTCAGATGCCATCTAGTTTTTACTTTTCCCAAACAAAAAACAGTTAAACCCAAATTTCAAAATAAGTGATCAGATTTCTTCTTAGAGCACCAGAGACCATGAAAAGTTTAAATACTGCCCTAACAACAGAAAAAAGTTGTGATTTTGTCCAGGAGCATCTTATTCTGTCTTCTAATAATATATGATTCCTGACTTAAATGAACAAATTCCAACCAAATCATTATTTCAAAATAAAACTGAGAAGCACCCGGAAGAGATGCCAATCTTCTACAAATGTAATTTGTAGACTGTTCCAATAGTATGTTGCACTATTTTTTCAGGATACTTCCTGCTAAGTTGTTTAGAGAAGCAGAATCACCATTGCTCTAGAATTATAGCAATGGAAATTCTACAGCTTACAGAGAACTGCTAAAAAAATAAAATGAAAATATGTTAAAACAGCTCCAAAAAGCATACCACTTACCTAAGTATTTGCTCTCTGATGGTTGTTCCAATTTACGGAAAGCACTATACTTGTCTCCACAATCTAGTGAATATAAGAAATACATATACATAAAGATGTTATGAATTTATATAGTAAATGTCACATTGTCATAATAGCTCTGAATTTTAAATATTAATATATCTTATCAATGCCAAAACCAAGATATACAAAATATTACAATAAATAGTTCATATTTTTCCTTTTACCTCCAAAAGTAGCTGTATTTTCAGAAGGCTTCTCAGCTGCAATTCCTTTAAACACAGCATACTTATCAGTTGATGAGAGTGTCTTATTACCTGGGAGTGGCATTAGTAAAGAAGGAACACTAAAAACAAAAGAGATAAAAGCAAAGTTCCTTAATTCATCCATAAGAAACCTACTTTTCCAGTTTTTATTTAAAGGACCCTCTTTTTATGACTACACAATTTGAATCACTAAACCTAAGTTTGTACACTAAAGAGTGCTTAATCAAGAACCTGATGTAAATGGCCTCAATATCTATTAAGAATAAGAGCATGTAAACAGGCAGCTGGCTAACTGATGGGTGAATTCAGACTCTCTCTCACCTGATTATATTTCTTTAGGTCAGAAGTCAGTTCTCACCATTCTCAATTTTAATTTGTACCAAAACATTAACAAAACATTCTAGAACTTTACACCACAGGAATTCTTAGCCCAGGAGAGAATAAGCACACAGACATGCCCCAGGAATCACTGCTGTTTAATTTATCGCTTTGCCCAGGGCAGCGTAAGGACAAGTCTCCCTAATAGAACTAGATATAATAAAGAGTTAAAACTGCATGAGATTTTGCCAGCTCCATACTTTCAGCTTATTTACTTCTAATTACATTTCATTACATATTGTAAAATTAGGAGAATAAAGTGGAACCACTGTTCAAAAGGAAGGAAAGGATAACTGAATTTCTGTCAGTACAAATCAGCAAGTTTAGGTAGCTATCTAATCAGCAAAATAAGGATTAGTCCACAACTACACAAGCAAATCTTTTTGCACATAAACACACTCTATTTTATATAGTAAAACTGCCATAATAACCTAAGACCATGTTAGCAACTGCTGTAAGATTTAGAAGACATTCTGTGAGAATTTTGCCTGCCCTCCACACAAGCCCCCTTATCAGACCTTGGCAGCTCTACAGAACAACATCCTTTACATATGAATGATGCATTTTACTTCTAGTTTATGTCATTCAATACTATGCACATTGAAAATGTGAATGAATTTCTATGGCGTTCTTCGGCCTGAAGCAAGAATCTTTCCAGAGCCATTTAAATCTCCTTATCAGCAGGCTACAAGCAACATGCAAACCTAGCACTTGCACACACCTGCTAATGATGGTCTGCGATGTCAAAAAAATATAGCTTATGGTAATATAATTAAATTTCACATCGCTGCAAAACAGGCTATTAGATATGCAATCTTGGCAAATGTAATGGTTAATCATCTGTACTCTACAGATGGCTTTTTTTAAAATAAAGCTCCATAAGCAATTAGATTATAGCTCATTGTAACATTCTGTTCAAAACCAAACGCTTTTACAACTGAATAAAGAGAATTGCTGCAGTGAAAAAGAAACATTGTTTTTTAAATATTTTTTTTATGATCCCCTACTTCCCACTGTGGAATTTACAAACAGCGTTTCTGTTAAGACTTTCAGTAACAGAACAGCTTTAATTGTGAAATGACATCTAACACAAATTAAGATATACTTAATATAGAGCATCTTCAGATATGTGTAGCACTCTGACATCAGCAAAATTAAATTTCTTACGTAGAATGCTGTTAGGCAGGGTGTAACAGAACAATTTGTTTTAGTATCCCTATTTGACGTCACTGCTGAGGAAGCAACTGGTAATCACTCTTATCTGGAAAGTGTGAGTACTGTTTGCAACTAAGAACAGTCAGTTCAATACACAGCAAATTTGTATGTCTACTACAATTAGACACCTGGGAGGTACATAAACGTTTGCCATGTGCAGTAAAAGGAAACAACACTGAAATTTTGTAGTCACAGAACTTTGAAAGATTAATTGTAAACTCTCAGGGGGAGTAAACATGCTTACTTATTTTGTTATACAAAATCTGCCTGATCCAGAATTACATTTTGGCACTCTCCCAAATGAAAAGCCAAAATCACTGAAGTCTGAATGAGATTTCAATTGAGATTTATAGTCAATTATCCCAAGTTTAAGCACTGGCCAGAGAAATGATAGAAATAACAAAACCCCTGCCCAGTGGAGTTCTCAGTCATTTAAGAGTATGATGTTGTGCGCTTTACATGAATTTTGCAGTCCATATTCAGGACCTGAAGAAAGAAACCATTTGCTAACATCAGGGTCTATTCGTCTCCAACAGACATGGGGTCGTATTTTTAATGGAAGCACACAGCACTAAATGCAGAACTTCTGCCCCAGTGTATTTTTTCTGAATAGCTTTATGTAAGTTATTTGCCCGAATGCACAGTATGAAGTAACTTTCAATTGTCTGTGCAGTAGTATAAACACTTGAAAACCTACCTCCATACCTTGTAAATGCAATTTACCCCAGTATGATGACTAGAATGCTAAAGAATGGCCAACCACCTATGGCACACCAAATGTCATTTTTTTTATTCAGAAAGCCTAATTGTGGTTGTAACAACCTTCAAAAGAAACTGTCAGAGTAGAAATCAGGCGACAGAAGAAAATTACAGGACAGAAAGCAACCCACAAAAAAGGAAAACATTTCATTTCTTAAAAGAGTTCTAAAATACTGAAGGGTGGAAATCAAAGATGTGCTACCTGCTCCGGTGCTGTGAACTGGCTGCTTTGGAGGAGCCAGCTACATCCCCTTGGAAATCAGTGAAAGAGTCATCTAGTGAGCCAGACTTTGAAGCATCCTGAAACTCCTGGAAGTCATCATCTTCTGGTTTTACTACCTGAATTACAAACAACATGTAAATTGCTACACTGTTGACTTTTCAAATTGTCATACAGCATGAAAGCAGTTCAGAGTAGCATGACTGACTTAAGAGCAGGGGAAAAAAAAAAAAAGCAAAAGAAGGAAAAAAACTTTCAACATTAGCATGCAAAATTTGCATGGTCAGTGTTTCCACTTCACACAACTCAAAACATGCACAAGGTGTACAGGATTACAAGTAGTATGCATGAAGAACAGGTGAATAAGGAACTCTACTCCTTTCACATTACATGTGTTGTTGATCATAGCCATGTAATCTTTTAATACAGGACAAATGTTAATAATTTAAATCAATCAATAATTTAAAATCAATACATACAGCAAAAGCATCAGAATCATTATTTTCCAAAGCAAGATGAACCACACTTGCAAGCAGCAAAATTTATCCCCCACATGATTTACAGTGTTGTAAACCAACGGTTTTCATAGTTCTCAGTTGTTCCTGAAAACTCTTAACTTATTTTACCAGCTAACAGTCTGTTGTGTAGCTTAACCTAAAATTCCATTTAACATGCATTAAAAAATCCTAACTACAACTAAATCCTCTTTCAATGCAGTTAGTTTGTAATGGAGAACACTTTTGTGCCTCTTCTAATGCCACCAGAAAGAAACAGAAAAAAATAGAAAAACATCCTTAGTGGCATGACTTCAGGTTTTCAGATGCCACACGCTAGATTTCAGCTCCATTTTTTGCTGTTTACTTAAAGTCTGTTGTCACTACGTAGCTGTGAGAGTCAGGTTAATTCTCTTTCCAGGACAAGGGAGAATTTGCCACGCAACAAGAGCAAGCTAACCTGACTGGGTGGGTAGGATGGCACGAATCCTCCTGAAGGCTGTGCTGCAGCTCCGCCCGCCGGTGCCGTGATGTTCATCCCCATCACAGCTGGCCCGATGCTCAGAGGCATGGAGACCGGCGGTGTGGAGGGAATCAGAGGCTGCTGGCTCACTGAGGCAGGCAGTGGCATTGGAAATCCAGTTAAAGTAGGAACGGGGGCAGCTGGAAACTGATTTAACACATCAGGACTCACGGCAGGTATTCCTCTCTGCAAAGGCAGAAAAGCAAATACAACCATACACACGTGTACATCAACAAAAAGGCACAATGCATTCTCGATTCCAGCTTCTAGCTTGTATTATTGAAATCAGAAAGGAGCAGGACATTGGTCAAACCTCAAGTAAACCTTCCAAATCAAAACATGCTATCAGGAGCCTGTGTAAGCCAATCATATTCAACACCCTGACTGCCAGAGTTACACAGAGGGTAATGATACCCCCCTGAGTGGGCAGGGGCATCTGCCAGCATTCTTGTTTGGCTTTTAGTAAGCCAATCCACTAAGCACTGGCAAGCACAGCTATGCTGTACCTTGTGCGTGCTGTATCATCTTTCCTACACACCACTCCAACAACGTACCTCTGCTTCAATCTCTGTCATTCAAGATATTCTTGCCTTAGTTTTCATTCAGGGCTGGTATTTAGAAATAAACTGCTAAGAGATGACACTACACTGACAAAAAATGTAAGTCTAAAATTAACACTCCACTAGTTCAGGAGAGAGGTAGCAAGTCTAGCTATTTGCAGACTAAGGGATACAGAAACCACATAGTTTGAGGAAAACAGACACATATACAACAGAAGAAAACCAGACAGTATTTTACACTAGGAATATGTACACAAGTGTTTGGTAGGTATGTCTAACAACTACCCTCAACTGACACTACAGAAAGGAGTAACTGAAATGTAAGTGCAGGGGATGAAATTATAATCTCACTGAAGTTACAAGGGGAGTTTCTCCTCTGGACTTCAACAGTAGTAGTATTTTCCTCCAGGTGTGGTATACCAGCCACTGATGCTAACACACAACCCATGGCAGACTAGTCAAGCAAACCACCATTCTGCACTATCTCCAAAGCCTTAGTCATACCTGAGTTACTGCTATCATAGCCAGGACAGCATAGAGCTCTTCTTTTGTGAGCTTCCCAGGGGTGGTACGGTTGGCTAAAGCCCATATCTGTCCAAGGGTCTCTCTGGGCAATCCAGACGACATCAGTATGGGATAGAGTTTAGCTGTATCTATTCCAGTAGGAGTCAAAGTGGTTTCTAAAATTTTCTTATACAACTCTGTTGTGAAGGAGTCAGTGTTAGACAGTGACAACGGCTATTTTCAAGTGAATTTAAGACTGCTTTTCTATCTATCTATCTATCTATCGAGTCTATCAAACTCGACATTATATCAAATTAGTAACATTCAAAGCGTAAAGTAAGGCAACAGCATTCCAGCATTGTATTGAATCATGTTTTATCTAAACGTGATGGATGGTCTTTACAGACAGTTTAAAACAAGCAAAAAGATATTTTGTATAAAATAGACTTAGTGCTCCATTTCAAAGCATGTTTCTTTAATGAAATTTCAGGATAACCCATACAAAAATATAGTTATAACAGCTTTATGTATTTAAGCCTCAGTGTAATCAATATTTACCACAGTATTTCATTTTCCTTTTACTGTGTCATTTGCATACCTAAGATAAATAGCCTTAAGAAGTGAGCCTGCTTAATTACAAGCCATGCCAAAAACCAGACTACCCATGAAAGCAGTATTATCAGCAACACAACCTCTACTAGCATAATCTGCTGTCATAACAAATTCTAGATTAAACATTTGATGTGCTTGAATAAAACCCTTACTTCTTCAAATGCAGATAAAGCCACCATAAATATGTACTGTATCAAAGATATAGGATGCATCTGATGACTGAAGAGCAATGCTTTGATCAATAAGTGGCAACATAAGCACATGTACATTCACACCTGACATTGCACACTTGGCTAAATGCCACTTTCTTGTTTACCTGGGACCAAGCTGTCATTGTAAATCCAAGGAGGCATCATTTGCTGAATTGGGTCCTGTGAAGGGAATACTCCAACTCCTAAATGTATTCCATTAAGAAAGACAGTTGTATTAGGGTATACAGAGACAGCGTATAAAGACTCTAAACACTAGATCATAGCTGGTCAGTATCATTTAGCATTTCAGGCAAAGATTTCAGATAGGAATCACTGTGCTCAGAGGAAAAACGGCTACTGCAGGAATATGTATTTCAAAATAGTAACTAGAATGATTTGACAGTAACAGCAAGAATATAGTTATATACATAATGAAATAAGGAACTCCTCATTTGCCTCCTTCTAGTTGTACAGAAGCTCAAGTCTCACTGTCTCAAAGTTTCAAAGCAGCAGTTCTGTGCCATATCAAATTTAGTCCTTCCATCAACTACATGTTATTAGGGCTACTTGTGGAATAAATAAATTCATACCTACCATAAGAACCACATCCTTCCACCAGAACATTCTTACTAGGTAAATCCACAAACAGCCTATTAGACTGAATCTCAGCAAGATGTTATGCCATGTTCACAAAAATGTGCCCATTGCCCCATTGCTCCTAGTCTTAAAGTCCAGAAGACATCATAGCTGCCTTCCCTGCTACAGGCTTTCATAACAGGATCTGCCACACTTTACTCCCTGTGAACTGATTATTTCCTTCTCCATTGTGTGCACTCTTCCCCTCAGTCTCATGGTTTTACTTCCTATCTAGTCTCCCTGAGCAGATTTCATGCTCAACTTGGAGCTCTGACAAAAATCAGAATCATTTCAGACTTCATTGTCTTTGCCGTGCCCTTGCATCTCCTCATCTTCCACATGGATTCTCTCCTGACAGCAGTCTAATTTCTAATCATCCCACAATTCCAAGTACATTTTAATATAAGCAATTCCTTCCATTTCATCAGTCAAGTAAAGCAAATTTGCTACTTCCTCCAGCCTCATTATTCTTCACCTTTAACCACCCTTCCTTCTGCAGCCTACTAATTCTTGCTTCTCACCCTCAAATCTGATAAAATTCAGACCCTTAAAAATCAAATAATATGAGAAGTGAAAAGGAATTCTCAGCCATATTTAGTTGATAGATAGGAGAGCCTGACTCAAAACTTTGATAATACCCAGGTGACTAGGGGTCTGCCATTTTTCAGCATCATCACTTGACTACTAAACTGTTCCTCAGAAAGTACTTCAGCTCATCTTTCAAAGCACCCTTAACAACATTTGGAACTATTCTTAACTATTGTTCTTCTACATAATCACTTCCAGCACCACCTTCATCTGCAGGCTGTATTTAAACTCGCTCTGTCTCATACTCTTAGATGATGGTAGTTTCCATCCACACTCTGTGCCTTCCCTCCACCTTTTTTTTTTTTTAAATCAGGCATCAGATTCTGTTGGATTTGTACAAAATGAACAATGAAATTGACTGAACTATGAATAAATTAACAGCTCCTATTTCATACTGTATAGTCTTTAAAGAGTCACTTTTAGCAATTTACCATGTATTACAAAGCCCCTCCGCTTATTAAAAATGTCCATTCAGACCATTTAATTTCATCCAATAATGTTTTTTAAATATATTGGATAAGAAAACATTTGAAAGCAACATATCCAACATATCCAATGACTGAGGAGAGGAACACATAAGTTTATTAATAAAGTTATGGTTCTTCTAGGAAAGAAATAACTGCTTGAGAAAGTGCCCAATTAAATTATCTACAGATAGGACCTTTCTCCTTTTCGTCTCCTCTCACACACACACCCCCGCCACCGTAAAGCGAGATTACACAAAGGGCTACATGTATTTCTATCACACTTGACTACAGTGGAGCCCACAGCTCATGTAACCCTCAAGTACAACATCAGAGCACTATCAAGGTGCGCCAGAGCCCTTGCATCTATTTTGATTGGAACAAACCCAAACAGTCAATAGTCAGGTTTAATAAAATCCAAATGGGAACTAAAGCTTGCTTAAAGTTTTCATCTAGTCCAGCTTTTGAAATTTTGATCCCTAAAGCACAGATAATTTTAGACATAACACGACTGGCAAATTGTCTGGGAAACAAGTATTAACTAGCTAAGAGTTTTAACCTAACAAGATTTTATCCCCTCAAAGTTAAAAGATGAAAACCCACCATGACATTTGACCATCTTCAGTGATGTTTCCTTAAATAATTTAAAAAATTAAATAAATCTTTAGAGATTTTGTTTTCTTTTTCACCCAAGAAAAAGGACAGTATTTTAAAACAGAAGACCTGATTAAACAAACATGTTAAAAGTGATTACAGCAATAAATGCAAGTGGAAAAAGTTCAGAGCAAAATTGTAGTTGTTATACTTTTAGCGAGGAGCAGGAGGCACTTACATATTATTCAAGCAGGCGTTCAGAGCAAAATTACGCAGGATTTGCCTTAGAATTAGTGTACAGAGTGTTAGCATTCAAGCAGCATCTTATTAGATTTAAATTCTGTCAAATGTTTCATTTGCTCACCACACTCTTCAACTGCTATGTTTTGTTCTGAAGCCTTGTGCACCTCAGCAGCAGTGATACCACTTTCATGTCCACCTATAACATCCCAGTCATTGATGGTTAGACTGGGATGAACTTGGCTTGCAGCCGAGGCTTTGTGCCCAACTTCAGATGTTTTAAGTTTGGTTTGCTCTTGTTCAGATTCATTTGAGCCATTATCTAAGAGTTTCTCCTCCAAGGAAGAGCCTGAATAAACAGCAGGAGGAATTATTTATGTTTTGTTATTAACCATCCAGTTCACAATTCCGCACTTGCAAAGGAAAAGTATTATTGGTACCACTGATGAGTTATCAAGATGAATATCCATCCCAGCTCAAACCAATAGCACCACCTTGCTCAAACACTTTGATAGCTTGGTTCTGCCCTTTACTTACCACACATACACAGCAAATTCAACAAACAAAAAGCAACAAGTAGGAGGAGGAATACATGAAACTATTTTCTGTCTTAGGATTACCGTTGCATAATCATCTAGGCATCAGTAGCAGAAGTGTCCAATATCTACTTACATCTGCAAAATTCTTCATGTTAATCTCAACACCACCCATTTAGCCTCCAAGACAGGAAGCATGTAAGTGCTCCATATTAGCATAATAGTTATTTTTTCATACCACTATCCCAACTGTATCTTTTTTTACTTATGAAGATGCTAGCACACAAGACTTAATTCACTGGATATCAGCCCTATGCATATTTAGCAATCTTTGGATCCACACGTGACTTGTTTTTATGCTACAGTTCTAAGAGATGGAAGAAGGGGACTTAAATCATCTTTTCCCATGGATCAGCAGGTTTCTACTTAATTGCCTATATAGCATTCTGCCAACTAGACTAACAAAAAGCCCAACAAAATAAGTAAAAACTGTGTAGCTCTATGACAGATGGTGACATGTAAAAAGAGATACTTTAGAGTTACCTGTTTTATGGATATTGGGTGAAGATGCAGAGGTAGGAAAATAAGGAACCTGCCCAGTTGTACCATGCAGGATGGGTAACACTGGAGTCTGGGCTGGAGGGAGAGGCTGGACCACAGCCTTTTCTGAAAGCAGTTGCCCAGCCTCAGCAGCAGAATGGTAAGGCTGAAAAGTCTGAGAGGTGGGTTGAGGCACCAGTTTAGGGATTTCAACAGGCCCTTGTATAAAGTCACTAAATTCTTCATCATTGAGAAAAGCAGAGTGGGAAACAGATACAGCAGAATGGGATGATGTGGGATGATCTGTAAAATGGAATGAACATACAATGCAAAGTGATGAGGAAAAAGGTTCGTGGATGGAAAGGGAGCAAAAGGGGCAAATATTAGGTATACATATCCAGTGGGTGAGGGGAATCAGCACAGGATGCATTATTTGACAGAGATGTGAAGAGTTATTTTTGTCAAGCTAACAAACACATAAGGTAAAACTGAGCAGCCACTTCCAACCATGCATCTTCTCTCCCAGATTTGTATGATGTAAACACTTTGAAACTTGGTTCTTAACACCAGCTATGAAAGTATTCTGTTTGTTTTAAACAGATTGGGTCAAAACAAATCAAGCGGTAATATTTCAAACTGAACATAAAGGAGGTCTGCACAGGGGACATTCTCCCTCAAAGGAACGTTTTAGCCTCAGAAACTCAATAATATATCAAAGATACAAAAGAAACGTCTACTCATTTAGACACTGCTTGAACCCTTACATAGTTACCCATTTTAACAAAACTGACACAAGACAGGCTAATCTGCAGACAATGGGAAATTGTCAGAAACCACCTGTAACTTCAAAATTATCAAGGAGCACATCCACAGTGGATATAATGATTTTGTACAGGAAAAAGCTTGTCTAGAAAAGCTTTGTTTCAGGCTAGACACAGAACTATACTACAACCCACAGGAAATCTTTAGTAGTAATTGTTACAAATCTAGTAATTACTGAGAAGACATCACAGAAGGCTTCGGTTTGACCATGCCCAGGTAATGGTACACAAGTAGATTGTTTCAGTACCCTGAAGTCATTACATAATGTTTTGCTCGTTCTTAGCACTTGTATAGCACTCCTCAGCTTCAAAAGCACTCTGCAAAACATTAATTAATGCTTTGACTAGAAAAGAATAAACATATTATCAATTTCCACAGTATTCCACGTTACGCACATTAAGCTTTCTTCTAAAGATTTCAAGTCTTCTAATAAAAGCTAATATTTAATATTTCACCTTCATAATGTGATCAAGCAAACAGTTGCTAAAATGACACTTTATTTTACAAAACAGTTAATATGCACGCTTTGTGCAACCAAATAAAAATACTTCTTGGAATTAGTTCCCCCTGCTGAGGATTTCAAACATTAAGAGTTTTATTTTCAGTTGGAAGATGAGAAAAATAACAAACCTGGCTTTTTTGGATGTGATGCTGGTGTTGGGTGCATTTTAGCATCTCTAGAAAAACCATCTAAATTTCCTTTAATGGCTTCCAAAGCGTCATCCCTGCTTTTTTCACCTGTCTGAAACATCACAGAACACATTTTGAAGAATTCACAGAACAGCTCAGTTTTCTTTCAATATCTACAATCCTTCAATACAAAAGTTAGCAATGCCTGCTGTCAGACTGAACCCCTTTTCTCCAGCAGTGCCCTCCTGAGGTATATCAACAATAACTCCCATATTTAGAAAGCATTTATTTTGCAGACTGCACTATAACAGTGTTTCCTCAGTCTTTAGACAAAGCTTTATGCACAAGAACAACATATAAACCTTATTCAGGTATTTGTATTCTTGCAGATAAGAGCCTTGGAGATCACTGCAAGTGTCCAAAGTTTTGGACACAGTTAACATATGAGCAACCACACATTCTCCATTCTAGAAGCTCAATCTGTTTCCAAATGTTACATCCCAGGCTGGTTTATTTTTAAAAGCTGATTTAGTTTTCAACACCAGACTTTGTTTACATTACACCAAGAGTGTGTAAAGGACTGATTATTCCAGATGCTTTTCAAGATGTAATGTACCATCTCATGTAAGCTCCTCACTTACTTTCTTGTTGAAAGAGACCATCCCATTAAAAGCCATTAAAAAAAATATATATGAGGAAGGAAACAGCCCACTTATTATTTAGGACATACCTTAGGTTTCACACTGCTTAGGAGTCTCAGCTTTTGTTTCTGCTCTTCAAACTGGCGCCGTTTTCTTTCTTCTTCTAAGAATTTTTGCTGGTGCTCAAACCTCTTCCTGAAGCAAAATGATTAAAAAATAAATAAATCTGAAAATAGTTTTTCATTACAATTTTCATGGCAAGCTTCTGCTTGATTTTTCCATTTCTTCTGTCTCAAATTCAGATGGCTTTGTGCACACATTTCTACTTCACAGAGCTGTATGACAGCCACTACTAACTTCATAGATGGCCTTCAAATGCAATGGAATGATCTCAACAATATTCTGTACTCCTAAATGGACTACCTTTCTAGAGAAATTATCAACAGTTTTGCTGCATGGACCACTCCTCCAAAGTACATCTCCCCCTTAAAAAAGAAGAATTTCCCAAGAGTCAGTAAAGTGTCACTTACTGTTGCTCCTCTGCAAACTGCTTCTGCATGTCAGGGGTGTACTGTGGGGCTGCTGGACGCATTCCCAAGAAAGAAGCCTGCCCCATATAAGGCATTCCGGTCGCTGGCATCGGCCCTAAGGGCATGCCACCCTAAAACAATAAATAAATTAAAAAATACAAGTCCAAGGTTATTTTTTTATCCATAGAAGAAGCCAAAACACTGGCAATTACATGGTGCCAAATTGCAAACTAGGCAGATCTGATAAAATGAGGAATGTCAAGATCAGTGGGACAAGCAGTGTCTGAGCACAGACTTGCTGCTACAGAACAAAGCACTGGGTGTTCAGTAGATGGCACTCTTCCCTCTCAATAATCAGTTACAATTCTTAAAAGTATTTTAGAAGACAGGATGGTCTTCCAGTCAAACGCAAAAAATCAGGACCAGATTGATACAACCTACCTCAAAAGCAGGATGGTTACAGGCATCCTACAGTGCTACACATGGCTCAGTATCATGCTTTTGGGTTTTTCTTCGTTTCTTTGTCTCCTGTTCTAAGCAGTTGTATAATACTCTTAAATTCCTTGCTGGAGGTGCACGCTCCTAACCAACAATGGATGCTGGCAAAATGTGGTCTAGTCATTTTGCAAACATAGCTTATCCAGGGGTCCAAGGGAGGCAGGTAGTATATGACAACAGCCAAGAGGCAACTTATCTAAATAAACTGCATCTGTATCAGAAACATTTTCTAAGAAATATATTCCGGTAGTTATAGCAGGAAAACTTGCCTGAAAATATAAAGGGCCAGAAAATAATCTACTTTTCTCAACATTCATTTTGCATTTGGTATCAGAACACGTAGGGAGAGAACAAAAATTGTTATTATTTTTAGACCAGCACTCATAAAAACATCTTCCTCTATAAATTTTACAAAATTAATCCAATAAATTCCAGGTGGGGGTGGGAAGGGAATGTAAGGAGATGGCAAGACACAATAAATTCAATTTGTCACATAGCAATTTGGCTACAAAGCCATGCCAAAACATTAAATTTCAGCAAAGTGCAAACTTGTACATAAGCACATATGGTGCTAAATAGAAAACAAAAGATTAAAAGAGAAAAAACAGTATTAGCTACTCATATTTCATTCTTATTCCTCAATTAGCAACAGCAGGGTTAAACTTACTTTAGGCATTAGGCAAGAATGAGAATGAGAACGAAACACAGGAAGTAGGACAAATGGGAAAACCAGTCATGTAAGAAAATACAGTGCATTTAAGAGATTCCTTGCTCCCTAAGAACGTATTTAAAAAGGAAGTTTATGAATTGCCAGCTACACTCAGGTAACTAATTCTATTAACTCCAGCATTTGAGTTACAAAGAGATAAAATAATTCAGTGAATTGGTCATGATCAATCAGACTGTGTACACAGTCACTTTTTATAAGCTTATAAAGGTCTAATTTAAAATACTACACAATATGCCACCTTAATGGTAAGTACATAAAACTAAAGCAAAAGAAGAAAATGCATGAAGCAAAATTTAAAAAACACAGGAAAGGTATGTTGTGGGAGCTTTGAATTATAGTTACTTAACAACTTAATACTATTACTAACCACACTTTGGAGTAGGTGGCATCTGGTAGCTTTTCAACATCTTGCTGATCCTCTTGTTTCCTTCCCTGTTCAGAGACCATGCCTCTCTTATCGCACTTTGGTGTCGTAACACGTATAATGAAATGAAAGTTCAGGTTCTGACATCTTTGAGTGGGCTATAACATCCAAGTTACTTTAAATATTTCTGATGCTGTCCTTGCACTACACCCTCATTTCTCTCTACTCTACAACAGTGAGTAACATATGCCAAACTCCCCCGCTCGCTCTATCCAGATCCCAGTGAAACGTGTAGAATTCTTTAAATTATCAGAAGTACCTTCAAAAGAATACTACAAGATATGATGCCACACTATGGACTAATACCCACAGTTCAGCTTTCAGCCAGGTTCCACCCTCTTACCCCCACTGCAGTTGTGAGAGGACTATGGTTCTTGTCTGAAAGGTGGCAGCTAATGCCAAGGTATCTCATTTCTGTCCACATTTCATTGCCACACACCTGCATGGTCATGGGTCCAGGAGGCATCTGAGAACCGTAATTCATTCCCATCATGCCTGGCATATTGGACTGCATGACAGGAACCATTGGAAATCCTTGCTGTTGCATAGGAATCATCCCTACAATGAAACATTAAACAATGTAAGTTCCCAGTTAGTGCTGAAGCTTTCCGCACCACCCCCAACCCCCTTTTTCTTTACTAAACCAGCAAAGAAAAGGAAAAAAACTCTCCGTCTTGCTGGGCTGTTTAAAAAATAAAAAATATGCTACATTACAGGCAGCCACAGAATTTCCTTAGTTTAGATATCAGTCAGCCTAAGGGAAGAAATGTTATCATGCTTTCCCGATAACTAAGCTGATTAATTCTCCTACTTGTCCTAAGGATTCTCTGTGGGTTTCTTCCCGTACCATTTTTGAAAGGGTCATTTCCAATTAACAAGATTTAATTAACCAGGTTGACTGGTGCTGATAATCATCTGTTTCTCTTGAAAGGGAAAACTTCCAGACTGGCAGCTTTTGAAGGTAAGTCTTGGGAAATAAACTCATCATTTCACAACACAACTTCACATTCTGATCTGGCTGGATAACCCGTTTGTAGGCTAATTAGCCCACTACATATATTAGAATGGTTAAAATACAAGTCAGTAAAAGCTAAACATCAACAAAATTGGAGAAATCAAGTTGGAATGTATTAATTCACTGAATAAAGTCAAATGGATCATATTTCAGTATTTTCGTATCTCATATTTTGCTGTCTTTGGAGGCATACACTAACACATGTTCATTACCAGCACACCACGAGATAATTGTAACTGTGCATAACTGAACATCACATGCAAAAACACCCCAGGAGGGATAAGACACAGTCAGGAGTAATCCATAAATCAGTCCCTGAGATTTTTTTGTAAGAAAAGTCTCCACTTTCCCTACAAGTTCTCTGTATTTTCCATTAATTAAACAAAGAGCACTGCAGCAGGAATGAGAACAAAGGTAATTTAAGGCTGAGGCTCTCCTATTGTATTAATACTTTCCACTCAGGTTGTGACTCTTGTCCCAGGGTCTTGCTGTGCTTTGTAAATATTTACCAGGTCTTGCAACACCCACACAATATAGGTATACACAGCTGGTAGATGAAGCATAAAAAGGTTAAATACCACACTCAAAATAACACAAAAATCTTAAAGGCAAATTCAGGTTAAAAATGGAGGTGTATTTTTCCTAGACCTAATCTAGCATTCTGGTAACACTGCTCCTTTAACATGCATAGAAAGTTTTATAGAGTTGCAGGAGTCAGCTTACCAGTACCGAATTCAAAGGGAAAAACAGCCATTGAGTTAAAGTAATGATCACACTTCTGAGCATCAGTGCAGAACTATTTTGTTTAATATATCTAAATAAAGTAAAGAACTGTGGGCTCAAAATGCAAGGTTGATACATACCTTGAGGGGGGCCTAAACCACCTGCAACAGGAAACATGAAGCTGTGGGAGGAAAACCAGGGTCCATGAAAGTCTACCATTTTAGTGCAAATAAAAATAATTGAAAAAGCTACCTGGACTTTCACGTCAGCACCCCCCCGCCAAAGCCTCCTACCTTTTGCTCAGCATTTTTGTGTGCTGCTGCAGGTCTCACAGAACCCAGCCCCACCAAAGGGAAAAGGCTACTCCTCCCAAGGATCCCCCAAAGCACCAGAGTGCCAACAACAGCATGGGCTGCAAGGCAAGGAAGAAATAGATTCTTATCCTCCACAGCAGCACTAAAATGGCTTTGACTCATCGACATCACCCACAAGAGTTTCAGCACCTACGCAGGTTGGTAACAGGTCAGTTTGTTAGTGTAGGCTAGGCTGTCAAGCACTGCGGAATGAATAAGGATCTCCTGCTGGAAGTATCTGATTCCACAAGACCATTAACTGCACCAGACAATAGTTCTCAGCTGCTTAGTAACAGTTTTCCACAGAGAAATAAACTATCCATGAAACCCCATCACTCCTGCGTTTTTGCACCCTTTGAAACCTACGTATCAGAACACAATGGAGTTTCTATTTTCTTAATTACATCTAATTACAAGAAAAATAGTGCCTTGGAAAAATATTCATTCAAGTATCAAGGGCCAAGTGCACCTGGAGGAAGAACTTAAAATTTCAGCTGAAATCCTAATGGAAATTGCTAGCCCTCACTTTCAAACAGAAGCATGTGCTGTGCTGCTGAACAGCAGAAAAGGACCTAACTAAAAAGTCTCATTTGCAAGCAACTCTCAGAAACCCATGTCAGCAGTAATTTACCAAACAAGAACAAACAAAACAGTGTCCCAGGCAGCTATTACATCAAAATACCATGAAAGAGAAACACACTTCTAGATATTCAATATTCCTCAGCACGAGGGTGGATGTAAAAGAAACTGCCTAACAGTAAAGGAGAAAATGCTACCATAAATGACTACAAACAGTTTTTCAAAACCTGCAGGAAGTTCTGAAAGCCAACCTGGTTTATAAATATAAGAGATGTATAATACGAGTACTAAGATAAAATAAGGAATTTAAATTATGCATCTATCCAGGAGCAAATTACACCTACCCACTATACAGACAGCAGGTTACACGGTCACCAAGACAACCCATATTACTCTTCATTTCATCCTCTAACTCAAAATCTTCTGAAGTTTCTTCTTTTACCCTGACCATTATGTGCTAACTTCTCCTTCCACAGCTAACACACACCTACACTTTCCAGCGGGTCCAGGTCTCATCATCCTCAATCACAACAAATTTTGGTTTCTCTCTCTGAAGCACTGTGCAGATGCATGCTACCTCACCTCAGAACAAGTGCTGGGCTGCTCTGGATCGGGTTCAGTTCACACAGCTCATGCTGTGGCCAAGGTCCTTCAATTGACTGGTGTTCAGTTTGGTCATTTTTAATCCACTTCTCAGCATACAAATATTAACATCGTGAAGACAAACAGCTGATCAAAAATCTGAGTGACCCATTGACTGAACTCCGATGCCGGTCAGCAAAGATGTTTTCTCTACTCAGGGGCTGAAGCCCAGTGAATTAACTGGGTTTTGCCTGCATTTGGTTTCACCTGTGGAAACAGTTGTCAGTACAGACTGCCTCCCTGGCAATACATCCCCTTAAAACACGTGCAAGTTCAGATGTGTAGAGCTTCTGTCGTAAGCCAGATCTGCAAGTGCAGCAATGTTAGGCATCACAAAAATACACCATTCTTAGTTTAGTTAGAATGACGAAATACTAGAAGTTATCTTTGAAAAGCTCACAAGTATGGAAAAGTGTTTCTAGCTTCCAGTTTTGTCTTCTTGTTGGGGAATCCAGTCAACAAGAATTCTTCCAAATCAGCAAATGTAACATAGACTGAACAAGCATAGCAAGGTACCACTTCTTGTGGGAAGCAAATAAAGGCAAGACTATTAAATATTTATCCCTTTCTACAGAGCTCCTGATTTATTTATAAGTTTCTGTTGAAAAAAACCTCCACAATCAACAAAAAAACCTGCAGCTAATTACAGGGCACTGGAAGAAGAGCTAGTTAAAAGTAGCAAAGCAAGCTCCTGCAGCACAGTACTCCGTACGCGCAGCTCGGATTCATCACAGACCTCACTCAAAGATTTGGCTGTGCAATTGCCAACAGCAGCCACACATGCACATACATAAACCCCAGCAACAGGAACTTTATTTCTAAACTACCTTTTGGAGATGCAAAAGAAACGCAGCTAATTAAAGCTGCTGATTTTCATCGCTGAGAAAGCAACCAAAAGCACAGTCAGTTGTGAGATTAACTGAAGCACTACAGAAAGCCATTGAACTTGGTAACTGTATCATGATAGAAGCAACATCAGAAGTAACTTTCTTTTAAAGAAAACATTTCAATTCCAGTTATCTCAAAATAACACTAACAGAATTATGAAGAATAAACAGACAAAGTAAGAAGTCTTTTTCTTTTTTTTTTTTTTTTTTTAAAGATGGGCACTACTTGGAGGCTAAAAGAACATTTATAGCTAGCTGACTGTGCTCTACAATGACCAAATGCACTTTCTAGACAATGGAAACTTTAATGATGCTTAAAATATATAGATTAGCTGACTATTATCAAACATGCTATTTTAATATAGTTTCGTCTTCCTTGTTATTTCCATAATGCTTTAAATGCACCTGCAGACATTTCTGTTGTTAGTAGCAGAAGCACTTTACCACCTAGCTTCATGCAACAAGCCCTAATATTTTGGGTAGAGCAGTAAGAAAGTGTAGTATATGTGATATGCTGCACAAATAAAATAAATATAAGGAAAACAAAGCAGAACCCTTAAAGTAGTAACATAAATCTGTAAATTCCTCTAAGTATTTTAAATATGGAGCTTAAAAAAACCCCAACAAGCAACCAACAGCTTCAGTCAAAATGCAAGATCATGGGGAGAAACAACTCCTTTGCTGTACTCATACTTCACTATAAAGGCTCCAAACTACACATTTTCCCACCTAGAAATGGATTTTAACACCTTAACTCCCAGTCAGTGCAACTCTGTCACACAACATAGACCGTGATAGAATTTTTAAATGGCTGAAATCCACAAAAATTGAAGTGAAAAATAAAGCAGAGAACCCACACAGATACAGAGAATGGAACTTTTTCCTCTACCTCTGGACTTCATTCTCAAAGAAATCAAAATACTAACCATAGGAAACAATGACTTTTTAATCCTTTTATTTTTTCAAAACCTACAGTCCACTAACAACATATTTGTTGCTTTCCTTTTAAATTGTTGAGCAGGCAGCGTTGCTCAAAGATGTTGGACAGTTTATCCAGCCCCTTGCCAGAATTGTTTCAGATTTACAGACACAGGAAAACACAAAGATTGCCTCCCATCCTTTCCACAGCATGCACAGGCAGACATACACGCTTCAGCTTTTCTCTTTTTTCTCTTCCCAAGTATTCCAGACCCCTTGGCTGCCTCTAATCCAGTGCAGAGATTGACCTGGCTCAGAGGGCTGCTGGGGACACCCTGGACCCGCACCTTGCAGGTGACAATCACCCCGGTGCAGACCTGCCATCCTCACGTTCCCAATAACACTGCCAAGATATCAGGCTTCAGATAGCCAGGACAACTCAATGAACTTATACATCAAATGCAAAATCTACCCAGCCTCCCTCGAAGTAGGGCAACAGATAAACAGCATGCCAGAGCCTACATTAAAAAATAAATAAATTACTAAGTCTTCAAAGGTAGGAAAATACAGCTTCCCAGCCTTCCCAAAAACACGACAACATGTTCACGTGTTTCTCTATCACCGTTTCTTTCTCCTGACACCATTCCTTAGTTCTCCCTCTCTGATGAAGTGCCCTTTGTGGGACGGAGGGGAAAACTCCCCCCAGCAGCAGCAGGCGGGGGCAGAGGCTCCGGCCACAAACCTGCCGGGTGGTGCTAAGCAACGTTTATCGCTGCCGGCACCAGCGGCACCCAAGCAGGACTGGCAAAATCCTGGAATTCTGCCCCAATACCTGAGATTGCGGCTGCTGAGCAGTGGGTTACAACTGCCCGACACCGCGGCCACAGGCCTGGACAAGCATCAGGGTGAGGTGGGCTCCCAAAATGTGAATAAATCTCAGCAAACGGTGGAGCCACCAGAGCTGCGTTGCCCACACCCTGCCTGGGACCCCCACACCCCACCCAGGACCCCATATATTGCTCCTGGGACCCACATACTCCACCCAGGACCCCACACACTCATCCTAGGACCCCCACGCTCCACCCGGGACCCCACATATTTCTCCTGGGACCACCACACCCCACCAGGACAACAGACACCACTCCCAGGATCCCCGCACTCCACCTTCGATCCCCACAGATCAACCAGGACCCCACGTACCCCTCCTGCCCCGCCCCCCCCCCCAGCCCTCCTGGGCCCTGACCCCTCTGTCCCCACATCCCACTTACACCCTGAGCCCCCACCCCACGAGTCTCCCCCTTACCTCTGTCTCCTCATCGCCCACCAGCTACCCCCATCTCTGCCCCCCTCCGTATCCCCCTCAGTCCCCTCACACCCCCAACCTCTACCGTACCCGCCCTCCTCTCCGCAGCCCCCCCCACCTCCGCCGCCTCGCCCCTCACCCTGCGGCCCCACCGCCCCCCGGCCCCGCTCCCACCGCCACCACCGACCTGGCAGCCCCCGCTCCGCCGCCGCCCGCCGCCCCGCCGGGGCCCCCCGCGCCGGGTCCCGGCCGCATCGCCATCTTCCCGCTCCGGCCCCGGCTGTCAGCTGAGCGGCGGCGGCTTCCGGGGCCGGGCCCAGCCACGGCCCGCCCACGGCCCGGCCCCGCGGCCCCGCTGAGCCGGCCCGGCCCCACGGCCCCTCAGTCCCGCAGTCCCACGGCGCCGGCCCTGCCCTACGGCCCCTCAGTCCCGCTGCCTCACGGCCCGGCCCGGCCACGCGGCCCTTCAGTCCCGCCACCCCACGGCCCCTCAGCGAGGGGGCCAAGGCGGGAAAATGCAGGCGGGCAGCGGGGGCCTGAGAGGTGGAGAGGGGCCCTGCCTTCTCCTCAAGGAAGGCTTTTAAAATCGAGGCTGGATACCGTTAAAAGCTTCAGGCACTGAAACAAACCTCTCCCGTGAAAAAGTGCCGAAAAAAGCGCCAAGGGGACAGGGAAATACAGCAAGCCCTGCAAATATTACTTTTTTACCTGGTAATTTTGCCAAAAACCTCTCAGAAGTATTATAAAATAAGCGCTGCTGCTGAGGCGCAGTGTGATGAAGGAGGCCGGTACAGAGCCATGCAGAAGCAGCACCTCTCTCTCGACGAGGCCAGGCACAGCTTGGACAAAGCGTGGAAGTTCTGGAGTTGTCCCTTACCCACAGAAAAGGGGCACTGGGGTGGGACAGCATCACAGCCCTTCACGGGGGAGTAAATCCCGAGAAAAGCCACTGCTTCAACAGCTGACTGGTGTCAGAAACATAAAAATCAAACCCAGCCCAAGAGAAAAAGCTAAATTAAATGTAAACTCTCATTTTAAAACTATATTCCTCAGAACTGTGGCTCTGCCTCTCAGAATTAGAATTGCACCCTGCAATGAGACAGGGATGCTCACGATCCACAGCCATTTTTCCCACCACAACTACTAGAATAAGCACATCTACTCTCTGTGTTAGCAGTACCTTTAAAGGTAAATATTGGCAATGCCTCCCTCAAACTGTTACACGTATTCCACCTTGTATCTACCATCAATCTCACAGCAGACAACTTGGTATTTATCAGAATATACAACTTATCTTTATTAAACTATCCAGGTAAATTTGTTCATAGATGTCAAAATGAAGACATTATTTCCTATATAACCCAAATAGAAGATGCAATTCTGCCAACAGAAGAATTCCACTTTGGTCTAGCTCAGGAATAAGCAAAACAGGACGCAGAGAGTCATCAGCAGTTTCTCACCAAACATCACCGTTGTCAGCTGGGCAAAGCAGTTACCAGTGCTCAGCTGCACACGACCGACACACCTGGGGATCCATTTCCAAACTGGATCAAGCATGGCAAAGCAAGAGGACAATCCTGCACAGGAACGCTTGCTTAAAGAAGGATTAGACTTGCAAAGGAGAAGTTGTTCCTGCATTACCAGAATTCTAACACAACCCCAGTGAGCTGAGGACACACTTAGCAGAATAGGAGGTAGAAAATGTGTGGAGGCTGACCTCTTTTGCCTAACAGACTAAGGAATAATGCTGCAGACTTATTTCAAAGCTGCATAGAGAGGCAGGTCTCTATTACAATCTTTTATGACCTTGTTTATTCTGCTTTAAGGCTTAAATATGAAACAGTAACAAAATTACTGGAGTTTACAGACAGAAAGTATTAGTTATTTCAAAATGACTTTACATAAGAAAAAAACATGAGGAGCAAGGCTTTACGTTCACATGCAATACAAGTAGGTTTGGTGGGTTTTTTTCAGTGTCCAGAGAAACCCGACAGCTGCGTTTACCAAGCCTGACACTAAGCTTTGTTTGGTTTCTGCCACTGAATCTTCTGGAAGTCTGACAAACATATTAGGGCGATCTGAACACAGAACTGACGGTACTTCCAAGGTGTAATACAGAACTGCGTGAGAGTAACACAAACAGATGCTATTTTTGAACTATTCAGAAACACAAGGCATTTACTGCAAGAGCACACTCTTCAGCTTCTGCAAGAAGCATTCAGGAACCTTCTACTGGTATTTCCTCAGTAGAGACTTTCTTATTTATAAAACATCCATCCTCACCCAGAAGGAAACACAAGGAATGTTTGTCTCCCTTCACCATCGCTGCTATCTCCATTCGGACACAGGTGTCACCCCCAGCTCATGAGTAGTCTATCATTCAGCTTTTTGAAACAGTCTGCAATTTACTGCCATTTTTATCTTCTTTCTTTTTTTCCTTATTTTCCTTTGTAGTTTTCCTACAAGAAACACATTGGAGACCAAAACTCCTGAATCATATATGAAGCATACAGCAATTACACAGACATATGTGTTGTTTTATACCCTATCAGTGCAGCTGAACATAAATCCTTCAGTAGCAACACTCCAAAGCATAGGGTGAGGGTGTTGTTTATGATCCCGCAAGCTCTAGCCATTACAACTTAAGATCTGCTTCTCTTATTAATACTCCATGTGTTAAAATCAAAGCCAGCCCTTTGCTAGAAGAGCTGCAGATAGGTTCTGTCAAATGGAGAGCTTGTCTGAAGTCTGGCTTTAAGGCCAGTAGTTTAAACTGAGCTTGCTATCACCTGATACATGGCACCATGTAAGGCAAACTGATGGCATTAATCCCATGTCCACTAGACAGATATTAACATTAAAATTTCACTATCACTAAAATCATTAAGACTGGGTGGTCCATCCACGTAAGTTATCAGTTCTTTTGGAGGCAGCCTGATGGGCCTTTTCTGGACAAACAGCATCTCTTACCTCCTCCTGAGAAAAACCTACTTACGTTTTTCTTTTGGCTTTTTTTAAGAAACACTGTGGGGTGGTACAAATGGATTCTCTTGCCAATGGTTTCTTAATGAACTTCTTCTTTTGTTTGCTGAGAATGACATTTAGTGAAGAATTAAATTATTTCAAAGGGCAAAAATTAATATCCAAAGCAAATAAAACAGGTAATGAAAATCTTTACTGGATGTTAGGGATTTATGGGTCTGAGTATGTTTTCAGTGTTATGTCAAGGTTAGTTCAGCCACATTGTCTCCCAAGATATTAAAACAAATTTAATACATAAGTCTAATCATATATATATATATAAAGGATTTCTAGTTTTAGAAACTGTTAGAAAGTTATGAAAAAGCATGAAAATAAGTACTAATTAAAAACCTATTTATCTATATGTATACACCCCACACCAGTTTTTCTAAATGCAACACAAAAGAATAAAGGACTTCCCTTCATTTATCAAAAGCCCAACTCATGAGGATGGGCCTAGCAAGTCTAAAGCAGATTTCAGGGAACTCACAGAAAAATAGTTAACTCCAGCAAAACCATTAAGTCAAGAATTCTTTCTGTTTCCATTTTTGTCTGGGTAAAAAACTGCCACCCCCACCCTGTCTAAAATTCCTTTTGCAGCTAAACTGAAATTACATTGTAAACAACTAGATCTTTTGTAAACCTTAGACCCCTACAGAACCACTCATGCGGGCTTTTAAAATGGAAAACAAACTGGTAATCTATCAGATGAACGTACCTTTGCAGTCTGGGAAGGTGTTTTATGTAATCTGGCACAGGACAGCCAGCTCGCTGAATAACATTGGCTATACTGGAAAGGAGAAGAGAGAAGAGATCAATTCTGGCAGCGAGTGCTGGGACAAGAGATATGCATCTGCAGAAAACAGCAATACTGGACCACTGGCTGTTTTGTTATTGGTTTTTGGGGTTCTGTTGTGATTTTTTTAAAGCAAGAAATAAAGACACAAAAGTGAGTTCAAAGTAAGGTGAGGAAGAAACAAAAAGTCATAAAAGGCTTAAATGAAACTAAGAATTCCGTGTGGATGAACAAATTGAAACTCTAGGTGAGTACAGTCTTCAAGGAGATGAAGAAAAAGCAGTAAGGCAAAACAGAGTCCTACCAAGTTATTCTGGACACAAAGAAGTTAAAGAACTGGATTAGAAACCCTAGAGCACAGCATGAGGCAGTCATGCCTTCTACACAACTAATGACTTGGGAAAACCAGAACAAGAGCAAAGTTAATTGTAAAGACTGTTTAAGCTGCCCTTTAGCAAGGTTCAAGTCAGAATAACAGAGTTTCACTGAAAGGTGCTACCAAGTAAATCATCGCATTGTGATTACTGACACCTGAAAAGAAGTGAATGACACCTGAAAAGAAGTGAAAGGATGCTAGTTTCTCTCTGGCTGCACCAGTGAAAAGTTTCAAAAAGAAACCTTAAAATTCAATACTGTGCCTACAAGGTGTGTGGTACCAGTCACACCCACGCAGTTCAGCAGTACACTGTACAAAACAAAAAAATATTTTTGCTATATCATGCTTCCAATTTACCTCCGTAATAAAGGTTTATCATCTTCTGTAAAGAATGTGACTGCTTTTCCCGTGTGCCCTGCTCTTCCAGTACGACCTGTCAAACACAAATTTTGCAGGGAAGAGATTTTACTTTATCTCCCTTTATTTTTTCCTTTTCACAGCCCCAGCCTTCTGATGTGTGTTCAAATTAAGTATACTAAGCCGCCGATTCTTAAAGAGTGTTGCTATTGAATGAAAGCACAGGTATGTCTCTGAAGCATCTAAATATTAAAGGTTCATAGACTGCAGTTTTACTGAAAATTGAGCCCAGATATAAACTGGACAAAGCAATGTAGAAGCTGGTGCTGCAGCAAGAGAGTAGGCTTTGTTCCAGGATTTTTTTGTTCATGCACAACAGCATCTACATCAAAGATCTAGGAAGTAAGAAAAAGGACATAATTTGTGAACACTCACTCACCTATCCTGTGGATGTATTCCACCGCACTTGTTGGCAAATCATAATTAATGACCATATTCACTCCTTTGAAGTCAATCCCTCTAGCTAGTAAGGCTGAGCAGATAAGCACCCAGATCTTCCCAGCTCTGAAACTCTGTACTATATTATCTCTCTAGGAAAAGGAAAGAAACATACTTGGAAACAGCCTAATTAACAATCTGAGAAAGGAGGCGAACTTGTTTTCTGAAAATTGTCACAATGTTAATAAAGCTAAACCTCTTAACAAAAACCTGCATTAATTTGCTGTCAGTTACCTGAAGTTACATTCCAACATTCTTGCTTTTACCTTTCTTGAAAGGAAATTACACCCTCCTACCTGCTGCTGTGTTTTGTCCGCATGGATGACATCCACATTGATGCCTTCGTAAATAAGTTCATGGAAAAGTTCTTTAGCCCTCTCAATAGACTGTACAAAAACAAGGACTGGAGGAGCAAAACCCTGCAAAAAGAATAAGCTTCTGTAAGGTTCAGGCCCTCTTCCTACCATTATTGGTTGCAGTCACTAAGCTACCAAAAGAGACTTAACCAGCTCCAATATTTTACATCTCAGAGGATGTTTTCTTGTTAGTTTTTTGACTTTTTTTTTTTTTTTACTAGCCAAATCTTTGGGAGTCAGAACTAAGCAAGTTCATCTTCATTGCCTTTGATGGAATGGTTCCTGACTTAAGCATCAGGCTGCATTTTAATGCACTGATTTCCATCTCACACCACCAACAATGTGAAGAACCTATTCACACTGCCAAATAAAATTAAACAGACTGCTAACACAAACTGCTCCTAAGCAAAGCTCAAATATATAACCAAGAATGTGGAACACTCCATTTTCACAGGTAGGGTAGTTACTCTTCCTCTTGCATAGCAGATTTGGACAATGGTTTAATCTGTGTCACAGAGAAGTCTCTGACCTAGGAAACTGCAAGTCCCTGACAGAACACACAGCTCAGTTCAGCCGTAAGCAGAACGTGCTCAGTCTCTCCAAAATACCTTTTTAACAAGGTCTCGCATTGCTGTTAGTTTTCCTGTCTCAGATCCAACAAACACCAGCTCTTGTTCTACTGTTTCCGCTGCAGAGTTTCTGAAACCAGAAATCCAAGAGAAGCATGCTACCATTTGTGGTTTTTTATAAAAAGCATAAAATATTACCTGGCGAATGAGAAATACTCCACAAACTTACTTCACAAGTACATACTCCTAAGATTAATGATTATTTGATGATAAAGTAACAGGCAAAAAAACCCAACACTTTCCCCAATATGTGAGAAAGATCTATATGCCTACACACATTTTTTCCAGAGACAAACAACCTGCAATACTAACACCAACAACAGACATTACACCAAGCGGACTGATGATGTAAGGAAAACAACTAATTTGCCCATGAAAGGAAAAATACGAGTGAGTCACAATACAACTGCACACCTACCTTGCTCCAACGGACACCAGAACAACACTGTCAAGGCTGAGTTTACACCATTCCTCTACATCATGTGCAAAGGTTGCGCTGAACAAGGCTCTTCTCACCAGGTGGGACGTGCATGCCAGGAAGATGGAGGCTAGCTGGTCTCGGAACCCCGACTTTCCATCTTCAAACAGTTTGTCTGACTCATCCACCACCAGCCACTCCACACTAGGAACAGAGAGGTTTTCTTTTCAGTAAGAGACACTTACGGAGAACGCAGAAGTTTAACAGACCATTCACAGATGCAAGGCCTAAGCACACATCCGCTTTTCAGTGGCAAAGCTAGTAGCAAAGCCAGATTTGATAGGCTTTCAGTACCTGGTCAAGTCTATTGCTGGAGGATCTTGTTTCAGCAAATAAATGAGTCTGTTTGGAGTAGTGACTAGTATGTCTATAGAAAGGGAAAAAGAAAAGAAGAAAAAGCAAAACATCGAAAAAGACCAAAAAAAATAAACTGGACTCACGGAGACCTGAGAAACACAAGTTCCGATCCAATTAGCCAGAGGTACAACTTAACAAGGCCCACTCTCAGGCTCACTTCCTATTTCTTCCATGCCAGCTACTGTTTTTAGTGTTGAGCAATAGATTGCACATCTTGAGTGGTATTAACCAACCTCTTTAAAACCACACAGGCCAGAAAAGAAAGGTCAGTGACATTTTTTAAATTTTTAGAAACACTTCAGCAGTTTAAACAATTACCAAATTTTTTAGAAGACTTGGGCCCAAATTTCTTTGCTGCTTCAGCTGCCTTGTGGATCATATGTATCCTGAAGCCTGTCCCCTCAGCCAACTTCACCAGCTCCCGATGTGTCTGAAAAGGTAGCAACAGAGATTAAATTCTCAAACTGAGCTGATTAGCTTTTCTAACCAGAAAAAAACTGCAGATAATCCTGAAGATACAGCTTCAAACACCACCCCAATTTCAGTGTTAAGAGAAAGCTGTCTAGTTTTCTTAGCATAATAAAATCCATCTTTCTAACGTATTATTCACCAGAAAGTCCTCACAGGTCTGACTACCATATTTTGACTCTAATGATGTAGCTCCCATAAGCCTCCTGTCCCATTTGACTAAAAACAGAACTCTGCCCAGAGTTGTAATTTTTTTATTTCAGTTTAGTAACAAAGCTTCAATATTAAGTTACTCATTGAAATTCTGTGTTTGGGACAAACAGATAAATCTCCTGTAGCAATTTCCAATATGAAAGCAGGTATTAAGAGTGCCCAAGCACTGGGCAGTTTTAAAATATGGTCAAAGAATCCTGAGTCTCTAACCTAATCATTTAGATTAGACTGAGATACTAGATACATAGCTATTTCATAGAAGACAAGACTTAAAAGAAATGTTTAAATTAGTTTTTTCTGATATCTGATGGTCATAAAAGAAAAAAAAAAACCCCACTGATTCAGAGTGAAAACTTTGAAGTACATCAACATGACAGACCGTTTCCCTTCAACACACACCTGGCTAGCAAGTTCTCGGGTAGGCGATATGATCAGAGCTCTGAATCCTTTGTTCCGAGGTTGTTTCAGATGTGTTAAAAGAGGAATACAGAATGCCAGTGTTTTTCCAGACCCAGTAGGAGCTGAAGCTAGAAGTTCCCGACCCTGTAAGAAAAACAAGGGCATTATTTTACTATGAAAAACACCCAAAACAAACAACAAAAAAAATCACATTTACGTAAATATTAATGCTACAAACTAACCCAAAATACATTAGTAGAAGCAGAGATCAAGAGTATTGTAATGGGTCAGTTCTGAACTGTGATGCAGTTGATGTACCTCTAAAGCTGTGCAACTAACCACTGCCATGACCCTGAAAGGAAGACTGCTCTCCAAATTTTGCCACACTCCCTATAATGAAACGCAGTACCAGAAAACTTACATGAAGCATGACGGGAATAGCCTGCATCTGGATTGGTGTTGGGACACGGTAGCCAGCAGCTTGGATATTCTCCATGATTTTAGGGTGGACTTTATATTCTTTCTGAAGCTGATCAAATGTTGCAATCGGGTCAGGAAGATCTGTTCCCTGAACATTAATCTTGTGTTGATTTCTGAAGCGGTTTATCTAAAAGGCAAAAGAAAAACGACAAACTCTTTCTTTCTTCAACAGCATAAAGCCAAACATGTATGGATTCATCTTCTGATTATTTGCCCCATATTCAGTCACTCTCCTCCTAAGAGAAATTACCACACGTGAACCTCAATTTTCAGACAAAATACCCATAGAAACCAAGTAACCTGTCGCTACATTAGAATTCCGTGGTCCCACCTTTTCTCTTCTCAAGCGTTCCAGTTTCTCTGCAGTAGGTTTTCTGTCTTTTGCAACTTCGAATTTTGCTTCCAAAGAGGACATCCACTTTATTCCATTACTTTCTGACAACTCTGGTATTGATGTTGCTTCTGGAAGTTTAAAAAAAAATTGCAATTTCCATTAGTAAAATCCAGGCAAAAGGTATTTAATAAAAAGGACATGTCAAAGCCTTTTTTTTCTCTCATTCTCGCTAAAGTTAACGAAAACTCCAGAAGGCTGGCAACCACACCTCCATGCCTTCATGCTCAATCTTGGCCCAATTATTGTATCAGCTCAGACACAGGCCAGCCAAAGATCTCTTTAGCCTCTTTTTTTTTCTGGTAAAATTACCTACAAAACCCGCAGGTTTAAAGAACTGAAACAAACAAGCATTAACTTGATAAGGCTATTCTGCCAGGGACGCATGTACATATACATACACGCATACCTCGTGCCTTTTTCTTTTTTCTTTTCCCTCCACCGCTTTCCGCAGCTCTTTTTCTCTTTCCTGCCATCTCTCCATAGTTTTTCCCGGCTTCATCCTGCGGCTGTTCTCCACTCTTTACCTCCTCTTCAGCCCCTGTGAGCCCCCAGCTCTCCACGACAGACCCCAGAGAGGCTCCCTCCTTGCGCCCGAAGAAGTCGAGGCTCTCCAACGAGACGCTGCAGCCGCTCCCCTTTATCACCTGGGGCAGAGAGCAGGGAAAACGGTGAGCCGCCCCGGCCAGGCCCAGCGCCCCCCCGGACCGCTGCCACAGGGCTGCAGGCAGGCCCGGGGCCCCGCTGCGAGGAAGGAGCGGGCCCGGGAACCAGCATCGCGCCGGGAGGGGACCCGGGCCCGTCCCAGCCTCCCCCCGGCGGCGCCGCACCCCGAATCTCCGCGCATCGAGCCCGAAGCGCCGCACGTCAAAGCGGGCACCAGCACCCAACCGCCGAAACAACTCCTGCGCCTCCATGCCGCCGCACGCCCGGCGCTCCCCGCGGCGCCCCGGAAGTAGCGAGTACTTCCGGGAGCGCGGAGGCGGGGCCGAGCAGGTGCCTGGCTGGGTACCATAGCGACCGGGCCGCGGGGTGTCATGGCGCCGCACTGCCATGGCAACGCGCCGTTAGGCTCCGCTCCGCTCCAGGCCGCACCAAGGCCCGGGGCACCGGGAGAGGCCACCCCGAGGGCGGCGGGCGCTGATCCCTTCCCCGCTGCGGGCCGGCCCCAGCCCCGGGGGTCCCGGGCCAGTTGCTGCATCTCAGTTCTGCGGTACCGCGGGCTGGAAGAGGCCGGACCGGAGGGACCACAGCAGGGCGGTGGTTGGTGATGCCCAGTTTCCTTTTTTTAAACAAAAGTGAATCATCTGCATGAGGTCTAAGCAAATCAGAAATATCAAATCCGGCATATAAGTCATAAAACTGTTCTACATCTTTATAGGCCGATTGCAGTGTTTTGTCCCTTTGTGTATTCCTGATGGCAAGTTAATTGTCCTGACTGCTTTAGCTACTTTTAAGGAACGGCTCAGCTGAATAAGAGGACAGCTGAATAAGAGGACAAAAGCTTTTGTGGGAAGTTTTTGTTCGGACATGTCTGGGCTTTGGTGATTTACAGTATCATTAGCTAGTCTCAAAGGACTGACCTCTCTTCTATCCATCACGGTGTCGGGCAAGTCAAGATTATCAGCTCCGCTGGGCACAACCACTGTGCCTCTTGGAGATGTAAACTTAGGTCCTAGATATTTCTGAGGAAGCAAAACAGTGGCTTACTGGCACTTTTCATTGCCTGGATCATCCCTTGTTTTATATTCTCTCTGTGGATCAATGGGGAAGTCCCTGTGTGATGTGCAACAAGTGGCTCTGCCTTTTACTGTGAAAGTGGAGGAATGTTCTCTCTTGGTTTGATTCAAACCCGTTTTGTTAAAAAATACTTAGGGCTCAATCCTGCACTACCTCCTGATTTTAAGACTCATATCAACAACATTTCAGCGTGTGTTTGAGGTGACACAGGTTAACAGTCCCAGCGACACCTGAATTAAAGTCAGGAATGTGCCCAGTTAACTTGTTTAATCCTTGATTTCCACTGATACAATCCGGCCTCACAACAGCACTTGGAGAAAAAAACGCTAGAGGCAATGGCAGGAGCAACCCAGCAACTGGCTCAGCTGCTCAGGGCAATCTAGAAACTTTGCATAGATTACGATCAGAATTTATTTAATTCATGTATTTATTCATTATGATAAACTGTGAGACCCAATGGTACAGGTAAGTCTCCTAGTACTCTGTATCAGATCAAACAATACAGATATTTTTCCTGGTGTTCTTGAAGTAAAACAAACAGAAATCCAATTAAGCAACAACAGCATTACAAAAACTATTTTATGTAATAAAAGTCTCAAGGGCTAAATGTCTACACTGCCAAAATCCAACAGCTCTGAGAGATACAGGCAATGGCTGTTCCTCCTGTAATGTTCACTACTTTAATTACGAACTCTGAGATGAAAAATTGCATAAATGCGATCCTCCCCACAGCCCCTATCTGCCTGATTTATAGCACTTTTTCTTTGCCAGCCTTTTGACTTCCCAGTAGACAGGTGGAAGCAGCCACAGAGACCTGGGTGGGTGCAGAGCACCACGACACTGACACTTCCCTTGCTTGTGTCCCCGATGGTGTATTTACAGCAAATAAAGCCAATGCAGGAGAGAAACTCAACGCCGTGTCCTTCAGGCCGTTCCCGGGCTGAGGCTCTCACTTTTCTGCTGGAAGTGACTAATGGTTGCTGCGAGAGGACGGGGAAGAATGTGGAGGCATTTGTGTAACAAAGAACTATAAATCATCTCCAATATCCATCACTCACCAAGAGATGCTGTCAGCAGATTCAGGAGTGAGGAAATGGGAAATATTCTCTCCATCAGTTGACTGGGAAATCCTTTTGTGTAAGGAGTAAGGAGCTCTGCTTCCAAAGCGGCAGCACTGGGTGCCAGGCAGGCAGAAGGCCATGCTCTGGGAGTGAGGGATCCTCCGGCAGGAGCAGTCCCCAGCTGTATACTCCCGTCTTCCAGCCTTCCAGCACGTGCGGCCCCAGAGGCTGAGTCGCCTTTACTGAAGTTGATCCACCCTGGAGCAGTCTCAGAGGGGTCAGCGCCGGGACTCAGGCTGCGAGGGGTCATGTCGTGTGTCGGGGGTGAAAGGGAGAAGTCAGTGAAATACAAAAATGGAGCAACTGAAGTTAATGCAAAGCAAAACGGCTCTTGTCACGGCACTGGGCTTATCTTTCCTTCCCCGGTGCTGCTCTATCAATTACTCAGTGCTAATTGCCAAGTCAGCGCTGACACCAGATGACCAGCGAGGCCTTTGCAGGGTGCACGTGGTGTGGGAGCACAGGCCGTTCAGCTCAGCCGAGCCACGGACACAGTGATTAATGCCCCAACAGCCTGATGTAACCTGGGCAATTATTAGCAGGGCTTGCCAGGATGGATCTTGATTCCACAAAAGTCAGCTCAAAACTACACCTGACCTCCAAAACTGATCCCTTAACTGGATTGACTAGAGCTGATTTTACTCTTTTTCTGTGTTGCTCCTTCTTTGCTGAGCAAGGCAACCTAAAGCCTCCCAGAGAAGGACCCCTCCCAGGTGCATGCTGCAGAAACCCTACAAGGCAAAGGATGACTTGCTTTGGTCCCTATAATTGATCCAAACCAGTAAAATAAAGCACAGTGCCTCCTATCAGGGAGTTCTCACTCTGACTGCACCACAGCAAACAAGAGACAGCCACCTGCACCAGCTAAGGGGGCATCAACCTCCCCCCAACCACAGCCATGCCCAGGTGGGGTGAACAGCTTTTAATGGACCAACCCTGGTCTTTATATTAACCCCCCTGCACGTGCTTCTATGTACCGGGGAACACGGTGTTTCTGACATGCCAGGGCTGGCATAAAATTATAGCTGAGGAGGATAAACGCCAGTCTGTTTTGCCTGGAGTTGCTGGCAGGATGCCCACGGACTGGACTGGGACACAGGGGAGAGCCCAGGCTGCATGGTTTCCCCCTTTCATTTGTTATTCTTGCAGACAGTCCTGGGATGGCAGCTGGTACAGGTGATTAATAGCAGGGTACACTCCTGACCCCGGAGCAGTGCCCCCCATCCCACAGGTGTGCTCAGGGGGCCTCTCTGAGGGTGCAGGAGCAGCCTAGGTGAGATGCGTTGGTCAGATCATTGGGCCATGCCCAGCAAGTAGCACTGAAATAAACCCCCTGAAGATTGCAAAGCAAATCTGGTGGGCAAGTTTATTTCCTCACGTGCAGAGTCAGGTCAGAGGTGCTTACCTGTAGCCACGGGCTCCCCTCCCAAAGAAAGCCAGCTAAGGCCAGTATCTTTTGTGCATTTGTTTAGCAGGTGTAAGGCAGGAATTACAGGACAGCGCTTGTCAGTGGAACTTTTGCATATCTGCTCCCCACATCCCGCTATCCTACTACATTATCATCACTAATATGCACATAACAGTCAATTAGCCTAGCTGAGTGCACTCATGACCTCTGATCCCTGCTGTGTCCCCCAATCCATTAACAGGCCCTCATCCTTTAGCTCTCAGTATGAATTGATGTAGCATCCATTCTCTTTCGGCAAAGAAACATGCTTCCTCATTCATCTGTCTATTTCCACTTTCTGTTCCTTTGTCCTCCCCTTCTGTTCCCTGTGTTGCTAACCTGGTCACAACTTCTTGACCCCACGTCCTTGTCCCTCCCAAGGGTGTCGTAATCCCAGCCGCTACCAAAAAACTTTTACTTTTTTTTCCTTTACCCACATCTTATTTAGCGAAAATGGTTTCCAGCAGTGTGGGAGCTTTGATCCCCTATTCAAGAAATCCTGGCAATGTTTTTTAAAGACTTTCTTTCTAAGGCAAATGAATTCTTCATAAAGAGGGAAATGGTGTGCTGGTTGGTCTCTGTTCATCTGAGGAAGACAAATGATCTGTTTTATTACTTGAAAAGCATAACAGTTGTGTGTGTAGATTTGTGATTTATCTGTAATTAAGAATCCATTTGAGCAGCATATTAATTACAGAGACGAGGATTAATTTTGCTGACTAGAAAAGTAAAATCAAAGTTCCTTGAGTTAGAAGATAATATAAAGTATCTGGGGTTCAGGTTTTGTGTGGCTCTAGATTAGACATATACTGCAATTGGACAACTCTTCAGTCACAGCCGAGTTTTTTGACTTTTAGGCTTTATCCCTGGGTCAGAGAAATAAAGTCCAGAGGGTCAGAGACCTCTCCCCCCCAATGCTGGTGCTCCTGCAGCACTCCCACTGCTGGCTCTGCTGAGCCCTTTGTGGCAGCACATACCACTCCTTTGCCCTAGTGCTGCTGCAGGACCTGTCAGCCTTCCACCATCTGCAGCAGGGGTAAATTAACCTTTGGGATTAAACGAAGGTGCACCCTGCAAGTGCTGAGGGGAGCCAGGCTCCTTGTGCTGGCTGAGTGCCGAGCCCCAGAGCCTCCCACGGGGCCCTGCCCCTGGGAACGGTGACTCTGAGCATTTATTTGCTGTTAACCTGTCTGCACCGAGGAGTAGCTAGCCTAGCTCCCCAGCCTGTGGCTCCATCTTTTCATGTCAGATGTTTAACCTGACCACGTGCAGTCAAACCAGACTCCTTCCACAAAGCATCTGTTCTTTGTCCCCAGAGGACCCAGGGTGGTGTCTTGCCCATCTCACTTGTGTGGGAGATCTTGTAACACTCGCAGTGACAAGCAAGAGTTAGTTACAGGCAAACGAGCGACTTGAGCATCTGCGTGCAAAGGACCTTTGCAGGGTAAATGGTGTGGAGCAGCACAGGAGATCTGCTGGCCAGACTCTGCTGCGCGGGTGTGCAGGGCCGAAGGGATGGACCTGCTGGTCCTTGCAGCTGGAGAGGCAGCCCGGGTTGCTCCACCGTGGGATGCAGAGCGTTGTGCTTATTGGCCTGTCATGATAGTAGGGTGGTGGGACATCAAGGCTCCCTGAGATCTTTGCAGGCTGGTGAGCCCCCAGATTTGCAGGTCCCTTGGCTGTTGCGGGGAGGCCAGTGCAGGGCAGCATGGCATGAGGTGTGGAGGTCACAGCACCCAGCACTGTGGGAGCAATCAGGGATGCACTGGAGCAGGCAGAGAGCGAGGTTTTCTCTGGCTGCCGAGAGCATTTTAAGGTGCTGGGCAGCAGCGTGCTGGTCTAGGAAAGTAAAGCGTTTCAATGCTATTCTCTGCTGCTGCTGGTCTTTATGACTCACATCTCTCCCTTCATCAAACCTTTTCACAGAATTGAGAAGACCTCCAGCAAACGCATCATGGAAACCCCATGCCAGCAGGAAATGGGATCAACATACACTGCCTGAAGCTGCCACCCGCCTGGTGCAAGGACTCCTCCAGCTCCATATACTTGCTCCCATGGCCAGACTGCAGCACAGCGGGGAGCTGGCAAAGTCTGCAAACAGCCCGGCCTCCCAACGCAAGCACTTTCTGCATTCCTCTCTGTGTACTCCTCAAACTCCGCCACCAGCCCAACCAAATCCTCTCAAAGGCTTCAAAGGGCAGAGCGTGTTTGCTGGCCACGGGGGACTGACAATGCTTTCCCTTTTGACCCGTCACACAGGAAGGCAGCGCTGGGACTGTGGGGCAACGGTGTGCGGGGGGCAGGCTGCACTGGTGGAGAACACAGCCCCAGCAGAGCCAAGGCTCTGCACAGCCCCACACCGCTGCTGGTTTTCCTGCCGAAACTTCCAGCAGATCCGGCCATCTGGCTGGACTGGCAGAACAAGTCTAGAAAGACCGCACGTTTAGAGCCGGGTGCTGTTGTGCAACTACATGTTATGTTTACATGCGCACCAAACAACATTTTTAAAGTTGCTGAAATAGCTTGTCTGTATTTTGGTATCCCTGGAGAGGCTGTTGCCTTCACAGCCAGCAGGACATCTGCTTCTCAGCGGGGATGACGTGGGACTTCCTTAGCAATCCGCACACTTGGTGCCAGCTGGTATGAGCTGGACTGGCCGCAGCAGGGCCAGAGCCCAGCCAGCACTGGAGCACTGGGGATGGCAGCTGAGCCTCAGCACTGCTCCAGCCTCGACACTTGACAGCCTCCAGACAGCTCTGGCAGCGAGGTCTGCACCACCACCTGTCATGCACAATAAGTGCCAAGGAACCCTGCTCGCCGGGGACAGCTGCAGCTCCATGCTGAGGGCTGGTGCTCTGATAAAGCCCTATTGCCATTCTGGGGCAGGCGGTGAGGGCGGCACTAACCTGATTTTGACCCAGTGACTTCCCTGGCAGCATCACTGGTGCTGCAGCACAAACAGAAGTCAGCTGGGGCATGGGATTTACCCATCCAGGCGGGTGTCACCATGCTGTGCTCTCCTCTGGAGGTAAAGGGGAGGTCATGCTCCTGCCCAGCCCTCCCACATCCCACCTCCACACTTCTCCGGGCTTCCCTGTGCTCTTCCCCAGCCCCGCAGCCTGCACATCCTGGTCAGGGAAGGAACGCCAAGACACACTGAGCTTTGGGTAATACCTCCCTGGAGAGAGCAGGTCCTCGCATCGCGGAGAGCCACAACAGCCCCAACCCCGAGTGTTACCCCCTGGCCTTGGGAACGCTGAGATTTGGGGAATTTTCCCTTTGCATCCATAACTGCACTTCAAATTAAATGCAGCAGCGTCCCTGCACTCTGCCATGAAGGAAACTGCAGTTTGTTGTGAACATGAAGAGTGACCAATAAAGCCTCGTGGCAGCCTGTGGATCCTCATTGAGCAATGAATTCCTTGTGAACAGCTCTGAACTGGAAAATAATCACTCAGCCCTGTAAAACCGTATTGGTCATAAATGAACCTTGTTATGTTTCTGCTAGTTTCTTTGTTGAATAACAACTGCATCATGGACAAACACAATGTGCCCAACAGCAACAGGAGAAGAAGTCTTCCAGCAGCCTCATTTGACATTACATGGTATTTTCCCACAACTTAATGAGGCAGCCAGGGCGCCTGTGGGAGCAAACACCCCACCCAGTGCTGCTCCAGTGCAAGGTGAGATCTGGGCAGGGACAGCCTCAGCCCCAGCCCCAGGGCAGCTGCTGCAGAGGCTGCTCAGGGAAGCAGTTTTGGATGGTATTTCCCTGGGCAGAAAGGTTTCCTCAGCCAGAAGCTAAATCCAAACCCGGGGAACCTTTCTCCTCATGAAAGCGTTGGTATGTGCAACACCCACAGCATGCTCTAGCAACCTGCCATGCTTTCTACCTTCCCATCTCCTGCTAACCAGGGGTGGGTGACAGCACACAACAAGCTGTTAGGCAACTTCATAATTTCACATCTCTTGGGTAAATACCATCTGTTCTTAATCACTTGCTCTATTCATATTACTGACTGTATCCTGCCTGCTTTATCACACAGGTTTTGTTCCGTGGTAGTCACCTTTTCCATCTGTGTCTTTGTTTGGATGTGTCCTGCACTTTTTTCCCCAGTTTTCTTTTGCCTTGTTCCCCCGCTTCCCTCACCAGGCCCCTCTCTAGTGGGGATGCCCCTCAGAGTCTCCTTTCCTCAAGGTTTTCACTTACCCTCTCCACCAGGCTTCCTGGAGGACAGCACTGATATGGGACCACTTACCAAAGGATGCTTTACACACAGTTTTCACACCCCAAACCCCATACCTCTCAGCCTGTGTCTGTCTTAAAGCTGGTGCAGAAATTAAGCTTCAAAAGGTAGAGCATCAGCTTGGTTGCAGCAGGTTACATAGTGCCTGTTTTTCTCTCCAGCTCCCCACTGGATTGCTCATTCCTCTGCAGGACCAATTCAACCTCATGCTGGATATGCATCAGCTGGGGAAAGCTTAGCCTATTTAGCCTCGTAAGCCACTCACAGAGCAAAACAGTTGGCTTAAGTAGAAGAATCCAAATCATTTCCATCCTGACCAGTGGGAATGCAATAGTCAGGAGCAGAATTTGAAAAGGGCTCAGCCTGGTGCTCAGGTGTGTTTGAAAAGGACTTGCTGAGCAGGAAGGCGCAAAGGGCATTTTGGAACAAAACCTGCTGCTTTTCTTTCCAGCTTTTGCTAAAGGAGAGCATCACTTCTGACTCTGCATGAAAGGGCCAAGCAGTCTTCATGCCTCACATTCTCTTCCAGCTTTGCACCTCCACTTTTTGTCTGTGCATTTGAAAATTCACAGAAACAAAGCAACCTCATGGGAAGGTTTTTGTCAGGGTGTCCTGCTTCAGCTATAAAGGTGAGCACCTCACTGCTGCTCTGAAAGCCTTTCCCACAGCAGCCCATGCTTAACTTATGGGGAAAAAAAAAAAGGTACCAAACCAGGCATTTTTGAAGGTGATTAGAACTACAGCCCCACACTGCATCTTCAGAAGGGCCACCCCTTCCTACTGATGTGCTCTGAGTCACTCAGGTATGTTAGCTCTTCGCAATCAAAGATCTTCAAAAGCTTTGTAGCGACTGCGGCACGCCCTCCCACCTCCGCCTCATACTTTACTGATCCAAGGCTCAATATCCAAAACGGGTGGGTTTGGCTTTGTCTGGCACTCAGCTCCTAATTGGTTTGCTTAACACTCAGCTGCTAAAGTTAGCAGAGGATGAGGAATGAACTGTACCCGACTGCCAGCAACATCGTTAGTGCATCATTAGGAGGATGAGAACACAGGTCTCCCGACCTTCTACAGCCTCTTGTTATTTTTTGCTGATACCTGGGGCTTCGTATGAAACACGTGATATTCAGGCAGGTAGAAATCTAGATCAGCATTGCAAGGGACAGCAGGAAGGACATGTCACTGCCACCAACCTGCGTCCCTGCTGGACCGATGTCTGCCAAACCACAGCGGATGATGACTGTGGAATTTACAGACCACACACCAGCAATGAGTCAGAAGAAATGGTATTTAATTATGGTATACATTAAATTAAATGTCATTCTGAATATTGGTCTCCAATTTACGATGACTTATTCACCGTAGGGCAGCTCCTATTAGTCCTTGCAAGGATTAGGGTCCCACTGCGCTAGGTATTGTACAAAAACACAGCAAAAGAGCCTTTCTTGCCCCAAAGAAAGCATCTAGTGTTTTCCTTTTTAGCAGTGGTCATCCGTCCCTGGGCACCTCTACTCCTCTCCACCTCTCTAAATCACTCTCAGAAGTTGGCACATGCTGCAAAATTCAAGAAAAATTTGCACAACTGGGGATCGTTAGATCCCTTTGCAAAGGGGAGCGGGTACGGAGGAGCTCGTATCTCACGGAAGCAGAAGCGATGCCTTTGACAGGTTCTGCAGCTTTGGGAGGTAGGACTTGGGCACCTAAAGCCCTCGTGGCTCTGGGGGGTGTGGAGCCCAGTGTCCTCAGTGGGTGCGAAGCTGGGGTGTGCCTTCACCGCTCATTCACAAGCTGGAGATCTTGCTGTGAAGGTTTTCCTCCAAGAGCTGCTGCCAGGTGAGACAAAGCAGGCAGCCAGTGGGGACCGCGGACTGGCGTGTCCACATCACAGCCCAGGGCCCGCATCTCCAGCTGCAGCTCAGAGTAGACACCACAAGCATGAGAGCACCAGCACCGTGTGTTTATTGGTAAGGGTGGAGCCAACCAGACTCATCAGGAACCTGCTAATGGTGGAAAATAAGCCATCTGTACTGGCCATTTACTGGGCAGGAGACAAGGCAGTAACTGGGTACCCAGTCCCTTCTGCACCCCATGGAGGGAAGAAAAGTGAGACAGTCTCTCAACCTCATTTGAGGGAGATCTCAACAGAATTTCTTGCAGCCTCATTCACCTCTGTAGCAGCGAATGCCACAGGCTCACCTTGAAAACTGTCGATGCTGATGCATCCCACCAGTCTGGATGCATTCACCAGGCTCCCGAGTGCTTCCCCACCCCACCACTGTCAGAGTCCCCAAAAGCAGAAGAGTCTTTTGAGATCTCCATAGCTGTCCCCACACGGATCGGCCAGATCCTGCCAGGGCTCCACTCAGCTCGCCCCATGCCCTTCCTTCACATGAGATGTCACCGCACAGAGGACATACGTCTCCCTGTCCTCCTGCAGAGCAGAGACCGGTGCTACCTGACTGGCATCCTGCCTAGGCCCGGGTCATTGAATTAACTCATTTAAAGGAAGAAGAGAAATACAAAACCAAAACCATCCTTAGCTCTGACCTTTAACAAAAAAAAAAGGTGTGGGGGGAGAAGAAAGAGAAGAGATTAGGGAACAATATATACAGATGGGGGAATTGCACTTAATTACAGTAGTTTACATCCATTGGACAAAATTTACTTCTTTTTATATAAATCTCTATGTATAGGAGTGGGGAAGGGTGAGGATGGAGCAGACTGTACCTATATTTACAGATTAATTGGCTCAGTTCAACAGCACATGCAATTCCTCCTTCCAAATGCCAAGTAACAGACCCAAGTCCCTCTCAGTCCGTCGGGTGAAGGAGCATAACTTAAATATTATCCATCTTCCCCTTCTGCCGGTTCCCAGTACAGCTGTTCCTAGTTCCTCGGGAGAGACAACAGCCTCTTGGAAGGCAAATACTTAAGAAAAAAATCCCCAAGACACATCTTGGAAATACTGTGCGGAGGGAAGGAGAGGCACGGTCCCGGGTGGGCACCCCGCAGATCCGGGCTCGTCCCGGCGACAGGGAGTCTCGAGCTTCTGGCTCCGTTTCGGGTTGATGGGCTCCTCGCTGCGGCGTTGGGCTTCGCTCTGGCGACTCCCCGGGCTCAGCACGCGGGTCACCGGCGGGATGTTGTGGAAAAATAAGATCCCGTTGCTATGTGCAAAAGCAGCGAGGTGTGGAGCATCACCAGGCTTGCAGGGGACACTGGGGAGGGAGAGAGCAGCACGGTGACTGGCAGGCAGGCAGGGGGTGAAGGCAGCACCACGGCGGGGGTCTCCGGGGGCATTGCAAAGCATCTGGAGGCATCACCTCCTGTGCCACCCTGGGACCTTGGTGGTGCCGCACAAGCCCTGCTTGGCCCTGAGCCCTCCCCAGTGACCCCCCAAGGGGGAGGCAGTGGGAAAATACTTTCTGAGCCAGATATTGCCACCCCCTCCCAAAAATAATAATAAGAAGAAAAGGGCCGGTTTGTGCCCAGGCTGTTGCAGAGATTGTGCCACACAGCTCAGCACTGCTGCCAAGAGCAGCCAGGCGTGAGGCTGAGCGCAGCAGCCTGTGCTTGGGTGGGAGTGGGGCTGGGGGCCATGCTCATCGCTGTCCCCCAGCACTGCTCTCACCTCTGGGGAAGGAGCTGAGCAGCCCCTGCCACTGCATCCTCCCACCGCAGCAGCCCCTTCTCCATCCCGGGGGGGGGTGTCCCCCACCCAGGGTCCCCCCAGCCACCGGTGGGGTGGGGGGCCAGGAGCTGGGGGTGACCTTGTGGGCTGGAACGCACAGCAAACATCGTAATGCAGAGATAGGGAGACGCCAGGAGCCTCCCGTGACATGTCATTAGGGACGGGCCGCGACTATCAGGTGTTTGCTAACGTAATAAAAATGGTGGCTTGGCCTCAAGCGTTGTCAAAGGAACCGGGAGGTATTTGCCCCTTCCAGGTCTAAATAACAACATCTGATAAGCAATCTGTAGCACTGGGCTGAGGGGAGAGCTGGGGGGGATAGGGGACATCCCACTGGCCTCGGTCCCTGCCGGCAGGACCAGGAGCAGCTGGGCTCCACCACGGAGTGCGTCTGCGGGGGCTGGCGTGGGGGCTGTGGGTGCAGAATTGCCCCTGGGCTGTGCAGGAGAAATGCCTCTCCTCTTGCAAAGAAGGAGTTGCTCAGGGAGCAGCAGCGTGACCCCCCCAGATTTGGGGTTTCATGTGGGCTGTGCGTACCCTGGGATTATCCATGCACTCCCCCCTGCGGCAGCCAGCTCTCACCCAGCAAACTGTGCCCTGAAAACTGCAGCTCCCCTGGGGATCCAAGTGGCCCCCCCGGCCACCTCGGAGGAGCCTGTTGCCACCGGGCACCCTTGTGCCCGGCAGCGCCCGCCTTATGCCGAGGCAAAGCGTAGAGGAGCCAAGGGATGGCCCCCGTTAGCCCCAGTCACGGGCAGAAACCCAAATCACAAAAAAATATTGAGCCATTTGAGCTGTCTGTGGGGTGAACAGCATTTGGGGGGCACCCGCGCTGCCTCTGCAGCACTTTGTTTGCCCCTTGCCGCTAACAGAACGGGTGATCACAGAAAAAAAATCAACGTTCAAAGGTAAATTTTTCCAGCTTTAACTTGAACGTTGAATGGTTGGTAGGGAAAGGGGCTGCAGGGGCTGGGAGGCTGAGCTGGGGGGACATGACCCCAGTGCCCATCCTGGACCCATGCAGAGGGACAGGGGCCAGATCCTGCCCTGGGCACTTGCAGGACCAGCCCGTGCTTGTTTGTCACGTACCAGGGGCTAACGGGGTGGGTGCGTGCCGCCTCGGCACTTTGCACCCACTCACCGCAGCAACCACGGGGACCCATTTCCATCTCCCCCATCCCACCTCCCCTGCCCTGAGCCGCAAGACCTCCTCCCCCTTTAATTAAAGTGCAAAAGCTTGATGGAGGGAGAAAACCAAGGGAGCCCCCACCACCCCAGGCAGTGCTGCGTCAAGGAAGGCTGCTCGTGGCGCCCGGCCGGGCAGCGGGAATGAGCGGGCACCATCCCCCTGGCAGGACATTTCCTGTGTGCCCAGGGCTCCTTCCCGCCAGCCCAGCATCAAAGGCAGCCCATGGCGGAGAGCGCAGTCAATCGGGGCCGTTCGGGCCGAGCGCACACCAGATGGGCCGATAGAGCTGTGCGGAGGAAATGGTGCTCCCGAGGCGCGGCCGTGCCTCGCTGCCCCCCGTGCCCCCAGCAGCAGGCGCAGATAAACCTGCACGTCGAGCACTACAAAGCGCGGGAGCCCGACCCGAGCCAGCAGCGGTGCTCATCAGCCCTTCCCGGGCACCCCAACCCCCCAGGCAGCCCCTCTCCCAGCTTCTCCCCGTTGCAGCCCCAGCCCCCTCCTTCACCCCTCGCCGGGCATCCACGGGGGCTGCCTCAGCGATCCCACGCCGTATTTACTCTGTGGTTGCTGCAGACATTTTTTCCCTCTCCCCTGTCAAACCTCGGTAAGAAAGTTTATCTGAATGCAAGTTCAAGGCTCTCTCTTATTTATCTAGCGATCAATAAGGGCCACATATTTCCCACAGTCCCCAGAGCCGGCTTTTAAAAAGGGACTATTGTCTGAGTAAGGCCTCACACACCTGATGTGTACCAGGATAAGTCCGGCTTTACACCTGCGCCGGCACTGGGCAGATGATAAAGGTTTACGGGCTGGGGTAAGTCGAGGCACATCGGAGCCCAGCTCCTCTGCTCAACTCCAACCAGGGTGGATTCACCCTGGACACAGAAGCAGCAGAACCCACGTGGTCCCAACCTTCTCAGCCCAATTTGTACCCCTGAAGGATGCTCCCACTCTGATGAAGTTGCCCCAGGGATGAGCATGCCCCGGCTGGTACCCCCAGGCATTAGACAAGTCCTCACTGTCCAGACAGTCGCAAATCCCAAATCCCCATCGCATCACCTGCGAGCAGTTTGGAGCCCGCAAAGGGGCTGGTATGGGGTTCCTGGTGCCAGAGTGCTCATTGCCAGCTGCCCAGGGAGGTGCAGCCCAGGCAGCAGGGCAGGGTCTCTGCTACACCCTCCTCTGGCCCCACCTCTAGGGGGGAAACAGCCCCACTCCACCCCCCACACCCCCACCTGCACACCCTCGCCAGCGTCCACGTAGCCATTACCTGCTTACTGGAAGACATATTGGTCAGCGTGCTGATGCTGCTGGTATCCGTCACCACCATTGCTGAGGGGAAGCGGGAGGTATGGGAATACTGGGGAGGCTCCTGTTTGTGTGCATACACTGCGGAGAGGAGGGAGACAAGCAGCTGTCACGGAAAAGCCCCCCCAGCCCTCGCAGCAGGGCAGAGCAGCCAAGCACTGTTACGGCCAGTTGCAGGGGTGCTGCATGGGAACGAGCAGTGTGGAGACACAGATGAGGTAAAATGAGCCGCGGAAAGAAACCACCGCCTGCCTCTAAGCCACCTCCTTCTTGGGTAGCAGCTCGCCCAGGGAAATCAGAGGGGCTGAAGGGCTGTGGCTGGAGCAGACACTGGAGCTCTGCAACCCCTCTGCAGCTGAGCCCAGCGCTGGAGCAGGGCCGGGGTGATGGATGAGCCCGAGGGGCCACGCCAGGTCCCTTCAAGGCACAGCGGAGAAGCGGCTGCTTTGCAGGGAGTGCAACAGGCCTGGCCACCTCCTTTGGCAAAGCAGGTGTTTTAGCAGTAAGAACATGGAAGGAAAAATAAAGTTTGTACAGGATGCAGGCAGGGGGCTGCATCCCACCCGCAGGGCAGCAGTGGAGCGGTACCGGAGGTGCAGTACAGTAGATGGCACAGGGGGAGGAGAGGCTGTGGCGGGATGTGGCCACCCCACACCACCATGCATCCCACTCGCAGCTCCGCACCGGCTGGTACCTGCGGGAGAGAGGCAGCAGCCAAGGGCACAAGCTCGGGCATGGGAGAGCAGGAAGAGAGCACAAGCTTATTTTCCATCTAAACTCTGGGCCCTTCCCTTTGCAGCTACCACCCCGACCCTTACTGTGCGAGTTCTGCAGCTGGGTCACGGTGGCCATAAAAGGCTGCTGTGTCATATGGCTGGGTGACTGCTGCATCAGCGGCTGCTGGTGCGGGCTGTGGAGCTGCTGGGAGAACTGGACCGGCTGCAGAGCTGCCAAGCTGCCAGCCACGCTGTTGATAACGGGTACACTCTGCGCCTGCGAGGTGTTCAGACCTGGAAGGAGGGGGATGGCAGAACAGGGATGTCAGCACCAGTATGAGCAGGCAGGGCATCCCCCTCCCCATCACAGGACGAGGGGTCCACACGGGGTGCGGAGGGGAGCTTGGGGCACGCTTACTTGGTGCGATGGCCATGACTCCTGAGAGCGGCGTCATGATGAGGTTCTGGGACTGCTGCGGGTTGTGGTGTGACAAGCTGTGGATGTTGGTCAGGGTGCTCACCGGGGGCAGCCCGCCCCCTGAAACGGAGATCTGCTGAGGAGCAAGGCAGGGCAGCCACCATCAGAGACACAGTCGAGGGGGGTGCTCCCTGCCCCCTCCCCTGCTGCCCACCCACCTACTTCAGTGGGGAGATTGTGGGGGGATCAGCAAAGGCCCCCCTTCCAATAGGCAAGAGGGTTGCAGCCTCCCCGGGGCACAAAGCATTCAGCGCACACAGCTCCCACCGCCCCAGGGCTGCGGACCCCGGCTGGGACCCCTGAACACCTTGTTAATAAATAGTGAAGCAGCAGCGAAGGACTCTGCTGGCACCAGCTTCCAGCTCCCCGGGAGCATGATGCTGGGACATGGCACATCCTGAGCCTTTGCCATTTCATCCCCCAAGGCCAAGCTCCTGCCCTCGGGGACAGCTGCCGACTCTCAACACTCATTAACTTCTAACTGTCGTGGCTGTAGGGGAAAGTGGGAATATATGAACTTGGGAAGGTAAGGAAAAAAGATGGAAAGTAAATAAAAAGGGCCTCATGGTGATGCTCTTAGTCACCACTTTTGCAGATGGGTGGGATACTGGTGAGACGGCGCGGGCGCACTCGGCCAGAGCCAGCTCCTGGGATTCCAGTTGGTGTTTAGGGATCAGACACACAAAGGCACTTGGAGCATGCCAAGGGGACTGAAGCTGGTCCCCAGCACAAACAGGGGGGCAGGTGCCTTATTTCTTTAATTGCTGCACATTCTCCTAGTCCCTCTCATCAGACAGAGCAACCTCGATCCCAATTCAGAGCCATCCTTTGGCTCTTCGTGTGACATTTCTGGTCACCAATCCCAGCACCTTGTTTATTTTGCACATGTGAGTTGGAGATAGCCCTGCTGCAATTGAAACAAATCCATCAATAAATTCCAAAGCCCGGGAGTGACTCATATTTCCTGATCCGGTATTTTCCACTTTCAAAGTCTCTTCAAGGCCAGGTTACACCACACTTGGCTGCACAAGTCAAACAGCTCATGGTGAGCACACGCTGCTCGCCTGCAGCCAGGCTCCTTTCACAGGGCGTTTAGACCCAAAGCACCGTGCCTAAAATCACCTCTGGAGACTGCGTGACTGGAAAAGGCCCTCCAGACACTGGACCCTCGTGGGAGACCCCCTGGCACTGCCACGACTAAAGGCAACACTGCAGCGTGAAAGAGTGAAGCACCAAAGCTTTCTGCAGCCTCAGTAATGCTCACCCCTGAAAAAAACGATTGCCTTCAGATGCAGCAACTGCCTTGGCAGTTTTGGTTTCGTGTAGGGTACTACAGGCACATGTTTACTTACTAGAAACCACAGCCTACAGCATATTTTTATTAAATCGCTTGCAAGCACTAGCTAGCCCTGCTTAAAGATCAGAGATAAGCTAGCAGAGCCCCACGTTGCTGAGGACCTGAGCGGTCCCCGATGGTGCTGTGCAATGTCTGCGCAGTAGGGATAATCCAGCAGGGCTTTTGCTGCCGCACACCAGCTTCCCAGTTTGCTTTTCCCAGTTTAATACACTGCATTTCCATGCAGCCTTCTCCCGTGCTGCCTGGCCACTGTGACCTCCCCCTGCCCCGTCCAAGGGTCTGTCCCTGTGCTCCTGCAGATCCACCCCTCAGAGGTGGCCCCTGCAAAAGGAGCTGGTGGGGGATGCTGGCAGCCTCTGCCACCGAGCTCAGCATCGCCTCGTCCTTGTGGACCCCTGCCCCAAGCACTCGCTGCCTGCTGCTGCTGCTGCCTTTATTCCTGACTCATTTTATGACTTCAAGGCTCAGGGTTACAAGGCTCAACACACCCCTGGGGAGATACGGGTGCATGTGGGGCAGAGGGAGCACACTGGCAGGGCTGGGGTTTTGCTCTACAGTATCCCCCTGTTCGGCAGGGGACGCTTGGCTTTGTGGGGTCAGCGGCCGAGTGCGCAGGGTTGGGCCGAGACCCTGGCGAGGCAGAGCCAGAGAGCGGCAGAAGGAAAGGCGAAATTCCACAGTGCTACAGCTGAGGGAGGGTGCGACGAGCCTCTCCACAGCCCCCCAGCCTCGCAGGGAGACCAACGCCAACCCTCTGAAAATGGAAGTGAAAACCTGCCGCCCAGTGCCATGTTTGACTTTCACTTTCAGCAGAAAAAACCTGCCGGAACAGCAGCGGCTTCGTGCAGACACCGGCAGCCAGCTCCAGACAAGGGCTGTGCCCTGCCGTCCCGTCCTGCCTGGCCCCCCGCACCCCTGCCCACCCGCACCCCTCCCAGGGGCTTCGCACCCACCGGGCACCCATGGGAAGGAGCAGCTCGAGTGCTCGGGCATCAGGAACCCAGCCCAGCCCTGCAGTTCCAACCGCCTGTTTTGCAATGGTCCTGCAGCACTCGGTGTGTGGGGGCGTCAGGCACGCGGAGGGGATGCTGGTGTCCCACCGCCACTGCCTGCCTCTGCCCAGCAAAGCCCGAGTGTGTGGGGAAGGGGATGGGGAAAGGCAGGAGCTCTGGGGCCAGAGCCAGCACTAGGGGTTTGACACCCTGGGTGATGCCCTGGGACAAGAAGCTCCCTGCCTGCAAGGAAAGTGCTTCCCCAGCGAAACTCCAGACCTGGGAGGGCTTAGTGAAAAAAAGAACGAATGAGCATTTTATCAATACCCATGTCATTGGCAGGAGAAAACAAACAGCGATCCACCCAGCGCGCATTCAATCTGCAAGGCATGCAATCGATAGAAACCAGAGTGGGGCTCTGTCAGATTTATGGGCTGCGCTCAGAAAACACGCCATCGCCTGCCGGGGAGCGCGGGGGCCGAGAGCCGCCTTTGAGGCGGGCAGCGGGATGGCCACGCACCCGCCGGCCCTGGCCCCACAATGCCCCATTGTTCAGCATGGGCCGCGTGTGAAACCCGGGGAAAGGGTGTTTGCTTTGCCCGCCGGGCCCTCTTATCTTATCAGCGAAGCCGCCACAATAGGCCAGGTGTACTCACCATTTTACCGTCGGGCGAGAGCAAACTGTGGCCCGGGTCCAAGCCGGCCGGGGAGACCTGCTGCAGGACCGCCTGGCTGGTGGTGACCATGGCACCGCTGCCATGGTGGCTGATGGCCCCGGAGGATGCTGCCTCACCACTCACCGCCTGGCTGTACCGGACCCCTGCAAAACACCACCAGGCATTGGCATCACCCACGAGCACCCCGGCGAGGGTGCCCCGGCCATGCCAACCCCCTCCGAAAGCGTCCCTTCAAAGGGGAAACCCTCCAGCCCTCCCCAGCTCCCTCGGCATGCACAGCACAGGGACGCAAACAGATGTGCAAGCACCCAAATGACAACAAACGGGAGGAACAGGACCAGACAATATGCCCCTTCCTCCAGTGCTGCTCCCCAGCATCTCGCCAACCCCATCTTCTGAAAGTACAGGGAGAAGGGATTTATGGTGAGGGATGCTGAGCGCCCACCGAGGCTGCAGCCCCTCTGCTGCCCAGGGCCCCGATGCCACTGGGTGCAAAGGGAGCCCAGCCTGGGCCAGCAGCCTGGACACCCAGCTGCATCCCTTGTGCTTTATTTGGCAGCAAATTGCTGCAATGTCCCTGTGGCTCTTGGACACCAGCCTGGGGTCCTGAGCCGTGGGGAGCAGTGGCATCCTCCAGCTCTTCCCTCTGCGAGGCTCGCCCTGCTCCCCGCAGCCCTGGCCACCCGTGTCTGCCCAGCTCTGAACAGCCACCACTCCCATTTTTTGTCTCAGGCCTTTCTGCAGCTGATTTCCCTTTCGCCTCCCTCTTGACAAGTGTATGATTAACAGATCATCACAGCGAGACAGAGGGACCAGACACACACAAACCTCCAAATCAGACCTCAGCCCACCACCGTCAAGAAGGGAAATCTGGCTCAGGCACAGGTCTTCTATATAAATATATTTAATTTGGCTAAAACACCCTGCACTGATAACCATATGATCAGCCATGTGTCAGGGAAAGGCATCTACAGATTGCAAATAATTAACCGAGGAAAATCCACGGGAAACAAAAGCGTCTTTTACGGGACTGCCTTGACAACTACGGCAAAAAGCCATTTATTACAAGGAGTCCGGCACCGTGCTCCTGGCTGGGTTGACTGAACTGCCCTCGGATCGAAGCGGTGGATGGGCAGCCCAGAGCTCTCCTGGGACAGGACAGCATGGTGGCGAAGCTCAGCCTCCCAACCAAGACCACCAAGAGCATCGTCCACCCGTGACCCCCTGCCACCGCACAGGGGCATTGGGAACGGCTCCCCAAAATGACCCTTGGCCAGAGAGGTGCAGACTGTGGAGGTTGCCAGTGGCTTCTCGGCTGTCCTGGCATAGTGTGGACACCCCCAGCTACAAAACACACCCAGGTAAAAGATCTTCCCCCTGGGATTTTGGATCTCCTCCCAGGTGTCCGAGAGGAAGAGCTGATGCAGGCTAGCTCGGCGAAGGATGCTCTAAGGGCTATCCTAGAAGTCTCTGAATCCAGGAAAAGGAAAGAAATGGTAACTGGTGCCCAGGAGCTTTCCACAAGCTCCAAAACCATCTGCCAAAGCACAGATGGCTACCTGCGCCCTTCACCAAAACCATGGAAAAGTCACTCTAATCACCTCCGAATTTTCCCCATCAGCTGGTTAAACACGTCCCACAGATAGGAATCTCCCCACGATGTCTGGTTCCTGATCATTTCCCAGCAAACCCCTTTTATCCCTGATAATAAAAGAATGTCCTCTAGCAGGTGGATATTTGCCGGTCCGAGTGGACGTCCCTGCCGTGAACAGGGTAAACATTACTCAACCGGGGCACTGTCACACACATTCTTCCCTGCGGTCCCAACCTCGTGCAGTGTGCTTCAGCCGCTGCCGGCCCCAGATCCTGCAGCGCTGGTCAAACAATGGGAGGGCAGATAAAATAAAGCCCTTTCTTCTGAGCGCGATCTTAAAGATAGACGAGGAGCACAGGCAGCTCCCGTTGGAAAGAAAAGCAGAGTTTCTGCTCAGTCTTCAATCTCTTTTGGGTTCAGTGAAGCTTTCAGTAAGAACAAATAAAAAAATGTAAAAACTCCATTTTAAACCCAAAATCATGCTATAGCCAATTGAGGATGCTTGTACCTCAAGAGTCAGGACACCCAAAGGCACGAAGCTGTCTTTAAAACATATGAGAGGTTAAAAGCTGGTTTTCAAGCTTTTCCTTGCAAACCCAGGGACAACACTTTATTGTCTGAGAAACAATAACCAACGCTGAGATTTCCAGATAGTCTGGTGACCGAGATTCTGGGTCTGTCGGTAAAACCGCTGAAGGCTCCGAGTCTTGATGAAGATTAACTCTCCGGAGGAGTGCGAGGTCGGGCTCCAGGGCCGGTGGCAGCCGTGTCACCGCTGGCCCCACCGAGGACCCCGCCGCCGCAGAGGTAGGGGCTGGGCTGGTGGGGGGCTCCTGCGTCCCCAAAGCCCGTGGGCACCTGGGTCTGCCCACAGAGCGCTTGCTGGCCAGGGCGATCGCCCCCCGCCATGGCTACCTTGCAGACCTTTAGGAAGCCATCACCGATCCTGGCACGGGTTTTTCCCATTGCTAGCACGGGACGGGTATTATGTGTATGCCCTCAGAGCTGGGATGGCTTTGGGCAGATTAGGTGATTAATATTGGGAAAAGAGCACCAGGCGTTATTGCCGTTGCTGTTGTGGCTGTAACAGAGCTCCCCGATGACAGCGGGTGCCTTTCCTCCCAGCTCCCCATTCCCAGTGAACATGGTGAGCTCCAGCCCAGCCTAAAGCATCTACCTGGGCGACAGTCACCTCTGAGCTGTTTTCCAGGTTGCCCCAAGCGCATGTTACTCCTCCCCAGCCACCTCCACCGCCCCTGTTTTCCTGCTTTTGGGCTTTATCTGTTGGAGCAGCAGGACACAGCTCTACACAACGCCAGGGACCGTGCTCAGGCTTCCCTGAGACCCCCCTTGGCATGCTCTGCCATCGCCGGGGTGCTGAGCCTGCCATCCCCCCATGGCACGACCGCTGGGACCCCCGCTCAGGACCCAGCAGCTGGGGTGAACACACGGGGACGGCTCTGGCTGTTTGCACCAGGACATGAAGGTTTTTCCTCCTGGGGCGAGCAGGGAGCTGTGGGGTCCAGGTTTATGCGTGGGGGCTCAGGCAGCTATCGCAGCCTGACACGACTGCTCTCCTGCTGCTCTCCTGCACAGCTGGAAGCAGCTCCCATGCAAAAAGATTTATTCCTCCTTCTCTGCACAGCTGCCCAAAGAGGAGCCTGGATGGTGATCACCGGGAATGGTCCTGGCCATGGAGCCTACCCTCGTTAAGGCTTTTTTTTTTTTTTTTACTGGAGCTACAGCCATAATATAAAAGTCTGTTTATGGGACCCGGCTATTGTGCGGCCCCTGAGCTGCACAGCCCGTGAAATGTTTTACTGCTTTCCCATGTTTCCAGACAAGCTGCAGGGTCCGGCTCCTGTAGCCTTAACCCTGTGTTCCAGCCGCCAGGCAGCGTGACAGCCCCCAGACCCACTGCCCTGGGGCTCCAGGGTCCTGTGCACCCATGGCTTTCTGCAGCCAGCCCCAGCATCCCCAGCTTCCCAGGGGTGCCAGACCCATTTCCCCGACCCGGCTTTTATCAGGGGGGTCAGGCAGCAATAGGTATTTTTGCTGTTCTCGTTGCAGGGGTGTGCCATTTTCTAGGTACACACCAGCCTTGTGTCTTTGGCCAGCAAAAGCAACGAAGCAGCTTGGTCCTCCCCTGCTTTCAGTCATATTGATATGATTAAATTGTACTTAAAAAAAAAAACCAAACAACCACATTCACTGTACTTCTAAATATATTTCCTGTGCAGTGAGAGCCGCTGCCGTCACACCGCACATCCCGACCTCTGCTGCCGCTTGCCCCAGCACCAAGCTGCACTTTTGCCCGGCGCTTCGCAAACATCCTGCAAATCACCGGCAATGCCCAACCCCAAAACAGACCCGGCCACGCCACGTGCCTGGTCACCGATGACTCAGGCAGCGGCAGGGATCCAGCCCCGGCCCTGCCCGACCCATGAGGATGCTGCCGGCGGTGTGGACCAGGAGCCCAGCAGCAGGTCGAGAAAGACAAAGTGTCATTTTTGGGTGCTGGGCTCGGTGATGCTGCATCTATTGACACGATAGCAGCAGCTGGGTCGGTGCTGGGACCGTTCCACCCTCCCAAATGCAGGTCCAGGCAGTGCCCAGGGCAGCTCTGATTTTTGGGCTGCCACTCAAATTGTCTCTAAAGTGTTAATTTTGCAAAGTTACAGAGGTGCATAGTTTATATCCATTATAAACCTGTTTATGGGGACTGGACCCTCCCATTTCGCTGCTATCATAAAGTTCTAATTACCCCCCATAAAACCAGGAAAAGCTCCTAACAGCACACTGCACCCACCGAGCCCCACAATGCACCCAACAGTAAAATATTACAGCCGCTGGCACTGGCTCTGCAGTCAGAACCAGCACATACCCCAAGGAACAGCATGTAGGACCCTGACATAAACCAAAGTACCTCTGGAACGAGGGTTTACTGATGGGCGCTTCTTTAAGAAGAAGTCAAAACACTTAAATTGCCCTTTGGGTTTAGGAAGAATCTCAGGGGTGGTACTGAGTTGTTTTTATGTTTGTTATCTCCATCTGTAGAGATACCTAAAAATATATACGTAATGTACATTTATGTATATATACACACACAAATATATATATATGCACATATGATTGCTCTGATACTGCTCTGATACTCTGATATTTGCAGAGCAGGTACAGATGGATGGATAGATGGATGGACAGACGGATGGGTGCCCCGACCACTTTTCGGTGCAGGACCCCCGGGACCAGCTGGAGGCGATGCTGTGGCCCCTGGCCGTGGGGACGGGGCTCTGTGGGGTCCGACGGGCGCCGGCCAGCCCTTTGTATGCAGGGTGGGAGGCGGGGGATGGCTGGCAAGCGGGGCAGTGCGTCACCTAATCTCATCAATGCACCAATTGTCTTTGGGGCTCTTGAAGATAAAAATGGCATAAGCCAGAGTCTATGGCATGGCACCGAGATAAAGCCCTGAGTGACCTTCAAATCAAACAGGGAACCAAGATTGCTGATAATACCCCATAGGAAGGGAAAAGTCCAGAGTCTGAGAGAAGCCTCTGAGAGAGATAGGCTTTAAGTATTTACCTCCAAATAGTTAAAAACTACAGCTTGAGGCTTGACAGATGGGTCCCCCAGAAGAGGCCGGGAGGATGTTTGACTTTTACAGCTCTTACCCCTGCCTGGCTGTCATTACGCCCTTTTGCAAGACCCCATTGACGTCCTGAGGAGCAGGCGATCCCCCTTTGTCTGCGGGCCGGGCAGCGACACTGCAGCTGCCCCGTGCCGCCAGCCCCACCGCATCCTGCTGAGGGGTGTCACGGGGGGACAGGGCTGCGCCGGGGTAGGACGCGGGCAGCGTCCCAGCACCGTCATTAAGCTGTTAAAGACTCCAGACACAGTGCAAGGGCAGTTCAAATCCCAGCGTGGCCAGCCCCAGATGGGGTCAGCCAGGCAGCGGGGCCGGCCCCACCAAGGCAGCGGGTCCCCAAATGTCTCTTGAAGGAAGACGAAGCAGTGATGGACCCAGCGGTTCCTTGGGAGCTGCACGCCTGCTGCACCAGCTTGGTCCGAGTGACCCTGACGCAATCACGGCTGAGCCCCATCCCTGCCCATTGCCCCCAAACCAGCCCTAAAACCCCACCGTGGCCCTCGCCAAGCCCACCTCCTCCTCCTCGGGATACGACCACCGGACACCAACCAAATCCCGTGGCCAAGCCCTCCTGACCCCTCTAGAGGGGCCCTCTGCCGCCGCCACAGCCATCACTCCTGCCTGACTCAAAAGCCCCTCCAAATGGGCTGTCATCGGCCCTATAGCCACGGCCGGCTCCTGCTGGCCACTGCTCCGACTTGAAAATAAAGGTTGGGGCTTAACGGCCCTCCAGCCCCGAGATAAATGCCCGCGGTTACAGTAATTGCCGTCCCCTAATAGAAGAAAACAAAGGCTCTTGTGGGGTGCCTGCCTGTGCGCTGGCAGGACGGGGGCACATCAAAGGCAGCGGGGTTCGTTCAAAGCCCCGGCTTAATTGTCAATTAAGCATGCACGGGGGGGACAACGCCATGACAATGCGGGGCTGCATGCTGGTGGGGTATTGTAAAGGCTGCCGGCCGACACTGAAAACAGCTGATTTTGCTGACAATGTGCTTGTAGGGCACCTTGTAAGCAATCAGCCGGTGACAGGAGGGCAAACGTCCTCCCTGTCCCTGCCATTGTGTGGGGCATTCCTGGGGCAGGGTCACATTTTGGTCACCGCCAGCCGGCCCTGGGGAGAGCAGAACCCAGGAGCGGGTGGGATGCTGCCTGGCCCTCCCATGGCTGGGAGCTGGGTCGGATGCTGTGTGCCCACCCGGGGCTGCTGCATCCCCCGGGTACCACGCTGGGGGCTGCCCTCGCTTGCTAACGCCCAAGGACTGGTGTCCAGCCATGGACTGGCACCGTCCCCAGCTCCCAGCCTCCTCTCCCCAGGCACCTTGCCCTTCCCACAGGGGCTCCTTGCCACACGGGTTTCTATTCATTTGCCTTTGTAACGAGCTGGGTGTGTGTAACGAGCCAGGCAGGGTCATTTCCAAGAGGCGGCTGGTTTTAGTCTTCCCAGCCAGGCTGTGCCAGTGCCATGGCCAAGGGGGGACGCGGGGTGGTTGGGGCGCAGCCCCCACGCTGGCCCTCATCGCCTGCCCGGGGCCGGCGAGTTGGCTGCAGCAGGCAGGTGGGGGGACAATGGGGATTGTTCTCCCAACAATGCTTCTCACCCCATGCCACGCCACCCCAGCCCACCCCGATTAGCCTCCCCAGGCATGCAGCCCCCTCCCCGGCAGCGTTATCTCCTTAAATCCCCCGGCAGCCTGCTCTCCCCAGCTGGCTCCTCACTGTGCACAGCGGGGCCAGACTGGTGTGGAGCGGTGAGGGTTGGGGTGAGCCCTGCACCCCCTGAGCAGCTCTCTTCATCATGCCCTCTGGCACGGGGATGGTGCAGCACCAAGCCCCCAGCCCGTGCCAGCTGCAGCCCTAGAGCAAGGCCAGGATGCGCTGTCACATCTTCCTACAGGCTTTGCCACATTGCTTGTGCACCCCACACCCCCGAAACCAGCGCTCACCAGCAGCCCAGGTGCAGAGCAGCCCACCCCCCACCCTGTCCAGCTGAATCCACACCGGGACTCCGGTGAACGAAACCAAGCAAGCAAACACCGACACTGCAGTGATGGTGCTTGCTCCTCCTCACCATCACTCCTCGAGGCTGCGGCAGGGACCAGGGTCCCTACCTCCGCCCCTCCCCCAAAGGTACCCACGTGTGGCCCCAAGGGCTCAGCACCCCCATCCCCAGCAGACACAGCAGCCAGCGCTGCAACTGCTCCCACGCCCGAGCACCCTCAGCGAGGGCTTACCTGGCATTTTGGTGGGAGGTGAGGCGCTGGGCTGGTTGTGGTGGGGGGAGCCATGGGACAGCAGCAGGTTCATGCTGTGCGGGGGCTGGCCCGAGCTGTAGGCGTCCATGGCCAGCTTCTGGCGGAAAGCCTCCTCCTTCCGCCGGTTGGCAAACCAGTTGTAGACGCGGACCTCGGTCACCAGGTTGGAGCCGAGCCCATGCGCCTTGGAGGGAGACACCCCTCGCTGCAGACACTCAGCCCTGTGCGTGCAAGGGGACATGTTGGAACAAGGGCGCTGCTGGGGGGGCCTCTGCCAGCACCACCAGGCAGGGGGGCCATGGGAGGACAGGTGAGTTTGGAGGTGTTTAAGCCCTCCCTACAAGCCCGCCTGCTCTTTCCAGCTACATCCATGCTGTAAAAGCCATCCCACCCTCCCTCTGAGACTGCTGTAACGCTGCAGCATCCCCACAGCATCCCCACAGCATCACTGCCCCAGCGGGGAGCTCACTTAGCCCTGGACATCACCCAGATAGGGAAAACAAGGCAAAAAGAGGGCAGGCAGCTCAGCAGAGCCATGCCATGGGCCAGTGGCCAGGGCTGCAAGCCGCAAGCCCAGCATCGCAAGCACTTTTTGGAAGAAAGGCTGCAGGGCGGGCGAGGAGGCAGCGGGCGGCGCAGAGCAGCCTTTACCTGTTGCACTCCTCCACCAGAGCCTCGCGCTCCTCCTTGCTGGGGTTCTTTTGGCGGTCGTAGGCTTGGTACAAGATTTGCTGGGAGGCCGGCCCCCACTTGAACCGATTGCGACGCATCTTCTTGCTGGGGGTTTCGGAGCAGGTGTCGTCGAGCTGGGCAGCCCCCTGGTTCTGCTGATTGAACTCTGGAAAGAGAAACAGCAGCTGATCCTGACTGCTTTTGTCTGTCATATTTCCACAACCCTGGACTGTCTGGTTGAACTCTGAAAGAGAAAGGAGCAGACGTGAGCTGGCCTGTAGCCGCTGCTCAGAGTCACCGTCGCGCGCAGAGCTGCCCCCCCCGGGTCCCCTCCCGACGCACCCCAAGCCCACAGCCCCCGCACGCTTTGGAGCAAGACGGGTGCTCCCGGCCACCCACCCCAGGGAAGGGTCAGCCTTGCACGCTGGCAGGGGAGTTATTACCAGCCCTCCAGGACAGTGTTTAATGGGGAGCATGTGCAGGGCATGCATATTCATGGGCAGGGTCTCTACTGGCACGCACTTGTTCAGGGAGGGTTTTTACAAGCCAGGAGCCAGGCAGGACGGCTGCAAAGCCCCCCGAGAGGGTGCCTCTCCCTGCTGGCCCAGCACTCCCGTCCCAGCGTGGTGGGACGCCGGCCCTGTGCCCAAGGCGGGCAGGCACCAGAGGTGACCTTCCCCAGCGGCCTGCCTCAGACCCGGCGCTTGTCACCATGGCAGTAAAGGGAGATTAATGGGAGGGTTTTATTATTCTCAGTTTTGCAGGGGAATTCTCCCTCTTTTTATAATGGCTTTTCCCCCTGTGACAAGGGGGGAAACGCAGGGCAAGGCTGGAGCAGGCTCTGTTTGCTCTAACATCTCAAGGTGTGTTTTCAAAGCAATGGTATTTGGTGCTAAACCCTTTCCTGCACTTCCCATCCGCTGGATACTGCATCCATTTGCAGGAGGGAGGCAGAGCTCTTTTAAGGGGGGAGTCTCAGCACCCCAACCTGCAACTCAGCTGAAAACGGGGCCGCATCGAGCAACAGGGGACCAACCCTGGGGCAGGGCTTGGTGGGAGAGCTGCACAAAAGCCATAGTCCGTGCACTTGGCCAAAATCATTGGTATCTTAAGTAGCACAGACTGCCCACAGACCATGCTATGGACATGAGCAATTCACAGGTTTTGTTCTTTTCTCTCTTTTTTTTTTTTTGCAAGTAGTTGCAGAAAATGAGCTGTCCCAAGAAACAGAGAGGAAAAGAGGGCAGAGGTGGGAAAGGCATCTGACTGTGTGTAATCATTAATTGCTTTCCCAGCTCTAACAAATAAAAATATACAGAAACTCAGTTGTGTGGATGGGCTTGGGGGAACTCGCACAGTGTTACTGTGACCAAGAGGGGCTCTCGCCCAGTTTTCCTGTGCCTTAAATTCATTTTACTTGTAAAACTGTTTTGGGGAAGATGCTAGGTCCAGGGGGCTCTGCCAGGGAAGAGGGCAGGGGGCTGCTCCTCGCCCAGCCCCTGACGTGCCTGGTACCCGCAGACAGGACCGGGATGCGGGGCCCCCCCTCTCCCCCTGCCAGCCCTGAAGGGCGAGCGCTGGCGCGGGTACTTACGCCGAAGGATCTCCCGCTGCTTGCGGACGTACCACGTGTAGAGGGCAGCTCTCTTCTGTGTCTTCATGGGGGTGCCCTTGTTGAGGTGCTGGGAGAGGTGCGACTGGTTGAGGCCGGTGACATCCACCACCTCCCGCTGCGGGATGTTGTGCTGCTGCATGTACCCCTTGATCATCTTCGCCGCCCGCCATGGGTCCTCGCTGTGGGGATGGAAACAAAGGGTTAATCTCTCCTGATGGGGAAAAGTACCTGGTATTTGCTTCCTCCCATGATGGGGGAACCCATTATGATGATGATGATGATGAAAATTGTTTCAGAAAGGCACAGGATCCTTTGAGCATCTGTCTTTCCCAAATGCCATCCCAGCCTCCCAAGACAGCCCCATCCTGCCCCAGGAGGGGCCGGTGGGATGGGGGCTCACAGGGTGCCACAGCCACCCTGGGGATGCCCACCAGGCTGTTCTCCCAGGGAGGGAGAAGTAAAGAGGGTCCCGGTGTCCTGATGGGGCACATCAAGGTCTCATTAATGCCGGTAAAGCACCTCCAGATCCTTCAAGGAGAAACGTACGTAGCCCCATCCACTAATTGCTGCTGTTACGAAGTTCAGTGCAGTGTCTCCCCTTGAAGATATGCACACACCGCAGGATACACGGACACATGCGTACATGTGGATACGGGAAGCCTATACCAGGTACCTCTGAAGAAAGAGAAACCTCTCACCTGGGGATGCTTTCCTTGCCCCTTGCCACGGTACCCGCACTGTGCCCCAGACCCCGGGCTTGCCGCCAGCTGGCAGGGACCCCCGCACAGCCACCGAACCCCACCTGCCGCGCTTGCTGCTTTACCTTCTCCCTTCCATTCCTGCAGCGGTAATTATCTTAAAATCTCTGCTCATTTAAAAGAGACCCTCCTTCCACGCTCCGCAACAGCGAAGCACACCTGCGGGCCATAGGCAAAAGGCTAAGAAGCGAAGGTCAAACCAGGCACCCAAACTCAAGCAAGCCCCCAAATGCAAAACCAAAACCACCACCACCCCAATAATTTTAAGTCATTCTCGACTATTTTTAAACACTCGAATTTGGCTCCTGCAGGATCCAGGTGTAAAATGACTTTTTCCTACATCCACATTACTTTGGTGTCCTTGGGGTAGCTGACACCGATCGAGAGGACAAATAAAATTACGGCCAAAAATCAAGATGCTGCCTGCGTTCTCCAGCGCTGAGGAGAGCAGGGCACAGCAGCGGGGGAGCGCGTGGAAGCCCCCTGGGTTTATTCTGCGCTACAGGAGGACGTGGGACTAAACGGAAGTGCTTCAATGCCGCAAAATCGGTGTGGAGCCCAAGCCTGGTCACAGTCATGCACACAAATAATGCGATACTCCAACGCTGCGCTTGGAATAACCGTCCGACTGCTTTCCCAATTCATTACTTATTTTGGATCCTTCAACTTGTCAAGGGGAAAAAAAAACCAAAACCAAAAACCCCAACAAGCAGATTTCTTACTTTTTGTCCTGCATGCAGTATGAAAAAAAAGCTGGTTGGATCCAAAGTAAAAGTACCCAACCGGGGCCAGCCCGCTGACGGCAGCCGGGGCTTTGTCACAGCCCAGAAGGGACACGGAGCCTCCCTAGAGACATTGTCCCTGTGCCCAATCCTGCATCCTCTGGGCAGGGGAACCCCACCACATATATGGCGTCCTCTATACGGTGACAACCGCCCGGCACCGTGGAGCTGTATGCCTGCATGGGCGCACGGACACGCCGACTCCGGTTTTCCCACCAGCCTGGACCCCAGGCTGGCTTAAGCGTGGTGCAAACAGAAAAGCCCGCTCCTGTCCCCAAAACGCACGGCACCGTGGCTGGGCCACCAGCCCCACAGCCACTCGCTGCCGTTCGGCACCAGGAACCGGCAGGGACAGCTGTGGCACATGGGGGTTTGGGGCTCTCGGGTCTTCGTGCTGCCCCAGGAGAAGACGAGAGCCACCGTGAAGGATGCGAAGAAAATGTCCTTCCATCGCAGCTCCCCTCCACACGCGCCTTCCCGGCGAAGCAGGGTGAAGCCCACTGGCCGCTGTGCCCAAGCCGAGGGGCTCGTGCAGACTTTTGTCACAGGCAGTTCATGTCACCTAACTGATCCTAGTAATGGCTGATTAATAATAAGTTAATGGAACAGAGCTCATTATCATTTCTCATAGCAGTTTGGCTCACAACTAAGTCAAGGGCATCGTTCTTCCAGAGTTAAATCGTGAGCCAGTGCAACTGAGCACACTGTTAAAATGTCAAACAAGTGACTCGGGGGTTACAGACGTGATTTCTGAATTTAAATAAAATTTGGCAAGTTCTGGCTTGAAAAAATACGTGAGAATTAGGAAAAAAGTCCCCGAGTTTCCCTCCATGTTATTATTCTAAGAAAGGCTTCACCTTAATATTTCCAGTATGTTTCACACTTACACTTTCAAAACAATTATTCGGCTCTTAACTTCTGAGCAGTGATTTTTCTTTACAAATCAACTTGACCGTATTCAAAAGGGTTAAACAACCTGAAACCAAACCCAAACATTTTGTTTCATGTTAAACAAAATGTTTGGACTTGACCCAAAATGAAACCTTTGAGTGTTTGTTTGGCTTTTTTTTTTTTTTTTCTTTTTTGGTTAACCTAAAAAGCAAGAGAGGAAAACTTTTTGATTCAATACAAGCCCATATTTTTTTCCGTTCTGTCACCAAAATGAAAAAAGCCCCACATTAATTGTCCAATCTTCATCAGAACTTTACATGCAAAAAAAACCCCAAAACTAACAACCCAACCCAACACAGGAGTGCTTTGTAATACTGGAAAACCAGTTTAGAGCCCTGGTTCCACGGTTCTTCTCCACCAAAATCAAGGAAAGGTGTTTTTTTTCTTGCACAAAATTAACCCAGGTGAAGCCCGGCTGCCAACGCTGACTGAGAAAGAGACATTTCCCACCCCAGCCCCGCACACAGCGGGGGCAAAGCCCGTCCCTCTCCCCAGGGATTCCCAGACCCTCTAACCCCCTTTGTCAATCTTGAAAACAGGTAAATACAATCCACATCCCCCCAGAAATATGCCAAGAATTTATACAGATGGATTATAACCCCAGCTGCCTATAGAAAGGACCTATCTAATCTGCATCTGCCAGCGCACGCAGGGGTCGGGGCGGGAGGTGTGCTGCACCCGCTGCTCCCCGCGCCTTTTGGAGCCACTCGGGGCATCTCCAGCCGGGCCACCCGAGTGGGCACCTTCTCTCGGTCCAGGGCATCTAGCTGCTCCTGGGATAAATTATTTCCCGGAGTGGGCTCAGGCCAAGCCCTGGGGGTGGGACAGGGCAGTGAGGGAGCTGCGGGGCATCTCATCCTGGACCTGAGCTCCGTGTGCCACCGGCACCTGCCTGGCCAAGCGCTGTGAGAAACCACCGTGCCAGCAGTGGGGCCATTGTGCCCACAGCACAGCACTCGCCCTCTCTCACCCGCTGCAGCTGAAGCCATTCACGTGCCACAAACAGGCCCAAGGGAACGATTTGCTTGCCAAGAGGCCACAGCCAGTGCAAACTGCTGGGGACCACAGCACCGCGCCGGGCAATCCCGGCCTGTGCCCACACCACAGGTCGGCAGCAAAACCTGCACCGAAGTCCCAAAATTGCTGCGGAGCTCAGCACCCCCAGGCATGGGAATAGCCTGAGAGTGGGCCAGCCCCGGGGTCAGGATGCTGGTGCTGGGCAGTGGGAGCAGCAGGGGTTCGGCCCCCGTGCATGGCTGCAATAAATGGTTCCTGACTCCCCTACCCGGCTCCCTCTCCAAGTACAAAGGCCTCTCTTAGAGCAAACACGAGCTCTTTGCAAAGGCTCCTCAGGGACATGTGCCTGCTCTTGTTTGCACCAAAGGCAAACTTTGCACAGAAACACCTGTGGGAGCACAGCGATCCTGGGGCTGAGCCTCCTCAGCACCCCCACTGCCACCCCACGCACCCTAGGATGGGCACAGCCAGCAAGAGGGGTGCACTGGGACAGGCAGAGCACCCAGAGGTGCACAGCACGGTGCTACACAGCAGGGGCAGGAACCCCACAGAAAAGGCCAACAATGATTTCTCCCTTGCGTGGAGCCTCTTTGGCACCCTGTGTGTGCCAGCCAAGCCCCCCAGCAGGCACGGCTGCCACTGCCCAGCCCTGGCCCCAGAAAGCCCCGTCTGCCCTTCCAGCACCCCTGCGCTCACCGCAGCGGCCACCGTGGTGTCCCCATCCCCAACCGAGCCCTGGCACCCTGCTGCCGTGGCACCAGGGCTCTTGGGGGGCAAGAACTGGGGATGAAGATGGGCTCGGGGCGCTGGCAGGGGGTACAGGCACACATCGGGGGCTGAGCCTGGCGGGCAGGATCAGTGCCACGCTCGGGGTGCTGCTGGGGCGCCAAGACAGGTATGAAAACCGCAGTGCAAGGCCGGGGGGGCACACAGAGAGGTGCCCCCGCTGCATGCAGAAATGCTCCCGCGGGGCTCCCCACCCACTTGCACCGGGTGCGCTGTCGGGGGGAGCCACGACCGCCCCGGTGGCCCCGGAGGAGCGACGGGCTGCCCCTGCCCCGGGGTACGGCGGGGATCCGATGCTGTCCACAAGCCGACGGGGCCGGCGCTGCCGCTGAGCCCCGACGGCGGCCCCGCTCCCCGCGGCGCGGCACGGCACGGAACGGCACGGAACGGCACGGCACGGCACGGCACGGCACGGCGCAGAGCCGCATCCCGGGGCGCGCTGCTGCCCAGCCCGCCGCCTTCGGGGTGTCCTCCTTCCCCCCTCCCCGGCCGCTTTACAGCCTCGGCAATGAATAACCCGCCGCTCCGCTCGCCCATCGCGGCCCTTTGTGTATCTTTCTGTTGATGATTTATAGAAATAAATTAATAACACCCCGGGCTCCACGTGCTGCAGTTTATGTTTTATCTCCCGGCGCGGAGGGACGGAGCCGGCGGCCGGTTCGAGCTTCCGCGGCCCCGGTGCCGCCGCGACAGGCGGGCGGGCAGCCCCCGACGGGGCGGGAGGACGCGGCCGGTGGGCCCCGGTGTGGCCGGCCCCGGCTCCTCGCCCTGCCCGCTCCCCTCCGCAGCGGGGTCCCAGCCCGGCCGGCCCCTCGCCACCGCGGGGACCGCGGCACAGCCCCGCCGGGCCAGGGGACACCGGGACCCGCCACCGGGCAGGGAGCACCGGGATTGACCACGGGGCGGGCAGGGAGCGCCGGGACCCGCCACGGGGACTGACCACGGGGCGGGCAGGGAGCGCCGAAACCCGCCACCGGGCAGGACAGACGGGGCAGGGCACACCGGGAACGACCCCCGGGCAGGGTGCTTGGGGTCGGGACCGTCGGTCCGAGCGGCTGCAGACGGAGCCCGTGCCCGCCCCCCCGCCCCCGGTACCCGCCCCCGGTGCCCGCCGGTACCTGATCATCCTGTCCACCTCGGCCCGCTGCTCCACGGCCTCCTCCGTGTTGAGCGCCTGCAGCTCGCGGAGGATCGGCGGCGTGTCGAAGTCGTCGCCGTCCTCCGAGCCCTCGTCGCCCGACAGCTTGCCCTTGCCGTGCCCGTTGGCCAGCGGCGCGAAGGCGGCCTTGCCGTCGGGCGGCCCGCCGGGGGAGAGCGGCAGGCTCTCCAGCTTGACGCCGAAGCCGGCGGCGGGCACCATGTCCTCCAGGGCACGGATGAGTCCCTCCTTGGTGGCTCCGGAGCTGAGCAGGGCGCCCAGCAGCTCCCGTTGCAGGGCGCTCAGCTGGGACACCATCCTCCCGGGCGCCGGCGGCGCGGCCCCGCCGCTCGCCCCGCGCCTCCCGCCGCCCTCGGCCGCCTGCCGCTCCGCCCCGGCCGGCGGGCTGCTGCGGGGCGCGGGCGGCCCCTCTACCAAGCCATGACCGCCACCATTAGGCAATATAGCTTATGCAAATCAGCGCGGCAGGCCTCTCCTCCGGCCGCCGCCCGGGCCCCGGCCCCCGCCCCGGCCCGGCCCTTATCGCCCGCGCTGGGCGGACTTTGCCCGCGGCCCGCCGGGAGGCCCCGCGGGAGCGGCGGGGGCAGCGGCGGGACCCGGCGGGACGGGACGGGACCCAGCGGGACAGACGGCGGCGCCCAGCCCGCTGCAGCCCCGGCGGCCGTCGAGGGGGCTCGGGGCGCGGCTGCGGGACTGCGGCCGGGGATGTGCTCTCCCCACCTGTGCTGCAGGGCTCCCTGCCCTCGGTGGGACAGACCTCCCGGCAGACCCCATCACAGGTCCCCCTGACAGACCACCCCGAAGGTCCCCTGACAGATTCCCCCAACAGACCCCTTGGCAGCCCCCCACGCAGACTGCCCCGACAGACCCCCCGGACAGACCCCAACAGGTCACTGACAGACCCCCAACAGACCCCCCAATGATTCCCCCGGCAGACCCCCTGACAGATTTCCCCGACAGCCCCCCCCCCCCAGCAGACCCACTGACAGAGCCCCCCAACAGACCCAGGGCAGCAGCAGGCACCCCTCTGCCCCACCCCACCCCCACCCCGGGGCCAGGCAACAGCCCCACAGTGGGCTCAGCTCCCCCCGCACCAAGAGGGGGCCAAGCTGAGAGAACCCCCCCCGGCCTTGCGGGGGGTCTGCTCCCCCCAGCACCCCGCGGGTCCCACTGCCCCAGCCCCAGCACAGAGCGGGGACAGGCTGTGGGGCTCCAGGCCCCGGGAGAGCACCCCAAAGCGGGGGCTTCCACTGGAGGTCTGGGCCCCACTGCCCGGCAGCTCTGGGCGCAGCCTCACCGTGGTTTAGCCGTGCACCGAACGGCAGGACGCTCAGCGAGGTAGCAAAGGGGACCCTGTGGGGACAGGGGTGCCCGGGGGGCACAAAGCCCCTGGTGAACCCTGGCAGCCACCAGGGATGGGGGCAGGGAATGGGTTTGGAAGTGGGTGGAAAAAGACAGCCAAGCTGGGGTCTGGGATTGGAACAAAACCTGCTTTTCTGACCGCTGTAAAATGCACCGAGTCCCAAAGAGCAACAAATTCTCCTAAAGCAAAGCAGGCGGCACCCCCCGGGCACAGCACGGAGCCGCCTGGGACCCCGCAGCTGCAGACGGCCAGTGTCCAACAGCTCTAGCCATGGCCCCCCCAGCTTCCCCAAGCCCTGGCAAAGGGTGATGGCTTTGAACCCAGCATTTCCAGCCCAGATTCCGACTTTCGCAGGGTGCCAGAGCCATACCGAGCGGACACACGGCTGTAGCTGCGTGCCCATCGCCAAAGCACCAAATCCCACCGGCACCCACCAGACCCCGAGCACTTTGCGTGCAGCCCCAGAGCCCCACAAAGCCCAGCTGGGGGGTCTCTGCTGCCACAGGCCGTGGCTCTCCCGAGCGGCAAAAGGCTCTGGGGAGCTGGGGGCAGCTTAGCTCCCGGGAGAGCAGGCAAGAGCGGAGGGAAAAGCCCCGCAGCCAGGCTGGGAGCAGCCTGTGCCCGCCTGGGAGCAGCTGCGCTGGGAGCTGCACGGGCCGGGACAGATGAAACCATTCCTGCTCTGTAGAGCAGTGCGGTGTCCTCAGAACCCCCTGCCCTTTGGGGGACAGAGCCACAGCGGGGGAAGGAGGGCTGGGGGTCAGGGGTATCCCAAAAGGAGTGGGAAACCTCTCTGTGTGCTTGGGAGGGAGCTTGTGGACGAGGGTGTGATGGCTGTGCAGGGGTTTTCATGGGCACGCAGCAGGCTGAGCACAATCTATGTAAGAGAGGGATGAAAAATCCCAAAAATCCCCCTCCCAGCTCCCAGCCTGGTCCCCCCAGCCCAGCCAAGCCTCTTCCCCAGCCAAGCATCTTCCCTGGCTCTGCTCCCACTTGCTCAGGGCTGCACAGCCAGGGAGGCAAAGGCTTCTGCACCATGCCAGCCCTTGCACCGCTGCGCCTGCCGCGTGGGTGGGGGGCTCCCAGGCTCTGCTTTGCCAGGCACTGGTGTCATGGTCCCCTCCCGATGTCAGCCCTGCTCAGGTCAGCTCCAAAGGAGTTCAGCACCCAAATGTCTATAGGTTACAGGGTGAGCATCCCCCCTGTGCCCAGCTTTCCCACCTGTGATGGCAAGTGAGCGGTATGTGCCCTCACACATCTCACACACTCATACAGGCTGTCATCCTTCGAGTGACCCAGCCGGTCTGTGGTCACCCCAAAGCTCCCCTGATCCTTTGGGTGATCCTGCAGGTCTCTGATCACCCCCGAGCTCCTCTGATCCCACATGCCAGGCAAGATGCAAACCCACCCACCCACCCACCGTTGAGACTGAGGGGACCATGCAGAGCCACCACCATCCCTGAGCGACAGCCCATTGCCACCAGGACGTGGGCTTACAGCCGCTGTGCCCCCCCGGCTTCCCCCAGCTGCCCCCTTCACAGGCTCCTGCCCAGGGCAGAGCTTGCGGGAGGCTCCGCAGGTGCCGGGGGCGAGCAGGAGCCGGGCTGAGCCCCCGGCATGGCTGCAGGTACCCCCACCCTGCCGCTGGCCTGGGAACAGCCTGGCTCTTGCTCTGAGGAGGTCCCCTCTCCCTTTCAAGTGGGCTGGTGAGCTTTGACTTGGTCTTTGCACAGGCTTCATGGCATCGCATGATAATAATGTTCTGTCACAGTGGGTGACCTGGACCTTGTCCTGTTTCCACACATTTGGAGACACCTGGCTAATGATGTGGGTATCGTTTTCTGGTCCATCTCTCTCACCCTATTGCTCTTCCCCCTTCCTCCACGCCCAGCTCCTCCGAGCGGTGTCAGGAACCTCACTGCAATCGGCCTTTTCCCATCATTGTCCGGCACAGCTCATTAACTCCTCTCAGCAGAAGAGTGTGGTCATTACGGCTCGGGGGGCCGATGGGTGCCCTGCGGGGCTGGGAGCACATAGTTTCCCAGCCGGGGGAAGGCACCAGCCCAGCGTGAGCATCAGCCCGAGCTTCGCCCAGGCGGTGACTGTGGCTGGGAATGCAGGACGGCTGCACACGGTCATTGAATTTTTTTTGGTGGTTTGCTTTTTGTTTTTTTTTTAAGCTGAACACAGTCTGCTCTGCCTCCCAGCCCTCCAAAGCCACCTGGTTTGCAACCAGTCTACATGTGTTACGGGAAGATCTGGGTGCCCAGTGCTGGCCACCAGCTCCCATGGCTGGTGGTGGCCTCGCCCCCCGCTGCGCCATCACTGGCAGCACCAGAGAGGCTCCCCAGTACCAAAGAAGCCCTCACAATCACTGCAAGGGAATAACTGTCCCGGCACGATTCCCTCAGCCCAGCAATGCCTTGCCTGCAGCCACAGCTGCCTCCATCACCCACCGAGGGACCGCCAGCATCTGCCCCGAGCGTGGGCAGCAGCTCCCACTCGAGCACCAAAGCTGCCTGTGGTCACCGTGGCCAGTCCCACAGGGTCAGGCACAGGGCAGCCTGTGGCACGGGGGACTTTGCTCTTGGCACCGTGTGGCCTCATCTCCAGCAGAGGAAGGCTTGGGGCGGGTGGGGGCACCCAGCCAGGGCACCCCCATGTCCCTGCCACGGCAGCCTCGTGCCCACCCTCACCCTGTGCACACGGGAGCTGTGGGACCCAGGGGCTGGCCAGGATTTCTCCTGCAAGCCACCCCAGTGGGCCAGCCGGGCGCAGCGCCGTGACTCACGCAGCGCTGGGGGATTTTCTGCCACGGACGCGCTTACGCATTTCGTATATGCCTCTAATTTTTTTCTTACAGTTTCATTTAACGCCTGAGCGCGTGCAGACACACTGCCTCTGACCTCGTGGGCAGTGGGCAAGAGAGTTCCCACCAAAACAGGGCCATTAAATCCCCTTGCTGATATTTTTTCTCCTCTGCCCCCACTCGCACTGAGATTTTCACATTCCCTGCCTGCCTCCGCCTCCCCCACACCGAGGTGACGTAATGTTTTGAAGCCTTCTCCCATCCCCACCTTTATTAAATATGACCCGCGGTTGATCCCCGCGCCGGGCGAAGGGAAGCTGTGGTTTCGGGAGGAATCAGACATGAAAGGGAGAGCTGCCTGCCCCACTCGGGGCTCGCTCAGCGGGGCCACGGGGAGCCCTTGCGCCCCGGCCACCCCAGTATTTGCAGCCCCGCAGCACTGCAGGGGTGGCAGGGATGGTGGCATGGGTGCCACTTTCACACTCCAAGGGCAGCCAGGTCTCTCAGCACTTCAGTTCGGGATGTAAATGCTCTCGCTGCTCATCCTCTCCCTCCCAGATGATGGGCAGAGCCACAGCTCTCCCCCTGCAGAGCTTTTGGGATGAGGACTCAGCTGTAGGGGTCTGGTGCCCCAGCTCCAGGCTGAGCCCTGCTGTCCCCATGCCCCAGCATGGCTGCTGGCCATGGCCATCAGCTGTCACCCCTGGTCCCCAGCACAGGCACCCAGTGGCACTGACACCCCATGGATGCCCCATCACTGGCAGTGCTGCACGACCCGCCAGGCCAGGCCTGGCAGGGCTCCGGGGAAGGGACGTGCCCGAGTGACACGGAGCAAGGCAGGGGGGTGGGAACGGCTCTTCTTCCCCCCATGGCCCCAGCTCCCAGTGTGGTGAATCCTGGGTGGACACAGGCTTGGCAGGCAGCTGGGGTGAGCTGGGCTGCCACACCGAAAAGATGCTCCCAGGCTGCTGCAGTGCCTTGAAGGTGCCAAATTTCTCCTGGTCTGGTTTCCACCATGGCCTTTCACCCGACAGCAGCACTCGGGCAGGGCTGAGGCACCCCATGGGCTTTGCTAGCAGCACCTCTCCCAGCCCGCAGCTGCCAGCCCTTCAGCAGAGCACCAGCACCAGGGACACAGGGGGAACCCCCCAGGCTGCCCCTCCAGCCATGTGGGTACACCCACAGTGGGGACACCCATCGTCCCAATCCCATCACCTAGAGCCAGGCAGGTCTGCTGTGGCACCAGCCGGCCCACCAAACCCCAGATGGAGGGGACACGAGGCAGGAGCTGGGGACGGTACGGCAGGAAGGACAGGAGTGCCACCCAGGCTTGCCAGGAGCTGCGGGGGGCTGCCGGGATGGGGCGGCGGGCTGGGCAGGAGGATACCCGGCAGCAGCATTTGTCTGTCACTCCAATAATTAATGCTTCTCCCTTACACTTTGCAAATAACTTGCGACTCTCTTTGTCTGGTGATAAATGGCCCCTTTGAAGTTCTCCTTTCTCAAAAGCAAAGCAAAGAAACACTTTCATAATCCGTCTTCACCTCCCACCCTTTGCTGAGGCTCTACTGCTCAGGGTGGTGGGGCACAGGGGTGCCGGTGGCCCCTCACCCGCAGGCAGGACCCCCCCCCCCGGGGCTGCTCAGCATCCCCTTGCTCTGCCGGGGAGATAGGCAATGGGACTCAGCACCACCTCAGCATGTCCCCATGGCCGTGGCAGCATGCCCTTCTGCACCAGTGCCTGGCCACCACGTCCCCTTTCTGGCAGCATGCTCCCCTCTCTGGGACCCCCCAAAAGCTCAGACCCCTCATTTTCAGAGTCTGGGGGCTTCCCTCAGCCTCTGCAAGTCTTGAGCTGGTGGTGAGCACTGTGGCTGGGCCACCGTGGAGGAACAGGGACCCGCTGTGGGGGTTGTTTGGGGGTCCGGGGGTGCAAACGTGGCCCAGCACCCACCATGAGACACACACATGTCCCCCAATGGCTCCCAGCCCACACTTGGGTTCTGCTTCGCTGCCACAGCAAAACAAGTTCTGCTGGGCTATAAAAAGGCGCTGGAAGCGGGACAGGCTGGGAGCTGCAGCCGGAATCCATGCCAGAGCTCTTGCAGGTTGTCACCGGCTTACGTGTCAGGGCAAACAATGCTATCTGCCCAGGCATCGCGGCACAAAGAACACCACAACAGCGCCCGAACCCCAAACACGGGGGCACGGGGCAGAGCCTGTCAACCAGCGGCTCCCCGAGAGGAGTCGGGCCACCCCGCGCGCACGGGGGCCATCCCACGCGTGGCTGTGCCACACAGCTGAGCGTGGCTCCGGCACGGCTTCTCCCGGCACATCCCGCTCCTGAGACCCCAGCCCCGAGCGGTGCCAGGGGGCAGCCTCGCCAGCCACCGTCTCCCCAGGCAGGCGGACATTTCGCAGATGCCATTCTGCTTTACCGAGCAGCCGTGCGTCCTCTGGGTTTTTATTAATTTCAAGACAAAGTGGAGGGAAGCGAGCTGGAACCAGCATGGGAGGTGGGGTTGTTTTCTGGGAAAACAAAAGCAACGTGGCAGCGTGCCGCAGCCCAGGGGATGCTCGGGGCCAGAGGAGCTCCCTGCTGGTAAGGGTCCCGTCCCTGCTTCGGTGCAAGCCCCAGCTGCACTGCGGGGAGCCCCTGGCCCGCGTACCCCAACCCAAACCCCAGCCAGCCCCGCCGTCCGCGTCTCACCCCACAGTTACCAGTGCCCATCTGTGCATCACTCGCCCCTTTGCGCAAGGACAGCGGCACCGGGCAGGGGGTCACCGTTGGCAGCTCCCCAGGCTGAGGGCGAGAGCCACCATAATGGACAGAAAAAAATACAACCCAGCTCCCCACCGGCAGCACAATTGGGTGCAGGTGGGAGAGGGGGTTTGGAGGCAATTAAATGCTGTTGGGGGTTTGCAAACAGCTTCGCACCTGCAGCAAGGGCCCCTCATGGGCATGGCCACGCCGGCAAAGCACACCCCCATCCTGGCCACAGGTGGAACCCCCACCCCAACTGCATTTCTCCATCGGGTGCCCTCCCAGGGAGGAGTCTGGCCCTGGCCCCCAGTGGGTTCTCTGCCGGGCTGTGGGGGGAGCTGGGAGGGCAAAAATCAAAAGCAAATTGCGGGAGTCAATGGCGCGGAGCCGCGGGCGGCCTCAGCGGCTGCCGTGTGACTTTGATTCCCCTATCATAACCCCGAATTAAAAATTCAAGCAATTACTTGCATGGCTTCCCTCTGATTAGGCTGGGCCTCGCGTTCATTAATGCGGGTGCACAGAGAAAAGCCATTAAGGCGGGCGGCGGGGATGGTTTCGCTGAGAACAGTTCCGCTCCAGGAAGGAGCTGGGCGAAAGCCGAATTTCACACATCTCGGAGGCCGCCCAAGCACGGCCAGCCCCGCCGGGGCTCTGAAAGCCGCCTTTGTCCACCCAGGCGGTCCCCGGGCGGGCGTTGGGGGTCCCGCGGGACGGGCAAGGTGCGGTGGAGCATCGCCGGGGTGGCCAGGCTGGTAAAAGCATCACCTCTGTGCTGGCAGCATCGAGGGGAAGGGACTGACCCCAGAGTCACCGCCACGTACCGAGCCGGTTGCCCCCCCAGAGTATTTACCCAGCCCAACCCTGCCGGGCGCGGGACAGGGTGGCCGCACGCAGCGGCGTGGTGGCAGGAGTGGCGGCAGCTGTTGAAGAAACCGTTCACACAAGCCCATTGCAGCCCGCTGCAGACTGGACCGACGCTCGAGCAAGATGTGGCAAGCTTTCCAGCCAGCAAGCCTGGTTTTACGAGAAAATTTTAAGTTTCACATAGTTTTCCCTCCCAGTCCAGTGCAAATGTTTCTCCTGCTCCCCTGGGAGCCGAGAGCCGGCATCGGGCACACCAGGACTCCTGCGCAGCCCCTGCCCCCCATGCCCCTGCGGGAACCCCCCACCCTCCAGCAGCCGCCCGTGCCAGCGTGCCGAGCGTGCTCATGCTTTGCTGCTGGGCCATCAAGGAAATTTGCTGGACTGAAAAAATACCAGCATGTCTAGACTGAAATACCAGTCTGGGCTCTGGGGAGCCAGAGGACACCCCCCCCCCGGGGCAGCGTGGTCTCCCTTTTCCCAGGGGTGGCACAGGGAGGCATGACCCCAGGGACAGCCCTGCTCCCCAGGGCGCTCCAAGCCCCTTCATTGTCTCCATCCCCATGCCTGCCCAGCGCTGCTCGTGCCCGGCACCCTGGGGTGCACAGCTTGCCTTCCCCTGCACCCTTCCTGCTGGGATCCTTCCTGCAAGGGGCTTTCGCCCCCGGGAAAAGCATCGCCTCGGAGCGGAGGTAGGAGCAGCAGCCAGGTCAGCGCTGCCGCAGGGGGTCTGGCTGTGCCAAAGCCCCTCGCCAGCCATCAGCCCCCTCGCCGGCCATCGCCTCCTCCGTGCGGGCGCTGCTGGGGGCCATCCATCAGCAACGACCCCAGAGCTGCCCCGAGGAGGAGTGATGGGAGGTTGCGGCAGAGCAGAGGGGAGAAAAGGAAAACAGACAGGATAAAAATCACCGAATTAGCGGGTCCTAGGGAGGGATGGCCTGCAAGATAGCGCAGAGCCATTCTTTATGGGAGAGTCAGCAGGCATGAACCGAGGATCAGCCTCTTCCCTCTGACCCTGCCACTGGAAGTCACCCCTGCCTTCGCCACCCCATTGCTCATGGACCGATGTGCACTTACTGCCACCAGAGCCACATGCCACTGCCCTGGTCCCACATAGGGGCCAGGCAAGAAACCCCCTTCCCCTCGCCCGGGGAGGCGGGCAGCAGCGAGGCCCCGGCGGGCCGGGTCCCGGGGGCTGCAGAGAGCCCCCGCACCCCAAGGGGCATCGCAGCCCTCCCACCACCCTGCGCCTGCGGCCCGTGGGCCCCCACAGATAACGACTGTCCCACCCAGGGCTGCGCGCCGGGAGGAGAAGCGTTCGGTTTCGTTACGCGGAGAAACACGCCTGCGCCGTCCCGCCGGCACCCCGCTCGGATCGCGCCGCTCCAGGGCAGCTCCCGCTGCGGCTGGCGGGGGTGGTGGGTGCTGCGGCCCCGGGGAGCCGCCGGTGCGTGGGTGCATGGGCGGGCAGCACCCATGCTCTGCAACGGGACCCCCGTGCACCCTGCAAGGGGGAACCCCAGGCACTCCTGTGCACCGTGCCAGGGGGATCCCCACGACCCCTGCAAGGGGGAACCCTGTGCCCTCTGCGTGCCTTCTGAGGGGGACCCCTATGTATCCGACAGGGTTGGTCCCCAAGACCCCTGCAAGGGGGAACGCTGTGCGCTCCCGCGCACCCTCCATGGGGGACCCCCACGTACCCTGCAAGGGGGAACCCAACGACCCCTGCCAGGGGTACCCCCATGTACCCTGCAAGGGGGAGCTCCACACCCCCCGCAAAAGGGGGCCGCTGTGCACCCCGCGGGGGGGATCCCCACGATCCCTGCGACGGTGGCCCCCGTGCCCTCCCTCGCGCTGCAAGGGGGATGCCCAGCGCCCCCACGGGGCCCCCTGCGCCCCCCCCGTGGGCAGCCCACGCCGCCGGGCAGCCGCTCGGCCGTGGCCGGGGACATGGTGCCACCTCGCGGCCCGGCGGGCGGGGCAGCCCCGGGGCCACCGGCCCCTCCGCCCCCCGCGGCGGGGGATGCTGCGGGGGGCAGCCGCAGGGGAACGGGCCAGTCGCTGCCCTCGCCCTGAGCCCATAGGGGCGCGTTACTGGGGGGATAAATCAGTAAGTACGTGAGGGCGGGGGAGGTGCCCAACGGTCTCCACAGCCGCGTCTGTGGCCACGGGCGAGTGGTGCCCAGCAAGCCACCGGGCCACAGAGAGGCACGTTGGTGCCACACGAGGCCACGCAGCCTCCCAGCCAGCACACAGCGTATTTACTGATCCTGGTATCGCAATTAAATACAAGGAGCTTTACAACCTGAGCTTTGAACCCACTGGGCTGCTCCTCGCCAGGTTGCCAGAGCAGAGCCCCCCGCTGCGGGCGGCCGCGGGGTACCCACGGCTGCAGGTGGGCACAAGTGCCACCGACCTGGCCCAGGGAGTTGATTCCACCAGGGCTCGGCCGCTGGGACCATCCCCACACTGGGACTTCCCCACACTGGGACCATCCCCACGCTGGGACCAGGCAGGCCAGGCACTAAAGCCCTTTTGTTTTCACCCACCCAGTGACCCCGCGCAGAAGAACAGGCGGATTGTCTTTCAAACAGAGCCGATGGAGAGCCTGAATGTCCCTTGCCACCTTGGCTATAAATCATCCTGCATGTGATAAGGTAATTACCTTCTCCTTGAAACTATTCATAGGAAAACCTATAAAGCGCCTGGCTTGTAAACACAACAATAAAGAGGCAGGACAATAAAACCTTGGCCGGGGTGGGGAAGGTGCTGCCTTTCGCCGGCCCCAAGCACCTCGTGCTTCACCAGTCCCCGGCCGAGGACAGAGGCTGCGTCCCTCCCTGTTGCTCCCAGTGGCACTGGGTGCACGCAGCCCGTGCTGCACTGCCAAGCTCCGCCTAAAATGAGCATCCAATACTAAAGGGAGACATAAAATCATCACTGACCTTGGCATTAGGCAGGAGAGCCCAGCTCAGCTCTGCTCTGGCACCCCCAGGACTGCACCCAGGTGCAGCCACCAGCAGCAGAAATTGCCCAGGGGGCTGGGGCTGGGCACAGTTGACCCTCATGACTGACCGGAGTCTCAACCTTGCAGCTTTTTAGTTATTACCCACAGAAATTAGGCCTGAATCTCCACAGCTGCCCCCTCCACCCTCCTGTAAGGAGCATCCTCCCAGCAATGCCCGTGTGCTGGCAGGAGAGGTAACACAGCTTGTAGCAGCTGAGCGGGGCCGAGTCCTGCACTGCCAGCCCTGACAGCAGGCAGGGCTGGTGACATGTCTATCTCATCCTCAGAAAGTGCTGGATGAAGTTAATTCCACCAGCCAGAGTGAAAACCAGCCCCTGCCCCCTGCTCCTTCCTGTGCACACAGCATTTTTCCCCCAGAGGATCAGCTAAGGGTGTCCAGAAGCTGGGAAAAGGATCTTCCTACAGGAGGAGGAAAGACTGGCATCAGTGCAAGACCCATTGCCTGTCCTCTTCGCAGTCAGGTTTGTAATGAGCGTGTGGGGTGAGACCACAAAATAGAGACTCTACCCAAACCGGTGTTGCAGTCTTTATTGCTGTAACGTGGTGATGGGTCACGTCAATGCCTGGGATGCTCAAAGTCTACGAGTGTCCCTGGGGAGAAGAGCTACAGAAGAGAGCAGCTGACGGTGAGCACAACCAACCAACCAAGCGATGCCAGCCCGTGACTGATTCAGTTCCTTTACAGACAGACAGACCTGGCACTCGACATGCTTCCTTGTTCTCGTCTGGTCTTGAGGGAGAGAGGAGCCAAGCGGTGAGGCACAGCCTCGGTGGATCCAAGGTGCAGAACCCCTTCTGCTTTAGCGTCCGGTACCAAGCAGGGCTCTCCACTAAACTGACAGCTCACGTGGAAAAAACTGCTTATACCGCCTTCAGCCAAGGCTACTTCAGCCTAGAAAGTACTTTTGCTCCCAAAGATAAAAGAAAAGTTGCAGGTTCCCCAATACAGGTTGAAGTACTGGATGTGGTTATTTAGAAAGCTTCAGCCGCCGAGCACGCAGGCTGCTACCATGCTCAGCAGGGACACTTGCTTTTTTTTTTTTATCCAGCCACTCGAGCTCTCAGTTTGCCTCTATCGCTCACCTAGTGCTGCTCAGAGCCCAAGCCCATGTTTCCTCAAAAGGCCCTTTGGCGTTTCAGGAGCCAGGTGAGACTCCACCATTGTTTTTATTAAAATGAAAGAGACTGGCTACATGCTACTGAGAATCACAGCAGCACCCATCTGCTCCTTGGGGCGCATAAAATTAGAGATTTCTCCATTCAGAACATCCTGGCATTGGATGTGGGCTACTGGAGCAGATACTGAGCACAGGAACACCTGCCTGTATGTTGGATACCTAGCCCCCAGCTGCCCCACCAGCAGTACTTCAGCTGGTACAGTATGTAGGCAGCTCTAGAGATGCCAGCAAACCCGAGCAAGACCTGCAGGCAGAGTTGTTTTCAGTGGTAACAGGACATTTCTTCTAGGGGCAGAACAGAGCTGTAAAACACGGGCTCGTTTCAAATGGTGAGAACTCAAAAGATGAGTACAGGTGCAACTGCAGCAGCCAGAGAGAGAAAAGGAGCAAGTGTCAGCTTAAGTGCAAATCTGTAACATGAAGCATATCTGGGGTGCTCCTGAGCCAGGATAGGGCCCATGCCCCACTAAGGCCCAGCAAGGGCCACGCTGGAGCCCAGCAGTGATGCTCAGCGCTGCCTCTCTCCTAGGCAGCTGCTCAGCATTTCACAGCGCTCAGACAAGCCTGACCATACCCCAGACATGGGCAGAGCTGCTCGTGCTGCCGGCTGTTACAGGGGGAACGGCAGGGAACAGGCCCCACACATCCAGCAAGAGTCTGTTACTCCAAAAGGTTTTGGTACTCGCAGCTCTTGACCTGAGGCCTGCTGAAACCAGCGGCAAAGATGGAAAAACAAAGCAGATGAATTTTGTTTCCCAAAGAGCTTTTACAACAGCCAGGGCTTGCAACCAAGCTCTGTTCAAACATCCACCCTGAGGTTAGGGCAGCAGGCACTTAACTCCCAAAGCGCCCCGCAGACCAGCTCATTCCTGGAGGCATGGATTTGCCCCCAGCAACATCAGACTGCTCAGCCCTCCACTGGCTATCAGCGCAGTAAGCACACAGCAAACAGAGTAAGTAACATAGTCACGAAGGAAGGGGAAGGGGACAGAACTACAGAAACAGAAACAAACCCACATGCGGTTTAAAACACCACTGCACCTCCCACAGAAAGGCAGACAGCACTGCTTGAAGAATCAAAATTCCAGCCTCGGAGACCTGCTTTGAATTTTTTGGCTTAGGCAGCACAGTACCATCCACCTGGAAACAACAAATTTTGAGGAAGGAATCTTTCTGGAAGACAGGATGAGCGAAGGCAGCAGGGAGGGCCAGGCCAGGTGTAAGACACCAGGAATGTAGATGGGTAAAGGCAAAGTGTGTTTGCTCTAAGCTATTATTCAAATATTGGCATATTTGGGTTTATTGCAGGAACACAAGAGAGACAACATTTGCAGTGCTCAGAAAACCAAAACTCTTCCAGACCCCTCCTTTACAAACAGTTTTGAATACAGCAGCAATAGCAACAAAATGCTTTTAAATAAGCTGAGAGAACGGGCTGTTGTTATGAAATATCCCATGAAGGAAAAGGCATTTCTTTTCCAAGTGGGAACATGGCAACAGTTAAATATAAAATGAAATCAAGTGAAGACAACTTAAGAGTTGATTGAACACAAAAATAAATAAATAACTTTAAAAATTAAGTTCTACAGATCTTTTCATCAGGCATTATGAATGGTTTTAATAAGTTTGAAATAAATTGTTTACTACCAGCAAGAAAGAAACTTTTCTTCTGGATGCCACATGTAAGCAGAAGTAGCGTGTTTCTTCTGTGCCCAGTCAGAAGTGACTGAAGTCACTGAAACAGGTGTTTCCTTCTAGGCCTCTGCTAACAGAGTGGCACTGCCATGGTTTGTCAAGACATCTTCCAGATAAACAGACAGTCCTACTCCAGCTTTGCCCTCCAGCTGTTTCTCTATCCCACTGAGATGTTCGATAGCTCCTTTTAATACTCTCTCCCTCTCGCACAAGTCCGTGTGATTTCCTGCTTCGTTCTCTTCAACCCCTGATTTCAGATATTGCAAGACGTAGGATTTGATCGCATCCCCATGTTCCGTTATGGTTTCCCAAATGACTGGCAGGTCTGTGCTCTTTGCCAGACTCAATAAATGAAGCAGAGCCTGGCAGATCTGCGTTCTGAGGCTGGCACTGTACTTGAATTCCAGAAAGTCCTCAGTGTCTTCACTCTTCTGCAAGGCTACCACCAAGGCACTCCAGATTTGGCAGAACTGCTCAGTGGAGCCATAGCATTCCCTCTTGCTAGGGATGGAGAGGGCCATGGCCGATTTGATTCGGACTTTAAAATTCTTGCAGGACTTCACTACTGAGGAAAGTGCACTATACGCTTGCATGGTCCAAGGAGCCTCTCCTAAAAAAATCCCAAAAAACCAAGACCTCCTTTTCAATCAGTCAAAATATACAAAACTGTAAGTGTATCTCCTAAACATTTAATGGGTTTACATTTACTGTATTTATTCTGGTCTAAATGAGAGAATCTGGGGTTATGAAATGAAAAATTAGTTAAAAAACAGTTAATCTTTTTTAAGCAGCAAAGTGACATTTGGCATCTATTCACAGCTATAATCCCATCCTCACACTCTTTTCTAATGTGACAGATCCAACTGAATACAGCACAGTTATGCCTGTACTGGGATTCACAGGATCTCAACCTATTTCACTGGCAAGAGTTCTAGGAAAGCTATGACAGCAAGATTCAGCTCAGTTTGATTTCTCCCCTCTTCCCCAACACATTTGTAACAGAGACCTTATCAAAACCACAACCTGCTGTGCAAATCCAAAGCCAGCGGGACAAGTTACTCACCGAGTGGCAAGGCAGTGTTCTTAAATACATTCCCCAGTGCGTAACAAGCATTCCAGCGCACTTTCATAGCGGCCTCACTCTGAACAGTAGAAATAAGGGCCTGAAGAGATTCCTCGATGGCTTCCCTAAACCTGGGGTTTGCTATGTGATAGGGCTGGAGGAAATGAAGCACATTCCCGAGAGCCCGGACTGCATTACTCTTTACCTGGAATACACATACAAGAAAAAGAAAAAAAAAAAAAGAACCACCATTCTGGCTTTCAGCTTACAGGCAAAGCTTTTGTCAAGCCTGCTACAAAATTGTGCTCAGAGCCAACAAGGAGCTCATCTGGAATCAGACTGCGTCTAATCAGATGGTAACTTCCTAAATGCCACCAGAAAGATCACTCTCTGCTAACAGTCACCTTGAAAACAAAACAAAAATACCAAAACAAACACGAGAACAACCCTGCACTGCGGAAAAGTGCAATCAAATGCCCTGCAGATCAAACAACACAGGAAACCTCCAAACAGGAGCCCTCAAGAGGATATTGAGTTGCAGCTCCCCGGCCACTGGGGCAAAACGCCCCAAAGTAACTGGTGCCTCTTCTGTTTTTTTGAAATAAAAATGCAACAGTTAACTACAGTATGGTAACTCCACCCTCCTTCCCCTCAGTCATACCTTGTCTCTGTCCTTGGATGCTTCAGTCGCAGATCGTAACATTTTCAACAGCAGCAGATCAGAAAACTCCTCTTGAAAACTTTGTCCCATGGTTTCCCTAGCAGAAGAACCACACTGTGAAAGGCCAGCTCAGATGATCCATCCCCAGAGATGCGATACAATCCTTTATAAACGCGTATGAACAACCTTCACTCTTTCGAAGGCTAATATGTAAGGCAGACCTTACTACATGTGACCACTATGTTTATTAATTTAAAACCAAACTATCAATGCAAGAAAGCTGGTTAGCAATGCATTAAGTCTGTAATAAAAAACAGAGGGCAATGAATTGCTCAGAGGCAATTCTGCAGCAGGAATATATGATAACTATTTCTCTTGTTAAAAATGTAACAGTAGGTTAGACTTCCTTCAGTCTTTGGCTTGAGGAAATGTTAAATATTTATTAATTTTACTTCTGTGTTACATTGAAAGTAAAGTAACCAGGGAACATGCAATTGCACAAAGCAACATGCAAGAAATGGAAAACTGAAAAGTAAACTTGGAACACACTCCAGAACTAATGATTAGAAAGACCTAAACCCATGCAGTTTAGTAGAACTCAAGCCCAGACAAATACAGGATATTTATAATACAGTGTCGTGCACTGGCAGACACACAGGCTAAAAAGTGGTTAAAAAGAAGCATCCAAGCCAAATTTTTGCTTTTTTTGATACTAAGTAGATCCTGACGCTATGGGAATAGGGGCAGAGAGGGGAGCTCCACAGGCCAAGGCATGCTTACGTACATGTTGATGATCAGAGTGTCTGTAAGATTGCCCAGGGACCAAGCTGCTTTGGCACGGACGTTGGGAGACTTGTCATGGAGGGAATTCAGAATAGCGTTTGCTGTGTCTGCCACAAACATCACGTCCTATAAAAGTAAAAAAGGCTGCAAAGTCAGGAAGTTTTAAAAACCTCAGGTGATTTCCTTAGTAACATACACATTCTGGCCTTTCTAGGGAAAGTGATACCTGCACAGAGACCAGCTTTATTCACATACTCTTCTTTTGTAGGTGACAACTTTTAACGTGTTTATGGTGCTCTCTGTACAGCTTTGTTTGACAGTCTAGGCTTGCATGCTGACCAAGTTCACCACTCTCTTAGGTAGCTGTCGCTGAAAGGTTTCAATATATTATTTCATTTCATTGGCGCTTTAGTTACTTCGGATTTTAACATAATTACCTGGACTGCCAATCTAATGCTCATCAAATCCCCCTCTTAAAGTAATTGCTTCTCCAAATTCCCTGTTGAGCAGCCTGTTTTACCTTCTCTTCTATGGCATATTACATTTAATTTTCATTCCCTTACCTACAGTAAAGGATTTTCTTTCAAAATATTTCGGAATCAAATCTTAATGTCAGCTACTGCATTGGGTTTTTTATTACAATCACTCATTTCAGGCCACATGGCAAAACCTACAGTCTTCCAGCTCAGCCAAGCTAAGATCAATTTTTTTTATGGAAACAAACCAGCATTTTTCTCTAAATAAGCTTTACTTTTTAAGGAAAACTGAAGCCTTCACATCAAAAACTTGTTAAACTCTACAGAGCAGTGTACAGCTGTCCCCTTCTTCCCAGCTCTACCCCATCTCTTGCAGCTCCTTTGTGCCAACCCAGCCTTTCCCACTTCTGTCCCCGAGAGCCTGGGGAAGATCCTGACCTCCCTCCTTTTGCTCTCACTTATGAGGCACTCTGCCTTCTCCTTCACCTCACTTAAAACTGCACTGGTTCTGTTCACCACACAAAAGGCAAGAGCAGGTCTGCAGACAGTAAGGAAAAGCTATATACACGCTACAGACCAAAAGCAAGAAGGCAGGCCAATTCTTTGCAAAAGAACTCCTGTCCCACATCTTACGGTTCATCAAACCCATTATAAAATGGCTCAAGATAAGAAAAAAAGGCCAGTTCTGACCTGCCGAAGACAAGAGAAGAGGATGTAGACTCCAAGCGCACGTGCAGCAGCAGCTTTTACGAGTGGGTTCTCACTGTGGTTCAGGCCAAGGAGCAGAGTGACGCACAGTATCTGCTGGTCATTCTGCAACGATAAGCAAGCAGTCATGGCAACAGAGAGAAACTGGAAAGATCTCTGTCCCACAAAGTAAGACAGCTGACAAATACTCTGAAAGACCCTAATAGTGGAATCTATAGAAGCTACTATTTAGAGTGTACTCTTTTTATTAAAAGCAAATTGACTGGCATTTCAGGATGCCACACAGGAAACGGGAATGGTTCCAGCAAACACTATCTTGTTGCTGTTGGATATGACCACAAAGGAAACCAAAATATTAACTATCATCTAAACGCAGACAGCATGGCCCATCAGAGGTAAAACAGACTGGATCGTTTGCGTTTTCCTGTCTTACTTCGCTCTTTCCCCTTCATTAACAAGGACAGCCAGGCAGATTAAGTTCATCTTGGACAGATTGTCAGTTTACCAACCCATGACAAAGAACTTTGTTTCATCAGAGCAAAGGGTCAGAGTGGGCACTGACTCGACCCCACACGGCGACAGGGACAAGAGAGTGTATGGGATCAAAGTACAGGGTGATGAAGTACATGCTGTACTTTGAGAAACCAGATGGAGAATTCCAGAGATACTGCTGTACTAGCAATTCTTGGGCAAATGAGATCTGGCAGAGTACACCCCATCAAGAAGGGCACAGTGACATAAAAGGAGCTGCACAATGCAGTGGTGATACACTGCCAAGGCTTTCATGTTTAAAAGCATATTTCGTGTTGCAAAAGGAGAGGAAGGCCAACACTTTTGCTTGCTTCTGCCAAGGCAATCACCGCAGTATGGTGTTTTAAAAGCCAGCCAAAAGAAAAAAAATACATGCAAACTGGTGAACGTCAGTCCGTGGCTGTTAGCACAGCCGCCTCTTCAAAGACTCAACCAGCAATATCCCTTCTCCCCTCACTCAGGCAATGAAACTCTTACCCTCATCTCCCATACATCATCACCAAGGCTGAGTATTCATGGCAGGGCCAAACACCTTTGGTGACCCATGGTTTAATTGTCTTGACAGACCACTCCCAACATTGCCTCCTCCAATCTTCAACAGTCACAACTTGTTCAGAATGTTAAAAAAAATAAAATAACTCTGGAAGGTTTCTCTACCCTCTCCTTTTGAGTTTTTAAAGGGTTTACAGTACTGTAATCTGGTACACAAGAACAAAGCCTCAATAGGTAAAACCGCCACACTTCAAGGAGTGCTCTCTTACCTGCAGACTGCTGAAAGCTTCTGGCAAGATTGAAGACAGGGCATCACAAGCGCTTGTCTGAAGAGTCGCATGTGGAGAGTTCTGAAGAGTGCCAGGTAAAGGGCCATTTAACATCATAGTCCAAAAAGTTACAACCTACAGAAGAAGCAGCCAGGTTTACCTATTTAAACTCAGCAATTACACCTAAATTCTACAATAGATTCTCTTTTCCCATCATCATCTTTAAGAGATACTTACAGCAGGTAGCATCATCACATGTGAAGGTGATTACAGCTGTCTGGAAGCTTAGAACACTTAGCATTCAGAAACATTTTAAAGATATTTTAGTACTGCTGTCAAGTACTTATTCACTGAGTTCTGTTTGTTTCCTTCTCAAGGCCACATACACTCAGATTAGATTCCATTAGGTAGAATTACGATCCCATTCTTGAATCCACACAGCTGGGTATTTTCATTTGTCTGACAATTTACATCTGTAGCAAGCAATTGGAATCTAGTGCTACCAGACACTTCCTGTCTTATAAGGTCATTGGCAACCGGCTCAAAACTTAGCAGAAGTCAAAGAAATTTTCAACCTTGACTCTGTTCACAGAAGCAAGACTTAAAACAGGCCTATGTTACTTCTAGAATGCCAGTTCCTCAGCTTCTACAAACTTAACCAACAGCCAGCCTCAGACAATGAATTTTTCTGAAATCACCCTTTATTGTGGTTCTGGCCACTCTCTCTGCACTTGTGAGCAACCAGACTATGTAGGCTGGCTCTTGTAACAACGCAAAGTCCCCAAAGCTCTAAAAGCATACATCTAGGTTTTGTGCAGCAGTAATAATGCAAGCAAAATCAGCACTGTTCTTCCAGCTTTCTGACTTACAGCAGGCAGGAGAAGGAGGGATGGGGGAAGCCAGAGAAGCAGCATTAACATAATGTAAAAGAAAAACAAACAAAAAAACCACCCCAACATACCTGCCTACAGACAAAAATAAATGCCAAAATAATGCAAAATTGTACACATCACCATCTATAAAGCTGCAGGGTACCGAGTCCCTTTCTGCTTTTCTGTAATTGATTTATCTGTATCCATGCCAGCGACTTTGCAGAGTTCAAGGAAGCTCAGTGAAGCGGAATTTCAGAGGGAGCCCACACACTTACCACGCTGACTGGTACTCTCTGATCAGGGGCAACAGCTGAATCAGGTTTGTACTGCTGCAGCACACCTGTGCCCAGCTCCTCCAGAAGCTGCAAGGAAACAAAAAGCAGCTAGGTCTTTATCAGGGATGACTCAAGTACCACTGCACTGTAAGCAGCCTTTACCTAGGACTATACTTACTCGGGGAATAAAAATAAAAGGTTCAGTATTGTTTCAGACTATTCTGTTCCTGGTAGTGAAGAAACGAGAGAAGAAGCCTTGCTTACAGTCTCCAGCCTGAGCAGCACAACAGATTGCTACACAAAGACAAAATCTCTCTGAGTTTTCCTCTGGGTGACAGACTACAGTTCCTGCACCAGTTGATGCTAAATCAGGGAAGGGCCAGTGTTACAGTCCTTGCATTTTCCAAGCTTCCTGGGAGACGCTCTGCTCAGAATTCAAGATTGGAAGCAGAAGGTACATTTCTCAGTGTCAGGGTACAACACTTCCCAAAGAGCTACAGCAGGCACCAGCTTTATGGTGTGCTGCATCACACACGCACACAGATGCTATGAATATTCATCACTACTCATCTGTATTTGCAAAGCACACTAATAGCTAAAACTGACTTGGCAAAACAATGTAGACATTTCCTCATGCTCTTACTTTGGCTCCATGAAGCTGAATGGATGGATCCATTTCTTCCATGCATCTGCAAGCCACTTCTCCAAGTTCTAGGAAATAGCTCTGAGCCATAGGGAAATAACCTTTTACAAGAAGAGCCAACACCTAAACACACACACACAAAAAAAAATCTCCATTCAGTGTTTTTTCCTTCTATGAAACCAAAATACCCCAAAGACACACAGAGAAGATGTTAATGGGCTGATCAACACTGGGACCATAAACTATACTCTAATGTAACAGATATACCTTGCAGCACAACTTCTAGAATACTAGAGCTAATTAAAAACCTCCCTATTCCATTATCTTATTCAAAGAAGAGCCACAAAAGCACTATTGGGTAGCAACACAATTAATTATTTACTGTAAGTGAAGTCTCCTCTAGCTAAAAAACTAAGCTGGAGTGCCTGTAAGAGCAACACATTCTCTGTCTCCTGTAATACTGCTGCTGCATTCTGTGAAGCTGGATTTAACAAATACTCATTGTTCCAGAGTAAGAGTGAGACTCCTTGGGATGCACATCTTTTCTGTGGTTACATGAAGAAAAACAAGGCCAAGCCTCATCATTTACAGGTACTCCTTCAGTCACACCAGCACCATTCCACAGACCCTTGCAGACTGTTTTTTGACTGCAAGGTTCTACCCTGCTGTTTTCTAGCAAAACCTTAATTTAGATTCTGTATGGAGGAGTCTGCATGGGAAGATTCAGTCTTCACCAGATGCCAGCACACACAACCAAATAATATTTTAAAGTACCAAAGGTAAGAAAATCGCAGGCAGATGAACTTGTTGCAGCAGGTTTACTATGGGATGGACAGTTACACTTCCACAGGCATGGAATCAAAATACTCCTTCAGTCACAGCAGCTCAGACATGCTGTGCTAGCCAATGCTTTAGCTCAAGTCTCACCAAAAGAGCTAGGAGCAAAGGCAACCCGTGGCTGAGGCTTGGCTGACATGAGGCAGTTTGATATCGTACCAAGCTGTTCATTTTACAAGCTAGCTGTTCACCCCCACCTGCAAGGATTCCAGTCGAAGGGGACACGGTTCATAAATGCTGGAAAACGATGGAAAGTTAGCATCACTGTCAGAACAGGAATCCTCTCTGGGCAGAATGATGATGGAAACGCAGAGACGGAGAAGCCAGCATGGTTCTGAAGATGCACATCCCACTGGATTTTCTGGAGGCTCCCTTTCGGAGGGGAGTGCTTTTCTCCACTGCTCAGAACTAAAACGGTGAGGTGTTGTGCTACCACTATTATTTAGCCCTGAAGAACTGGGCTGTTGCAAAAGTAACTGCACCTCTGGTAAAGGCGCTTGGACAGATACTATAGCCCCTAATAATGTAAAACTAGAAACTCGAACGTTAACATCTGCAAGAAAGAACAAGGTAGGGGAAGAAAAAGCCAGTCCGTTAGCATCTCACTGCCATGTCAGCATCCTTCTTCAGCCGTTTTCAGACAAGACAGATCACAACATATGATTCGATAGCAATATATATGTTTATGTATTTATGAAGCCGGGGGGAGGTGGGGTAGGGTGGGGTAGGAATCCACAACTATTTTGTAATAAGCAATGCTGAACCGAGATACAGCATATACAAAAAGGCTCCAGTCAAACAGAATGCAAACCTTTATGAGAAATGTACGGCTTTATCTGGTTCCAAACTCTTGTCAACAACCCAGGTTTTAAACGGCTGTATGGTGCATTTGAAACCAAATTTGCAAGGCACTGAAACACACAAAAGAACATACATGGAGTGGTGGTTACAATGTCAAGCTGGCCTCCAACCGATTTGTTTTTACATTTGCAATTTAGGTCATTCAGACAGCTAATTATCTGAAGGCACCTGAAAACAAATGGCCCACTTATCTGCTGTTTGAAAACTGGTTACAAACTTGGCTCCTAAGATCAAGTATTCAACTACCGTGACCTGACATAAACACCAAGAAATTTCAATAGCCCATGGAAAGCTTTTTTTTGCCAATTTGCATTCCAGTTTTAAAGCCAATGTGAGTCTTCAGAATCACTTCATAGGTTCATTCAGCTCCAGAAAGACTACATGAAAGAAATGCAGGAACAAGAGAATTGTGCTGAAAGGAAACCCTGGGACTCTGTAGGAAGACTCAGTCAATGAAGCCTTGTGAGACCACAACAGTCTATTTCCCACCACCACCTTAGTCCTCAACAGCTCAATCATTTCTGTTCAACCTTTCTTCAAGACTTAATCTAGAGACCAACATCACCTCTTGGGCAGCATTTGAAACATTCAGAGGACAGTTACCTTGACTATTTGCGTCAGTGTTTGAGAAGAGGATTCTGCCACCAGGGCTAGCAGCAGGCAGCGGTGCAGCTCCCGGATGCTAGAAGCAATACTTGCAGAGAAGGGAGTAAAAGCTGTCTTGTGATCATTAGCATCTTCAGCAACAGAAAGAAACTGCTTAGAACCTTCCAGGATGGCTGAGAGAACTTGAAGAGCACAGGCACGGGTCTGAAATGATAAAACATTTCTGTTACCCACTTTTAACACCTCTTTCAAGCTGATGGAGAATTTTAAAGTTTATGAAAGTCTCTGGGAAAATTTAATTCCAACTATCTTTCCTCATAACATTAAGCAGTATACAACCAATTCTTTTTTCCCTTAACCAGTACATCCTCTTTTATTACTTGTGGTAAGTGATCAAGCAACACAGATATAGTAGCCAAAGTACTTACTGAAGGCCAGAGAAGACAACTCTTAAGATTAATATGGAAAAAATACAACGCTTTTTCTACTCAGAACTGCCTCACCTTTGGAGAAGGGTCCTTTAAAGCAATAGTCATCAAGGACACTGACTGGGGGCTGCCAATACCAGGGGCATCAGGAATGAACGCTGACCAGTAGCCATAAAGAACTCTTTTTTCTATTGATTTTATAGCGGAGAGGAAACAGGCTAGAGCCCCTTGACGAACATTGGCTTGATAAGATCTTAAAAACAAACAAAAAGATTAATGAAATAACAGCAGTGAAAAGTAGTGGACTTAACTTCTTGCACTTGTATTAGTGGCTAGCTGTGATAAGAAATTTTTTTAGACCAAGAACAGGAAGAGAAATAACAAATTTACTGCTTACCAATTTTCTTGTCTCACCACATAAATCAACAGAGAAAGCAATTTCCTCAACAGTTTTGATTAAGAGCAACACACTAGGATCCTGTGGAAGTGTAAGAGTCTGTAAAACTTGTGCCTGATCTACAGGAACCAAAAGGTATGCTAAACATGACACACGAGCTTGAAGTGTTACGGACAAGAGTACACTCTGCTACCACGCTTTATGTTTACATGAACAATCACCTCGTTTTGCTCTGTATTCCACCTTCAGCATCAGAATATTCCGACTCACTGCTGCTGATTCGTTTCCAAATAGTATAATGTGAGGACAAGTGATTCTTTCCAGCAGGCACGTATGCAACATCCGATGCACGAGTCCGAGGATCCAAACAAGGACTGTTCTGCACATCCCCCAAGCGTAATCTCTGCATGTCTGCTCCAAGGACTGATTCCTTTCCTGCATCACTCAAATCTCTTCCTTCTTCCCCAGACTCTCCCTTCTTTTGTTTCCCTTTGGACTTTTTTCTTCGGTTCTGTTTTAAGGTAAAAAATAGATTTATTTTTTTTAACCTCTTGAAATAATATCTAGAAAGATGTGCAAACAATTTGTAGTTGTAAATCTAAGGGAAATAGGTCTCATCTAAAAACAAAACTAATTGCTAATCCAGAATAAAAGCACAGTTTAATATAATAAATCATGCTGTCTTTATAGGACATCAACATCAAATTATACAAGTTTCTAAATGAGTTTTTAGATGAGATTTAGTTTAACCAAGAGTTATCACACCTATTTAGTGTCTTCTGTCGCAACAATGCTGCACGCAAGTGCAATTATAGATATGTGCAATATTATACATACAGAAACAGTCACTTCTTTAGTACCTGAGAGATTGCAGACTCTGCTTTTAGTAATATCAGTACAGTAATACCTTAGTGTAAGCAAGCAGTTTATATCTGAATAGCCTCAAAAATTAAGCTTTGGCCTCTTCATCAGTAAAGCAAAAGATTTCCAAGAAAACTTCTAGTTAAAAATCATAGTTCACACAAAAGCGATTAAAGAAGAGGAACAGTAAATACTTCTGTAGTTCTTTTAGATTTACAGTAGGTATTGAACATCTAAAAATAAACAAGTCAACATGACTATACAACTTTATTTTCTCTAATGTCTTTCAGATAATTGGTAATCCAAAAATGTTTACAGGGTTAAAAAATAACCTGCAGAGGCAGAACACATGGGGGAGGGAGGGAGGAAATCAGTCTCTAGATGAACTTGACTTCCCTAAGAATGAGTCAAGCAATTGTGCAAGTGTTAGAGGAAAGAAAATATAATCTATAACATTAAAAGCTTTGGCTAATCTGCATGCACCAATCCCGTGTCTGCAGGCCAAGAAATCTTGGCTGCAGATGAACAACTGATGCACACAGCTTAACTCGGAAAACCGATCTCTGCAGAGCTGTTTGTTCTCATCACTTGAGTTTACAAAGCAATTTTACTCAGCGCAGAGATTTATAACCAATACTTTTAAAGCAAAGGATGTGAAATGGATCACACGCTCAGAAGACAAAGAGCCTGTTAGCCACTAATATGTCAGGTAACACACAACCGCAACAAACTTGCACATAACAAGTGTGCAGCAGAATCAGTATAATTTCAGCTTACCCCTGTCTGCTTAAAGGCGGCTGGTTCTGATTGTTCCTGTTTGACAGGCGACCTTTTATCGTACTGAGGTAAAGGAGCCGGGTACAAGGCTGTAGGCATTTCTATGCTCAGTCCTGGCAGTCCATGAAACATACATTTCTAGAAGAGAAACAATAACGTTAACACTCTTTCCCTTTTTGATGCATGAAGATTTGCTGCACGTTTACTCAGGTGTTCATCAATTTTCAGCTGGGCTTGTGATCCTTGCCCAGGTCTTGCCTCTCCCCATGCTACGCCAACAGCTAGGCAACATCTGAAATTCAATTGTATCCAGAATGATTTTAAGTAGGTCCAAAAATACCAGCCTCCCATCTTTCTCTAAAATTCTTTTGTGGGAAATGCAGTTAAGATGCTGTGAGAAAATGTCTTTTTGTTTATATCTTACACTACATTTCCCACCACACTCGGGCTTCTCTGCTCCCTCTTTCTCATCTTCTACTGTTTTCCACTTAACAAGCATCCGGAACATGCACGCTTCAGTGCCTGCCTCTTTCTCAAGGTGGGTTTAAGTATTTACCTTTAGCACTGCAAGAAGAGTTCCAATTTGGTCAGTTTGCATCAGTTTCATCTTCCCACCATTGAGAAGCAACTGGACACCTTTCAGTGCATTTTGCAGTAACTGAAAACCGAAACACAGAACTACTTACTTTTCTTTCCCAAAACACTGAAGGTTCACATCTTTCAAATGACCTTCTAAGCAATTACTGTTTTGCTCAACATAATCACTGGGACAGTTACTTATGTATATTAAAAAAGAAAAAAAAAAAATACTATTTAAGCAAAATCTCAGTTGACAACACTCCAAATTTCATCTATTCCAAACTCCAATATTCCAGTAGCACAATCTCTTAATTATTCTAGACAATTAGACTCACACTTACCATGCAAAAAGTGATGTCATCTACATCAGAGGTTTTTGAAGACTGCAGAACACTTAGAAAAGTTTGAAAACAGACACTTCTGTAGGACTCATCCAAGTATGGCTGTCCAGGCACACTAAAGTTAAAGCAAGAGGAGACAAACGGCTGGTTTATAGCCTGTCCCACAGCTTAATAAAGATACACACTTATATCCAAGCCCTCTGCTAGACTGAAGAGCACATCCCAGATGGATGGATGGCTCTTTGAAAGGGATCAGCATTACTGCTACAAAGAACAAAAGGAAACCTTCTGCACAAAGAGCTAGCACAATCATAGTATGCCTTACACCTACTCTGCTTCTGTGGCCACCTTCTCAATTACGATGACTCTCCGAGCGTAGCTTAACAAGCTGTCATGCTTATAAATGCTCTTTAGGCAAAACCTGGCATTGAAAAGGGCTTAGAATAACTTTTTGACATTTCCCTAGTTTCCATGAAGTCTGGGCAACCTTCATGTGCTGAAACATTTTAATATCCACTTGTCTTACTGTAAGGAGAGGATAACTGCACCACTTCATCTTTGCCACCTTGAGGACTTTTTAGTAAGAGCTGGCCATTGTTGCAGTGGATTCAGAGTCATTAAACAAATTCTTTTCTAATGGATTCCTAAGCACTTGGTTCCAACACATTTAACTACTTCAAGCCATCAACACATGCTTGATAATACTCACAGGACAACTCTAATATTGCAAGGGATTTGTCTGAAATTAGAATCAGGGAACAGCTGAGGTTGGAAGGGACCCCTGGAGATCATCTAGTCCAACCCCCTTGCATGAAGCAGGCTCAATCAGAGCATATTGCCCAGGACTGTGTCCAGTCAGATTTTGACTGTCTCCAAGGATGGAGACTCCACAGCCTCTCTGGACAGCTGGTTCCAGTATTCAATAATCCTTACTTCTGGGTTTGTGGGCTTTTTTCTTCATATGTTTAATCAGAATTTCCCCTATTTCAGTTTGTGCTCATTGCCTCATGTCCTTTCACTGGGCATCACTGAGAACAGTCTGGCTCTGTCTTTTTCATTCCCTGCCATCATGTGTATATACACACTGGTAAGATCCTCACTGAGCCTGCTCTTCTTGAGGTTAAACAATCCCAAGTCCCCACACAGAAAAATCATCATGCCCCAAACTGCCAGATGCTGCATTTATTTACATTAATTAGTTCTTCAGACTTCACTTATAAATGCTGAAAGTCCAAGTTTTTCTGGTTTTCCATTTGTTTTGGGTTTTTTTTTAATATAAAACCACAAGCCATCTGTTCAGGGGAACTGTTAATCAAAACTCTTTACAGCAAGTCCAAATATCTATTGCTTTTATTAATTGCTTGCTTGCCCACAGAGTCTGGTTAGTCAAAATTCTTCCCATATAGCAGCAAATGAAGGTTTGATGTTGCTGTGGCATCAGCATATTTACATGTGGAGTGGAAAAAATGCATGAATCACAAAAGAATAACAGACAATCACTATAAAAATTTGTAGCTGACCACTTCTTATGCAAAACTAACTCACAGAATCACTGCAGGGACCAGACAGCACAACGCTTTTTCTTTTCTTCCCTAGTCTCTGTAACATTGCTTTTGGAAGACTGAGTTTACAGTTTTATCCACAGATGATACAGTATCTTGGAGCACTAAAGATTTACATTTCAGATTCATGCATATACACCTTACCAGTCCTGAATTTGCTGTTCCTAGCACAAACAGAGCAGACCAGCTGTTTGTGCTGTCAGATGTACATCTTCTAAAGCATCTACACCACCATCTGAAAAGGCTCACACGCACCTGAGACACAGGTTTGCCATGCTGCGTACTGCTGCCCTCCTGAGTTCCACGTCTGGCTGAGCAGAATCACTGAACTGCACCAAGAGCCCAGTTTTGCCCAGCAAATCTGGAAGATACTAAAACAAACCACCACAAGTCATTAGGGGTCAGGGCTCTTCCCTCAGCCTCCTGGTTCTTCTGTTTGGTAGCTAAGCATGTCTGTGCTACAATTGTCAGCTGCAATATCAGATCCCATAGACAGATTATGTTTATAAATACGACATGAAAATATTAATTTCCAAAGTTCTCTTATTTTGTATTAAAAAAGTATCAAGTGTAAGCATAGTTCAGACTGAGTCTCAGTTTACACTTTCTCCTCAGATATAAAGCTATGTTAGTAACAACTGCTGTACCAAACTGCTGCCATTATATAGGCTACAAACCCACGCAAGCTGGCAGCTCCAAAAGTGCTAGCATCACCACCCCGTGCTTCAGCCCAACAGCAGAAACTGCTCTGCAAGCTGCCAAGAGCCGGTGACAGCAGGAGAATTCAACGTATCAAACACTTCCAGCCACACTGCAGCTACAAGGAGCTTCATACAAACCTCAGGATTGATAACCTGATAGTCTCTGCTTTGAAACAGCTTTGAGCCTCCACACTAAAGACCTGATCTGGTTAGAGAATAAATTTCAGGATATTCAATGAGTCTGCTGAGTAACATGCAATTTTTGAAGCTCCCCACATTCTTCCTGCCTGATAAACAGGCATACTCGTGTGGTTACTCTGCACACTACGTCTGGTGCCTTTTAATAGCGTGCCTTTGGCTCAAGCCAGGTAATAGGTGATCCCTACAGCTACAGCAGTATTCAGCACGGGAAGAATCTTTGCTATCTCCTGATTATTAGTATACACACCTATGACACCTGAAATTTAGACCTTTCCATAACTATCAGTCACTATTTAAATGGGATCTAACCTTAGCATGAAAGGTTTTTCAATGCAATTTGAGAACATGATACTTTTTTATTCTTTTTTTTAAGAAAAAAATTAAAAGAAAGTAGAAACAGGAGAAGGGTGCAAATATTTTTGTGGTTACTTTCTCTTAGGTTGTAAACTCACTTTCTGACATTTAGGTCCATTATTGTAAAGAAGAGCTGCTACGGCTTGCAGAATTTCAACATGCGTCCAAGAGCTGCACTGCTTAAGAGCAGAGATGCAGTAGGAAAGAAGAAAATTCAGGTTCTGTTCATCAACCATCACCTGTTGTAACAGAAAAGGACTGTGTCAAGAAAACAATGTCATGTACTGTTAAGAGTCAATATACCCAGATATAGTGGTTATAGACTCAGGTGATCTGACTGTTACAATTCCACACTGTCACAGAGTCAGCTGACACTTAGGAAACTGATAAATCAACACAAGTGTCCTACAATCAAGAGTACTGCCAATGGCGTATTGCTTCTGACTGAAAACTGGTTTTATATAATGAACTATGGCAGGGCTACAGATCAGAACCTCAGCTAAGAATAAATAAGAAATGCAGTGGAAATCCAGAAAACTCTGCAGGAAGGTCAGCTCCGCAGCCCCGTAAAAAGATAGATGGCCTCCCTGGCTTAGTGGGAGACCAGGGAGCCAACACACAGGGAAAGGTGGGACAAGGCCAAACGTTTTGTACCTGAAATCTGTTAAGCAAGTGATGGATAAGCTGACAAACTTTGCTGACAAGATGTTCCTGATCAAGGTGAACCAGCTGACAGGCTTGGACAAGCAGAGTACAAACATCCTAGAAAAGAAAGCCACAGTGTATTATTTAAAGACTACAAAGCCAGGGTGGAAACCACATCATCAGCTATGACTTTGATCACATAACCATATCTGCGTGTGGATACCACCAACATCAATACACATGGACAATGTAACAAAACGAATGAAACCCCAAGTAGTGAGCTTGCCCCTCGTTTATCCACAGACCTTCATCCCCGCACTGGGACGTGCCGACATGGACTCAGATTGCAGGAGTGCTGCTCAAACAGCACTGGAGCAAAATCAAAGCCAATAATAATGGCAAAAGTAAAATACAGGAACGGAAGGGGGGGGAAAGCAGCATTGTCAAAAAAAAAAATAATTAAAAAAACCCAATTAATTTCAAAACGCAAGCCTACTCCGGAAATAGAATGAAGAAAACCCGGTAAATCAGCACCGTTTACAGGGCCATAGGGAAGCACAGCGTGCTCCCAAGGAAGCAGTATCGACACTGCACAGGGCAGCGCTCAGACCTCACGGCTGTTAACGAGAGCTGGCCTGAACAGCACGGCACGGCACCGGCCGGGCCCGCCGCCCCCCGGCCTCACCCGCCAGCGGGCCCGGGCAGCCGCCGGCCGGTGGCTCAGGGGGCACCGGGAGCGATGGCGACGGGCGCCCCACGCCAGCCCGCGCACCCCCGCACCCCCGGCTTTAGGGGCAGGGGCGCGCGCGTGTGCCCCCCACCGGCACCGCGCGCAGGGGGGGCGAGAGCGCGCGCACGCGTGACGTGAACCCGCCCGTGACGTGCACGCCCGCGTGCGAGCGCCTTCCCCCCCCGCAGCGGGCACATCCCCGCGCGTGTGCGGGCGGCAGGACCCCCGGCCCCGACCCTCCGACCCTCCGGCCCCCCGGCCCCGCTCCCCGGCCCGGCCGCGCGGTACCTGAGGGCTGGGCCCGGCCACCGGCGCCGGCCCGCAGCTCTCCGAGATGAGCTGGTCGAAAAGCAGGTGGAGCTCGGTGCGGCGGTGGCCGCCGTCGGGCCGCTCGGCGCCGGGCTGAGGCCGCAGGGCGCCCAGACGCGCCAGGTAACGGCGGAACGAGCTGTCCAGCTCCTCCGGCCCCACCGCCGCCATGGCCGCTATCTTCCGCCTTCCCGCCCGCGGCGCTATGGCAACGGGGAGCACTTCCGGGGCGGGGCGGTACGGCGGCCGGGCCGGGCCGCGGTGACGGGCACGGGCACTACGGGGCCCGCCCTGCACCTCGCAGCAGCCTGGGAATGGGGAAAGGGGGAGCCCCAGGGCCCGGCGGCGGCTCCGGTATGCCCGGTGTGCCCGGCCGGCGGCGCGGCCTGCACCGGCCTGGCGCGGGCCGGAGTTGCGGGCCCGGTGCGTGTCCGGCACCACAGGGGCCGGGGACGTGTCACACCCGCAGCCACGCCGCGCTCACGGTGGTGTACGCTCACAGCGGTGGCACGCTCACAGCCACACTGGTGTCACACGCGCAGCCGTGCCACACTCATGGTGGTGTCACACTTGCGGTGGTATGCTCACAGGCATGCCACACGCATGGCAATGTCACGCTCATGGCAGTGTCACACTTGCAGCCACACCACACTCATGGCAGTATCACGCTTACAGCAGTGTCACGCTCACAGCCATGCCACAGTCACAACTGGGTTTCACTTGCAGCCGTGCTACACAGCAGTGTCATGCGCACAGCAGTGTCACACTTGGCAGCCATGCCACACTCACGGTGGTGTCATGTTCATGGCAGTGTCACACTTCCAGCCATGCCACACTTGTGGCAGCGTCACGATTGTGGCCATGCCATGTGGTGTCACACTCGTGGCTGTGGTGGTGTCACACTTGTGGCTGTGCCATGCTTGCAGTGGTGTCACACTCACAGCCGTGCCACGCTCACAGCCGTGCCACGCTCACAGCTGTGCCACGCTCACAGCACTGCCATGCTCACAGCACTGCCACGCTCACAGCCGTGCCACGCTCACAGCACTGCCATGCTCACAGCACTGCCACGCTCACAGCACTGCCACGCTCACAGCCGTGCCACACTCACAGCACTGCCATGCTCACAGCACTGCCATGCTCACAGCACTGCCACGCTCACAGCACTGCCACGCTCACAGCCGTGCCACGCTCACAGCACTGCCACGCTCACAGCCGTGCCACGCTCACAGCACTGCCACGCTCACAGCACTGCCACGCTCACAGCCATGCCACACTCACACAACACAGACCAGGCAGGAGGGAGAATTCGTGAGCTCCAACGCCTGCCCCAGGCAGTGACCACAGCACCGGGTCTCAACACGTCCTGACATGAGGCTGGGCCCAGCGGGGCCCCGGGCGGTGCTGGGCACATCCCAGGGCAGGAGCAGTGCCGGTGGCTGGGAGCACCGTGGTAGGTAGCACTGCCCATCCATGATTGTGACCACAGTGCCCGGAGTGAGCCTGGCTGCAGGCTGATGGCCCCTGGCTGGGGCAGAAGGCGAGGGCTGGCCTCGCCACCCAGCCATGCGCCATGCTTCCCCGGGGTGCGGGCTGGGGGAACTGCGCAGACTTTATCCATCATGGACGCTCCACTTTTTCTAAACACATGCTTTTCTACACGTGCTTCTTTAAAAGCAGCAGCAAGTGATTGATGTAACCTGAAATGAGACCGCAGTCCAGGGCTACTGCACTGTTACAGGTTGCTCCCGTTCCACACCCTTTGCCCTGTCCCTGGTTTAGGCACAGACAGGGGACATCACAGATTTACTGCACTGGGGACACAAGGGACTGGCAGCTGGGAAGAGAAACCTGCTCGCCTGGAGGACATTAGTGCAGATAGGATCTGCACCTCACCTGGAATTAATTTCTTGCTGATAGGTAACATCAAATCAACTGACAGTTTCCCACGTTTTGTTGTGAATAGGATCCCAGGAGAGAAGCCAAGGACTGAAAGGCTCCAGTTGATGGGGAAATAACACTTGAACAGGGACAAGCCAAGCGTTACCGCCCTGCTGCACATGGACAGCTGCCAACACCGGGATCTGCATCACCCCGGAAGGAGTGGGAGGGCTGCAGGCTTGGGGCACGGTGTCCTCTGCTGTGTCACAACCAGCAAATCCAACGTCTCACTCAAGAGACTGTCTTGCCTCCGGTTTACCTTGCTTTACCTTCCTTTCATTTCCTTATCAGACTGAGCACCTTGAGTAAGAAAAGTACGTGCTGCACCGCCAGCGCCTTGGCTTTCTTCTTTGCCCAGGGCTGTCTGGTTATGGCTAATTGCTCTGCTTCTTACCTTTATCATTCCATTTATTCTTTATTATTTGTTCCCCAAAAGTCCCTAACAGGGCTCTGAGGCAGGCAGAGTGAAACATGTAGCAAAGAGACAGCCTCAAGCATATTAATATTGTGCAAGGATGATTTTAGTGAGCTCTCTGCCATCCCAGCCCAGCCATTGCTCTGGGGAGAGCAGCTGCTGGGTAAGTGCTCTGGGAGGCAGCACGAAGAAGAGGAACACGTGGCCACCCTCACTGTGGCAGAGCCTTTGTGCAAGGGTCTTCATCCCTGGCAGAAGAAACGCAGGCATGGTGTTGGTGTGAAAGCTTGGGTGGGTAAGTGCTGCCTGGGAGCTGCACTCTCCCATGCACTGCCAGGTGCCGTGTGACACCGCCATCGCCTGTGAGCTGGTCTGACCCTGCCTGGGAGGGGATGGAATGGGGAGACCCCTGGCACCCACTCTATGTCACTTCACTCCATCCCGGAAAGCCTTCCGTGTGCCTGCAGCTTCGGTGGGTTGGATGCAGCAGCCATGCCAGAGCCAGGATCTGGGCTCACACCCACTGCCGCTCTGCAATCCCGCAGGTTTTTACAGCATCTGGGGACGGACTCAGGCAGAACTGCATTGGGTTTGACATTTCAAAGCCAGGAATGCTGTGTGGCCTCCCCAGCTTCTCTGCTTTCTACCAAACCCACACTCGGGGACCTTTATTGGTTTTGTTCCTTTTTGTCACCATTTTCTTTTGTGATTTATTATTTTTAAAACCTCTTAATACATACTTAAAGGTCTTCCTTTCTTCTTGTCCTCTGTTTCAAAACAGCGCTGAAATGTGCAAGCAGCCCCTGCTTTTGGGAGGCCCTAAAAAATCCGTGACTGAAAGCAGACTGACACCACTGCATGGGTTTATAAAGGAATAAAACCAGCTGAGAGTTGGGTAAAGATGCTGTGGGTTTAGGGAGTAACTCCACAGAAGCCAGCCACGTTACACCAAGACACATTTTACCAGCACCTATGAGCCTTTGCATTTACTCACCCCTCAAAACCCCCAAAATGAGAGCAAACATCATGCAGTATCCAGCAGTGGCCGTGAGGGAAAATAGCACAAGTCCTCCAATGTTAGACATGCTCTGCTACTATCATGCAAATACATCTGGTTCAGCAGCTCAGAAGCAGACTTCAAAGGTCGGAGAAGTCATTAGAATCACAGTTCAAAGAAAAAAGTGAGCAGCTGGTCTAAGCCATCTGGTAGGGGACATAAAATGGTCTCTTTCTTCCCCAGTCAGTCTATGAAATTTTCATTAATTGTAGGAACATCTTCCAACATTAACCAACATAATACTGTTAAAAACGTGAGTCTTAATAAATCATCAAAAGTGATGTCTTAGGAAAACAACGTAGCTACAGTCTGGTCGGATTGTTCCTCCCCTGCAATACAGCATGCCATAATTACAGTTTTAGGTTGGTGTTTTCAAAGCAAATTAGCGGGAATTGGATTCCTCAGCTCCTTTGAAGGTCTCAGGGAAGAATGTGGACAGGATGGTTCCCCAGGCTGCAGAGGAATCTCCTTCTGTATTGATTTCAGGAGCCACCTTTGCCTTAAGAACACATGGAGAAGGTGTCCTCCCTGGGCTGCGTGACGTGGGCTTGTTTCTCCTGGGCTGGGTCCCACTAGCCGCGATGCCACTGGGATGTGGCTCAGCCCCAGGAGGACAGACGAGCACCATGCTGTGCCCCTGGACCACGGGGGAAGCTGGCCCTGTTTGCTGTGGGATCCACGCTCCTCCAGCTGCCAGGGAGTGGGGCTGAGGCCAGGCAAATGCTGACAACATTTTACCACCCCTGTCTAAACAATCCCCACCTCCCTGCAGCCCCCCCGGCAGCCATCCTGGCAAAGAGAAATTCCAGCTCCACAGCTCAGCAGAAATCCCCGGTTTAGCTGCTCTGATCTCAAGGCCCCAAGAGCTCCTGGAAATTTATATTCCTGTTGAATATATGGATGACTTCCTTGCAATTCAGGCAGGTGGTTTGATAATGCAGGGATGGTGACAGCTGCCACGGGGAAGCCAAACTAAAGAGAAGCCACAATAGAGAGCTCAAGGGCATGGCAGATACCTGCTGATTTTGTCGAAGTGATGACCTGGGAGCTGCTGCCAGTTCTCCCTGCCTCCTCCTTGCCTTTCAGATTTGTCAGCTGTGTCTCTTCCTCTAAAAGGCAAAATGGAGAGAGTTCATCTTAACCTTATTATAATAAACTGGTCCAAAATTCTCAGCTGAGAATTTTGGGGGATTTCAGTCCCAGGCTTTCCCAGACTCCGCTATTTCTGCCAGTCCTGCCTTTGTTTCTCTTTCCCGGGACTGTCCAAATTTATTGACTTTTACTTCTTATCAGCAGCATTTCAAAGCAGATGAGAAATACCTGAACCTACGAAAATCCCCGATCCTCTGACGTGCTCATCCATCCGGGGAAGTCCATGTGGCTGCACAAGGTGCCTGCATTTTGCCTGTGCCCTGCGGAGCATCCTGTGTGTTACACACCAGTGCCATGAGCGGTGCCATCCTCCTGAGCCACGCTGGTTCTCAGGCGACTTCCGCAGGTCGGAGAGCAAGAGCAGCTGAGCAGGGGACAGTGGGATCAGAAACGCTCCTTGCCCCAGACCTGAGATCAGTGAAGGAGCAGGGGCTGTCCCGAGGAGTCCCCGGCCACAGAGGGGTGCCTGCAGACATGCACATGCAGGTACTCCCTCCCTGGGAAGAGGATTTAGAGAGTGCCCCCGTCTGCACCATGCTACACTTTTACCATTCCCAAAGGTATCTGCAAATTCAGCCCTCGATAGGATACTTGTCTCCCACTGCCTTCCCAGCTGTTTTCCCAAGCTGTGGGCCAGCTGAAGAGACAAACAGTGCTGGCTCCAGGCTTGTTTGCCACTGAACAACAGACACAAATACTTGGAATACTTTCCTAATCTCATTTTCTCATGCAAAGGACTGATGGGTTGTCAGGGATGTTACTCCATGGGACTGGGACGTGGGGATGGGATAGGGCATGTGGGATGGCAAGGGCAAGGGAAGGACCTGGCGAAGGAGCATCCATGAGCCCCCAGCACACCCCCATCAGAGAAAGGGTGCCCGTGCTTGCACCCACCCAGCCTGGACCCCCCGCTGGGTTCCTTGCGCTGGTTCAGGAGCCCTGGTGATTTAGCTAGTTAGGATAATTCCTCCCCTGCAACGAGGGCCATTAAACCTCCTTTCACACGGGAACGCCCGTAGGCTGGGGTCACCAGCCCTCCTGGAAACAGGGCTCAGGATTCCCAAGCTGTTTCCCCTGGAAGGATCGCTGGCTTTAATTAACATGGCTTTAATCGACTGTGTGCTGGGATTGCAGCCGAGTCTGGTGTGGAGATTTTGGAAACGCTGCTACTGCCTCCCCTTTGCGCTCCTCTCCCCAGGCTTTATCTCCCCAGAGCTGGCAGAGGCTGGATGTTTCCATGTCTGCTTTCCCCGGGAGATGGTGGGACCCAGGGGACACCAGCGAAGCCTGGCTGGTGGCAGCAGAGCCTGCTGACACCTCCCCCTCTATACAAAATAGCACACAGTTGCTTTTTTAGTTGTATATCTAAATCTGTTTTCATCTATTCCATTTTTTCAGAAGAGATGCCATAAATTAACACAGAAAAACTACTTGCCCAGACATGAGCCGGGTGAAGGAGCAGGGGCTGCGTCGTTACCGGTGGGCTAGATCCCCGAGCAGTTCTGTGAGCCCACGGGAGGTGGCTGCTGCTGGAGCGGGGAACACGGGACCTGAAACTGCAGCGACCTGCTGGGAGTTGGAGAGCACGCTCTGCTAGCTGCCGAACCGCCAGCAACCTGCCAGGGATGCGCACCAAACATGAGCTAATCTGAACAAAAATAGGAGTGAAATCATAATTCATATGCATAATTCATACGCATAATTTTATCTTTGCTGTATATTCTCCAGGGATGTATTCTAGAAAATGCTTTCTTTCCCCTCCCCTCAACGCTCACGTCCTTCCAAAAAGTGCCATAGATGCAAATCACTGGAGGCAGCAAGAGGTAGTAGCTTTGCTGGGTTACTAAATGAATGCTAAATTTGTCTGAGTTTCTAGCCTACATCTTGGCAAGTTATGCAGATTGAAGCTGTTGTACAGACATGCAGGCTTGTAATAATCACAGGATTTTAATTGCTTTCATTGTGAACCCTGGCTACTGATTGTATCTGCATGGAAAACTGTAACAGTTTGCACTTGCAAATGCTAAAAATGTTAAACAATAATGGCAAATAAGAGATAATTATAGTTATTCTGAAGCAGGGACTGGAGTTAAGACTCCAAGAAGACATCCCGAATGACCAGGAAGTGCTGCCCTGTTTACTGCACAGACTTGAAGCTGCTTTTTCTGTGATGTGAGACCTGCCAGAATTAATTGCTTAATGATTTTCTATAAAATATTTAAGTAATACGGTATCTTTAGCCAGCCCAGGCTGCCTGAATTGCCTGTGTCAGTCTTGCTGGAGGACAGCAGTAGCGTCAAAGCCCTGGCCTGGCACCCAGCACCTGCTAAGTCACCCCATGGGTTTCTTCTGATAATACAACACAGAAAAGGACCAGGGACTGCCTGCCAGGAGGACCACCAGCACCCATGGGTGGGGACCCTGCTGGAAGGGGGCCACATGGGTGCTGTCCCTCGGTCCCCCTGCAAGCCGCAGTTTCAAAGGCAGCCTTTGCAGCGCAGGTCCAGGTTTACCCCATCCAAGCTGGGCCACGGAGGAGCAGATGCTTTTGGCCAGGTCATTTTGAACCGTTAGAGAAAACAGGACTTTTAGAACCGGATTTAGGAAGAGGTTTTGCCCTTGTCGAAGCATTCTGGGCTTTCCTCAAAAACAAAAAAGGCATTTATTTTTTTTCCAGAGCCATGTTCTGGGCTGGGCGCCAGCCGCCTGTGTGCAGGCTGCAGCGGAGGCACGTCCTGGCTCGGTGTCAGCCCTCCGTCCTTCCCTGCCGGAGCAGCCCCAGCAGGCAGCGGGCAAGTGGCATCGCCAGCTGGGAAACTGCACGAGATGGGTGCGAGATTAAACCCCAAACCTGTAATCGAACACTTTGTGGAAAAATATCTGTGTAAGAAGGGATTTCCGTTCCTCTGACTCAGCTTAAGCAGCATAGGGCTGAGGCTCAGGTCACACGTGTGTACCGCCTGGCGTTTCACCTGCTGGTAAACCCCCGAGGAAATCCTTTCACCGTGGCCCGGCAGTGCCTGATGCTGCTCACCCCACACTGCTTGCCGGGGCTGGGGTAAGACGTGGGAAACCCCTTTCCCGATGGCCTCGGTGGAGCATGGCACCCATGCAAGGGCCGCTACGGGAGCGCGCGTCCAGCTCTGCAGATTCCAGCCCCGTGGGTGTGTGGGACTCGGTGGCCGGGGCTGCGGGAACAAAGGGCGGCTTTCACTGCGCTCACCACGCACAGGGACTGCGAATTCCTCGGATGCTTTTATGGGCTGCAACAAATGCACAGGGAGAGTGAGGCTCCCAGCAATCTCCTCCCCCTGAAAGCACTTCATTCACACCCAGGCTGGAAGGAGGTGAAAGAAAAGGCCACGCACATGTTTAAATGCAGGGGGGCCCTACAGCATGAGGGTCTCGGATCTCTCCCCAAAAGCCTTCCCGCCCAGCAGACCCGGGGCGAGGGCACGCAGCCCGGCGAGGGTCTGGGCAAGCAGCTGAGCTGCGGTCAGGCTGCTCTGCAACGGCCATAAATCAACGGAGACGCGTAAGCAAGGGAGGGAACAAAGGACATGGAGAGATGCCATGGCATCTGGCAGGGAGGGCCGTGGTGGCCGCGCCAGAGGATGGCGTCTGAGGAAAGCCTCTGACCAAGTCTGCGAGGGTCCTGGCCCCATGTCTCCCAGCTCTCCAGAGAGGCCAGCGAGCAAGCGCTGCTGTGCTGGGCAGCAAGGGGCACATGGGGACAGGAGACGTGGCAGAGCACAACATCCCGCCTCACCCACAGCCCCCGCAGCGCTCCCGGGGTGCCTCTGCAGCACACTGCGCTGGCCCACCATCGATTTTTCCACCAGGCCACAGCAGGCTCTGGTGCATTTGCTGTGAGTCCCCAGCACTACGACAGAAAGACACAGACTGGGAGGCCACTACAGCAGCCTGCTTCCACAGGCAGGAGGGAACAAGCCACACCAGGGCGGGATAAATGTTCCTCGAGCTTAACCCAGGGCCAAACCCTGCTAAGCAGCAGAGCAGAGCCTGAGGTTGCCCCTCCTCAGGGACGGGGACCAGACTGGCGTTGAGCAGGGCAGCTCCCTTCTAACCCCCTGCACTGAGTGCCAAGACCACCAGTGCTCAGTGCAGGAGAAGCATGGCGCCTGCTGCGGCTGACAGCAGGGCTGGTGAAGGCACTGACCTGATGATAAGCAGTTATTTGTCTCATTGGTAATGAGTTATTACTCAGCCTCAGCTAGAGACACTGCCCTTAAGGGAGGAAACATCTGATCATCTTTTAATAAACACAGTTGGCTCCTGCAAGGCTCCTTCAGCTCCTGTATCTACAAAGCGCTCTGAGACACATGGCTTAGGCACAGACAGCGCTGCTATGAGTCACAGTCTGGGAAAGGGTGTCAGAATCCTTGCTCAATAAATAGAACAAAGCAGGGAAACCTCGGGTGGGCAGGGATGGCACAGCCCTGCTTCCTTCACCGCGTGGCACCAGCCTCCCAAGGATTTACTCGTCGGAGACAGAAAGCGAGATAAAAATGATTTCCACATTTTCTCTCTTCATCTCAAATCTCCCGCAAAAGTACTGCGAGAAGGAACATGTCCATTGGGTACCAGGATTTACCAGTGACAGGCTCTGCTTCCACGTGCTTGGGGAAGATTAACACTGCAATGGCAGTGCCGCAGGCTGGCTTTGCTGGATGGAAGGAGAGCACGGACCTGCAACTTGGCTGTTCCCATGGGAGCAGGGTGCAACACCCAGTCCCTGTGCAGAATGTTCAGTGTAGGGAGGACAGCACTGTCACTTTGTCCCTTCCTGGAGTCCCAGGTGGTCACAGAGAAGGGGGAAGAACATTGTGCCAGGCAGGCAGGGAGCAAAGCTAGCTCTCCCTGTTAACAGTCACAGAATTTCTCATGCAGCTTTACACCATGCTCCTTCTGCAGAAGGATGAATCCTAGGCAACGTCTGGTACACACACATGGAGCACAGCTACCAGAAAACAGCCTGTCTGCTCTTCAGTGCTGCAAAGCTTTGCTTTTGTAAGGCCACATATGGAAGAAATATTCAACATGAGGAGTAACTTGGCTTGTACAAAAGAAAATAATGTGATACTCCCCAACCACAAACTGCACCATTACCTGCAGCGAATGCACACGCACATCTGCAGACACTGTCCTGCACCCAGACCTCCACCCACAGCAGCCAGCACCTCAGACTCCCCTGCGGTCAGACGTTTTCCAAATGCTTGTAAGGCAGGACAGTACCGTATACTGAGTTCACATTTAAATAGCATTTTTGCCCAAACACATCTGGAAATGGTTTCTTTCTCCAGATGTCCCCCACCAGATACATACCTTCCACTTAGTGCCCCAGATCCAGATGTTTCCAAATAGCTTCAGGCCCCCATCGAACCTGAGCAGCCGTCCTGGGGACACTGTTGGCCCCTCCAGCACAGGAACAGTTAACACTCCAAGGCATCATGCAGGACACCTGTGCCTGATGGAAACTAGAGACAAAGTGGAGCCCAGCAATGGAAAAAGTCGAAGCCAAAAAGCTGTGTCAGACAGCTGCTGGGCAGCGGGAGGGGAAGGCAGCAAGAACAGAAAGCTCCATGTTAAAACCTCACCCTGCTCTCAGCTGTGGAGGGAAAGCACTGCTCAACTTCAGGCAGTTTGCACCTTGAGCCCCTGTACAATGCAAAAGATGGTTTAGGGAGAAGGCTGAGGACACAAGATGATACCACTGTCCATTGCAGGGGTTATGGGGAGGTGAGCAGGACTGTTTCATTGCCTAATTGCTAAAGGTGCGAGCCAGAGCATTTCCTTAGCCTGAAGCAGGACTCCTGCTGCAGCAACACACACAAGGAAGAACCAAACACCCCTTCTACTTGCGTATGTCAGTGCCAGGTCATGCTGTCCTGCCAGGGACCAATTTACACCAGCACCACAGACACTGGATATGTGGCTAGAAGTGGTGCTTTCCCACAAATAGAACTCAGGTTGGAAAAGTTCTTCACCCTAAGTTTGGATTAACAGCCTCCTGTGCTGCAGCTGGCATCCAGAAGCCAGTTTCTTTGCCAGCTGCTTTGACTAAAAGCCCTGTGCACCAAGGGAGCTCAACTACCCAGCCCCACAAGGCTGCAAATGTTTTCTTGGAGCTACAGCATTAATCCAGACCTAGCCAGGCCAGGAGTACAGAGCCCCAATACAGCTGGAGCTTTGCCCAGCAACCACACTTCCAGCTAAAAGGCTGGCTGGGCCTACTGGAGGAGGAACATCACTCCCAGCTCCTCCCCAAAGTTAAAACCACCTCTATTTTTCAGCACTGCCAGGGGTAGGTCACAGCAGATTGCCTGTGCATGACAGCCACACCGCTGCTTGCTTGGGAGTTTTGGGGTCAGCTCATTTTATAGCTGCCTAGCATGAAGCATGTTCATCCACAGCTCACCTTCCCCTTGTTTCTCATGCTAGTGTTGCCATCCCACAGTGCAGCTGCTGCACTACTGTAGCTGGTACATGCCCACAGCTTTCAAGATCCCAGGAAGGCCACAAACTCAAATTTATGTTGCATCAGGAGCAAGACAGCAAGCTGAAGGGGTTTGTTTAAGGGCACGTCCACAGTCCCTGCAGTGCAAGAGGCATTAAACACACATCAGCTTCAGGCAACTGGCAAGTTTCAGGTCTCACCCCTCTACTGAGCACAGGCAGGAAACCTGAAGGCAAAGCCTACTTTCCTGTGAAGCAGGGAGACACCTGTGAGTGCATACAGGACTCAAACTGTTACCACCCCCAGTCTGTCTGAAGCCATTAAGAGGTTATCCCCAGTGCCTTCATATCTAGGTTACTTGGCACACAAGCATCTCATCAGGGCCACAGCAGGACACACTCCCCTTAACCCTTCCTTCTGGTGCAGTGTTGGAGCCAGGCTAGAGGTCAGCACCAGCACAGACTGGCCACATATGTTCTTCAGGTCAAGTTTTTCCCTCTGCAGACCTGCCTTCTTTGGGTCATCAGCATATTCCAGGGCAGAGAACTCGCAGCTCACTCTCTCCCACTCTCTCTGGCCAAGTACAGTTTTTGCTTGGCACAGCTGGAAATGAAGAAGAAACTAGAGGCTGTTTAAATGTGTCAATTCACCTTTAATGTTTGAAAAAAATAAATGGTATTTGAGCCATTGCAGTTATGAAGGGAACAGATCTTGCTCCACAAGAGACCGTGAACAGGTTCACATTAGACTCATGCTTGGAAAAAAAAAACCCAAAACATTCTCCTTTCAGACCCAGAGCAAAGTTCTGAATAGACAAGACCACAAGAGTGCCCCAGACAGTCCAAGGCACATTACTCCAGTGCAGACATTTCCATCAACATGAAGTTATGACAGCTACATTCTTTCTAGTTACAACATTGTTCTATCAATATTACAAAATTAGGCATACTTTGGATTTTGCACAGAGACAAGAAGGACTTTTACTTCAGGAAGTAGTCAACCTGGGTCAAGTCATCTCACAATGAAGAGCTCCCTTCATTCTGCCCTTTCTCCCCCAGCAGTGACTGACTACCAACACTAATCTCAGACACATTACACTCACCAGCCCAGTGATACTGTCTATGCATTAGTTAGCAAACCAATAAATAGACTTTGACAAGCACCAGCTATTTACTTGCCATCACACAGCATTTCCCCCCACCCAGATAAAAAAAAACTTCCTGCAGTGTAATCCAAGAGCCAGTACATACTAAGACAACATCACTGCTGAACCTATTTGAGACCAAGACATTTGTCTGCCTTTGAAGCAGATGTCACATGAGTTTCCTTCACACAAACATCACACGTAAATTTAAACTTCTTGGTACTGTGCTTTAAGAACAAAAGCAGATATCAGAACATGGAGAACAGTCCTCCAGAAATAGCTTATCAGCTACAGAAAATAATTAAAAAAAAAGAGACAGTGGCCACTTACAAGTCTTCCACACGACTAGCTTGGTTTAAGGAGAGCATCAAGTTAAGGCAGTGTTGAGACAACTGGCTAAGAACACACCAAATAGAGCTGTTGTCAGTAGTCACCAATTTGATATCCTACTCCATTGCAGGGATGGGCCACGTGGCTTTAGATATCAGTATCAAGGTCTAAAGACTTCAGCCACAGGATGCCGCTTTCTGCGGCAAGCGGCAGCTCAGGGGGTTATCTGTTGAAGTCTTCTAGACCAGGCTGAGTTGCTTACAAGTCTAGGTCAATGTTTCAGCAGAGCCAAAAATACGGGCACTGAAAGAGAACACCAAGGGTGCCAGCTGCAAGTCTGTTTATCACAGTCCAAGGTGGAGTTCAACTTGTGTGTGAAAGCCACATAATCAAGAGCCACCCCACCAGCTGTCAGGGAAGGTCTAAGTACCTGCACTGAGGTTACTGGGAGAGCCAGCTCTCTACAGTCTGCAGGGTGGGTACAGAGGCTCACACTGGCTTTGCTCCTTGTAACAAGATTAACAGTCTAATAAAACTCAGTAAGGAAGTCAGGGTCTTTTTGGCCTGCCCAAAGTTTTCCCAGCCTCAAAAAAGGAGTTACCACTGAGGGAGCTGTTGTGGAATAGTTTTATTTCTTCCCACGTAAAGGCCATTGTTTAAGCATTTACAGGTTTCCTAGTGCAATACAACCAAAAAAAAGCAGTAACAAAAAAAAATGCCGCCTTCTTCCCAGGCAACTAAACAGAAGTAGATTTTTACTGCAACATATACACATTAAATATAGTATACAGTCCATGCAGCGGCATAGCCATGTTAAAGGGAGTTGTGGCTTCAGCCATCAGTGCATTACAGTCCAAATTTCACTTGTTCCTACTTCCTATCCAGACTTGAAGAGAAGAATTGCAACCTGACCCAAGTAAAAATAGATGAAGTGCTTTGTCTCGTGTGTTACATAGCTGCCAAAGTTTCTGCCAACAATGCAGTGCCAAGTTGGGTTGTATTTCTTGTCAAATTCCTGAAGAAAGAGAAGAGAGGCATTAAGGCCAAAAAAGCCCACATGAAAATAGTTCTAAGCACAAACTCTTAGCTGGCTCTGTTCACACACTATCACCTTTCCTCCCAGCTGCAGCACCTCTAGATTCCCCACTGCAAGACACTACTGTATCAAGCAAGGTAGTGACTGATTCAACCAGGCCTCCGCACTGGATTGTTTGAAGGATCCAACAGAAACAAGTGATCTCCTGAGACTTGGAGCACCCATCAGCCCTGGGCAGAAAGAGCAGATGCAAGAGCCCTCCTTGGTACAGTGCTATGCAAGCCCTGCGTGTAGGCTAGCTCAGGGGAATATTTCTCCTCTCCCATTCCAAACCCACTCACAAAAAAAAAAGATTCTGGCATGTCTGCTCCAGCAAGGCATTTGAGCTTAAAGGTCACCTAAAAAAAAAGGAAGGAGAAGTCTGCCTTCTGCTGTTTGGGACTCTTCTTCACATGAAGGGACAAAGTCTGCATTGAGAATTAGCAGGCAAATTCACAGGCCAGACAGCACACAGACCTAAGAGGTCAGAGGCAAGCAAGCCAAATGCTGGCTTGATAGCCAGCCTTCTCCTATTAGGAGGGAAGACAGGGTTAAAGACCATTTTCCTCCCTTTAATTCAGACACAACTCCTAAGGACACCCTTACCTCCCCTGAGACAGAGGCAGAAGAAAAGACTCAACATTCAAGATTAAAGCAAGCATTAGTCCTCAGAAAGCAGCAAAACAGTTTGAGCTCTTTGCAGGTAACCTTTGAAGTAAGGGAAAGGCTTTCTTGCCAGGCCATGAAGGTGTGTCAAATTGCTTCCCTCCTCCCAACACACTCTCAGGATATAAAGGCCAACTTTTTTTGGGTGCCTTCTGTTGCACTCACTTTACAGGCTGCATTGCCCCAAGCACTTTAAGTTAAGTCTTGCCTCAAAGTGATCCAAGAGGTTAGAAGACACCTTTGAATCCTTTACATTCAAGCACAGATTACAAGCAAGTCCCAAAAGCTAGCCCAGGTGCAGGACTGCATTGCATCTGAAGTCATACTTTCCTCCTTCAAAAGCTCTTTGCCTGACCATTCAGAGAAGTGGCTACAGAGGGAACAGACAGCTCCCCAGATGCCATCAGGCATGAGACTTTGAGCTAATTGGCTCCTGCAAACAGGGAGAGAGACCTCTTCAGAAGCCAGGGCAGCTGCTTGCACTGTTTTTGAAGTAGCACCTTTCACAACCCTGCCAGCCAGCACAAGGCCCCATCATCCTTCACACCACCCACCCCAGAGCCAGGAACATGCACAGATACCCACTCTGAATGAAACAGAGCAATCCCACCCTGTACCAGTACTGAAAGCAAGCAGCAGGATCTATGGAGCAAGTCCTACACAGACTGCAGCCAGCTCTTTCTAGGCTGGCAAATCCAGAGGGATAGCACTCCCACTGTTTGTGCAGAGCTTGCCAGAGCAACAGACCTGGCTCTGCTCTGCCACAGCCCTCCTCTGACCTTGGAGAAGTCACTCCATCCTCTTGGGAATAGCAGTAAAGAAGCCAAGAAGAAAGCATCTTCTCCCTCCAAACACGCAAGTAGAAGTCCCAGACACTCAGGCTCATGACAGGCACACATACTCAAGAGCTTCAGGAAGTCTCAGCCAGAGCAGCCCCCTCATCCCGTAGTTACCTTCTTTATATATGCTGCAATGTCCTTTTCTATGTTGTACTTCTCCATTGCCTGTGTAGCACAGTCTACAGCATCTTGCTGCATGTCCTCGGACATGTCCGCATTCTTGATCACAGCCTTTCTGTCAGACATCGTGAACCTAAGGCAGAACATAGATTCCTTTAATCCCTCCCCAAGAAAGGAGAAGCTTCCTGCGCATCAGAGGTTGTCCTTTCTATCACAGGCTGCGTCACAAGCCGATACTAAAAAACCTCACCCTGACCATAACAGGGCTATCAGGGTAGCCTACAGCAGTCCCAGACTAAGGTGCCCCTTTATAGCTGGAGCACTGGCACTGTCTGGAGGTTAGATCAGAGATAGTCCAACATCACCACCTGCATTGAACACAGGCAGGGAAAGCTTACTGTGTGGGAGGAGACGGGATCTGCAGAGAGCCACTGCCCTCATACATCAGTAGGCTACAGCCAAGTTTGCCTTCCAGGTGCACCAGCAGTTTGGAGCATCATCTGTTCAGAGCCCTGCAAGCAACAGATCCCAGACTGTCTGTTACCAGCAAGGGAGGCTTCAGAAGGATGTTAACAGCAGCAGTGCTTTACTCCACCCCCTGCCAGGAGTTACAGTTACTGCTGCTAGTTTAGCCTGGAAGGAGTGTTGTTCCACATTTAGCCTATTACCATCCCCTCAGCTCACTGCTGCTTTGCCACAGAAACCCAGACTTCAGCTGTTCCCACGGGACAAAGCTGGTCTGACAAGCCAGAAACAGGGTAACACCACACTGCAGCCTAGAAACAGGGGCAGCAGGAAGCAAGCCCCACCACAGAGCTAGCAGCTAGCACCTGGCAAAGCAGCCTCCCCTATCCCCCCCAGTTTGTGAACCACAACACAGACACTAGAAACCAGCATGGTAGTGCTGCCTGTGACCTTTATGAAACTAGAAAGCAGTGTACTGGAGCAGGGCATGTAGCCCCCTTCACTCTATAAATTAGTTCAGGTGCTTCCTACCAATAACCAAAGCCATTTACACACAGATCTGCATGGCCTTTCCAGGGAGCCATTCAGCAGTGGGAATTTTCCAGTGCAGTTCACATTTTCCTAGAAAACTGAAATCCTGCAATCCCAGCCCTGCAGCCTTTCTTCAAGCAAAGGCCACAACACACGCCCTGGGGAAGGAGGCCCATGCAGGAGTGTGCCAGCCAGCAGGAGGCCAACACCCCTCCAGGCACCAGACCCCTCACTCCCAAGCCACACGTGAGGCCTGGTGAGGATGCAAACATTATCTGGGGGAGCAGCCAAGCCAAGGTTTGTGCTGAGAAGGACCATAGCTGCTTACCCTGGCAGCAGCTCTTACCAGAGCATATTAAAACTTTGTGGGAATAAGCTTCTTAATGGCAAGGAGTGCCTCCAATTAAGCCTGTAGAGCACCATTATGTTTCCTAAAACCTTTTACAATGCTGTAAGTCTAGAGTGATACTATCAAGCATGTTTTGAAATAGTGAAACTACACATTTTTAGCTTTACTGGGGAGCAAAGAAAATCTGCTGCAACGATTGCTTGCTGGAACAGTCCCAGAAAACTGAAGGAGCAGCTTTGTTACAGCAATTAAAGGAGCCTGCTATCCAGAGAGAAAGAAAATCCAGTTACATAATTGCAGCCCTATGATTACAATACTTCAATTCTTCACTCTGCCTGCAGTTGAAGACTTCTATCGCCACCTTAATTTATACATTTTAGATACAATGTTTAATAGAGCACTGCTATTAACATACCCTAATAGCATCAGGAAGAATGACAGGCACTGAGCTCAAACACCAACAGAGCACATGCCCCTACCACAGCTCTGGAAAAGCCACTTCCAGGCACTTTGCTCCCCTCCGGTTTAAGCCAGTGGGTGTGAGCCTGTGGCCCAGAAACCCTGGCAGGACAAGACAGGGCTCAGAACAGCCTAACCAACTGCCCATACATTTGGATTCACTACCCAGGAATCCAGCAATCCCTTGGAAAAGTCTTTCAAGGGCCCAGCCTACAGGAAAAGGGAAGTAGCAGAAATTCACTTGTGGGTTATTCTTCCAGGAAAGCCTCTTTAGGGAAGAGGGCAACCAAGTCCTCACACACATATGGCCTTTGCACACCTCCACCGCACGCCGAGTTCAGAGGGCATTTGCCATTACATAACCAGCCACTGAGTGACCTGCAAAAAGCATCTTCTTTCCTCATTGTTTAGGCAAGGAGCATCTCAGTGCAGGCCCATGCCGCCAAGGGCCAACAGCGCTATAGAAAAAACTGATCATCCTTCAGTAGAGATGCAAGTGCTGGCCAACCTGCCCTCCCCAGCACCGCACTGCTCCAGGGCACAGCATCCCTCACGTGCCAACCGGGGGCGGGGGAGGGGCGGGGAGGGGGGCGCGGCTGGCAGCATGCTGGGAGGAAGGTCCCCTGCACCCACCACAGGGCAGGGAGCATCTCTGAGCATCACTCCACCCACCCAAATGACCACCACAGAGCAGCCCCAGCCTCAGCTCATTCCCCCATGGGGTTCTAGAGGCAACCTCCCTGTGAGGCAGCCCAGCACCACCATATACACACACACATTACCCCTAAGCCACAAGATCACACCTGGCCCTCAGGGTCTTGCCACATAAGTCTGGTCCTCTCAAGAAAGCCAAAAAGCCCCAGCACTCAGCCCAGGGCAGGACGGGCCTGGAAGGGGGTAGCAGTACAGCTCCAGCAGCCAGCCCTTCACCAGTACAGGGTCTTGAAGGAGGAAGAAAAGACCACAGCCCTGGCAGCTGCTCCAGGGCAGGATGAGGCCATGGGAACGGGATTAGGCCCAAGCTAGCACCCAAGCCTTCCCTCATCCGGGTAGAATGAGGTCCTGGAAGGCGTATGGGGCTCAAGCCCAGCACCAACCCCAGCACAACAGGATGGTGCTTTGGAGGGGATGATGCTCAAGCTCAGCAACCATCCCTTCCCTCAAGAGGGCAAGACGCAGCTTTGAAATGGGCCAAGACACAAGCCCCCACACCCACTCCTTCCCTCCCCGGGCAGGATAGGGCCCTAGAAGCAGGACAAGGCCTAAGCCCTGCACCCACCGCTTCTCACCGGGCCAGCACAGAGCCTGAGGACGGGGACGAGGCCCAAGGCCGGCACCCACGGCCTCGCCCACCCAGGCAGGGGAGGGCCCCGGGACGGGGGTGCGGCACAGCCCCTTCCCCACCAGCGCAAGAGAGGGCCCAGGCAGGCGGCTCCCAGGAGCCGGGCGCATGTGCAGGCCGGAGCCCTGCGTGACCTTCACGGGGGGGAGCCCCGGGGGCGCCCGAGGCAGCGATGACCTTGCCTGTAGCGGGGCCGGCAACGCAGCGGCGGCGGAGCACCGGGGTGGGGCGGGCTCCAGCCGCCGCCAGTAGCCCCCCCGCCCCGGGGCCCGAGCCGTCTCCTCCCCCCCGCCCAAGGAACGACCGGTGTCAGGCGAGACGTAGAGGCCCACGCCCCCCCGGCCGGCGTCGCTCACCTTCACAGTGACAGAGCCACCCCGCGAGGGTGAGGCACGGCACCGAGGAAGAGAAGGTGGGAGGAGGCCCGGACCCGCTCGCCTCAGCCTGCTCCGCTCCCTGCGCCGCGCCGAGCGCTCTGCGCCTCGCCGCCGCGCCGCGCTCAAATACCGCCCCGCCCGCTGCGGCGCGCGGCCCGTCGCTCCCGCATTGGCTGCGCTGCCCGGCACGCCGCGCCCCTATTGGCTGTTCCGCGGCGCGGCCCGCCGCCCCGGCCCGTCCGCCCGCGCTGTTCTGCCTACATCCTGTTTCATCCCACAATGCCTCGGGGCGAGCGCGGGGCGGGGCGGGGCGGTGCCTCGCGGGGGCAGGGAGTAGTCCGGCGCTGTGAGGGGCAGTGGCGGGGGTGCGCGCCGCCCTGACCCCTTGCCGGGATGAACCCCCTTGGCGGACTCTCTGCTGCTTAGGGGGCCGTGGTTCCTCTGCGGGGGTCCCCTCTGCCTTGGGGCCCTGGGTGGTAACCCTGACTCCTGCGAGTGATCCCCTGCCTTGGGGAGACCTGGTTCCCTTGTGGGTAACCGCCTGGGGAGGGCCTGATCCCTTGGGGGGAACCTTGCTGCTGGGGTGGGCCTGGCTCTACCCTTGTACCAGGTGTGACAGGGATGTATGTCTGGTGGCAGACCCCAGAGCCAAGCCAAGCCCCACTGCCAGCAGTCCTGCAGCAGGGTACCCACCAGGGTGGTGGGCAGTCAAACCCCGCACTGCCTGTTCTGTGCAGACCTCAGGGTGGGAAACAGTGGAGGAGACTCACACTTGTAACCCTCTGCTGCTCACACAGCTGCCTGTGGGGTCTCGCAGGGTCCTGGCATGCAGGTGTGACACCAATGCTGCAGCCACTTGGCTTTCCCGCACGGGGCTCCTGCCCTGGATAAATGTGCTCCAGGCATACACCTGCCCCCAGGGCTGCCCCTGCAGGCCCATCTGTTAAACTGGCCACCAGCCAGCTCCCATTTTGGTTGCTCCATTTCACTTGAGCAGAGGTGCCAAGAAATCCTTTGCAGAAGGCACCTGAAGAAAAGCCCAGCAAACCAAAAAAACTCCCAGTTCCCATGTCCCCATTTCCACACCACCGTGCATGCACAGCACTGCCTGGTATGACCAGCAGCGAGATGGAAACAGCGCTTGCTGGGCTCAGCTGGCGCTTAATGAGACCAGTTTTAATTGCGTGTGTGGCCTTAAGAACCAGGGAGACCTCTTCGAGTACTGAGATCTATCTAATTTGATTGCTCAAGGAAGAGAAGGCTACAGCTGATAACAGCACTCGGGGGACAGGCTGGAGTTCACTCCTCGGCTGTGCTTTTGCCTTGCGAGCAGGCAGTCTGGGAATGGACCAATCCTTTTTGCGAATGAAGTGGATATTTCCTGGTGTGACCTTTGCAGTCTCTGAGATACTGGTCAAAACTCCCAGCAAATAAAATATTTACTATCCCCAAATAGGTCTGGACCTAATCTTCAGCCTTAAGATAGCAGAAGCCAGAAGGCAGCAGAAAAGCAAGTGAGGACTACCACCGCAGGGTGCGGCACTAAGTTTGTAAGACTACCACTGGCAGCATAGGACCTGACCTTCAGCCTTCAGATGGATAATTTGAGGGCATCAGCATTCCCTTGGAGCTAAATGCTCCAAGCCTGGGTGCACGGGCTGGGGAATGGCTGCAGGTTGCCTGCTGGCTGGTCAGCACTGCACACATGGGAGCTGCAGTCATCCTGGGGCTGCACCAAGCACCGCTCTGGTCAAGAAGTGAAGTGTCAGTAAAAAAATATGTGGTCAGAGTGGAGGGTTGGGCTGCAGCTGTCAAATTACAGAACCCTCTGTGTCGCTCTGGGAATTAACTGATGGTCACTTTGAACCCCTGGAGCAATGTTCTTGCTTTCTCTTGCAGGCTGACTTTTCTTGCTCCCTCTGCAGGACAGGAGAGCTGACAGTGCCCATCCTGCTGGGATGCAGGTGATGCCCTGCACCCACTGACATGTGCTGGGTCACCACAGGCCACCCCCAGCCGGGACCATGCCTTCCTCTCTTTTGGATGCCAGTGCTGATGCAGTAACAGGCTCAGCTACAGCCCTTTATGAGCTTCCATCTCAGTGGCATTGGGACTAAATATTTTCATGATGATGTTTCCAGAGGCTCCACATGACCGGAGGGAGCTGCAGGTGCTGATCTCAGGGCTGAGGCGTGGGAGAGGCCATGCCCAGGCAGATAATGGGCAGCTGCCAGAGCGAGACCTACTTGAGAGAGGCAGGAGGTTGGAGTCCCCCTGGGGTGCCAGAGATGGGGAGCCCACAGGGAGCCCCAGGAGTGGTGATGGGGCAGACCCAGGTCCCTGTAGGCTGTGGTCCAGGCTTGTCCAGCCGGAGCAGGCAGGCTCCCCTATGCTGTGCTGCAAAGCAGCAGAGCTGGTCATCCCGGGAGGCTCCCAGGAGTGCCGGGCTGCGAGGGCAGCAGCTCTGCTCAGGTTGGCTGCACGCCGCTTGGCTGGGCTATTTATAGCTCTGCCAAGTCCCTGTTGAGGCAACAGATCTGAATCTTGTGAATCTTTTTTATGAGCATCCCAGATTGGGAGGCACAGAGCCTTGGCTCTCCCCTTGCCAGGCCAGGCCAGAGCCGTGGTTTGCATCAGGGTGGCAGCACCATGGGCACAGAGCCTGGCTATGGCCCCGTGAGGCACGCGGACAGCCCGGCTGGGCTGGAGGAGGCAGCTCCCTCCCTCCCAGCACTAAGCTGTGGAGAAAGCCCTCCGCTTTTTCTCCTCTGAGGAGCTCTGGTATCTGGCAAACACAAACCCACTCTCACAGTGCTGCTGCCGTGGGTGAGCCAGGCCTGTGGGTCGGGATGCCATCACCCGTGGCAGAGCCAGGTTGCCCAGCGTGTATTGCCACGCCATCCCAGACTAATGAAGGAGCTTCATTAGTGGGGAGGGATCTGAGCTGCTGTAAGTCAGATTTCTGTTCCCACTACCATGAGTTTCTACTTAATGCTCATGTGTGATACAGTGATAATCACCAAGTCTGGTTTTATTGTACTATTAATCTTGAGCTGAGGCAGCTGACAGGGGCTCGGCAGGTTTTAAGGTTAGAGGCAGCTGCTGAGCGATGCTCGTCCTGTCTGTCCTGCACAACAGGAGCCCCAGGCTTGCCCAGGAGGACTCCTGTGCTCCTGCTGTTTTCCCGGTGCAAGCGGGTGCAGAAGCAGTGCTTGCCTCCCTCCTGCCCTGCCTGTCCCAGGGACACCCGTGGGTGCCATCAGCCCAGGGCGGGAAGGAGCTGCCCTGTGGACCCAGATGCAAAGAGACAAGGTATAAAACAATGGCCATGAACCCAAATGGCTACAGCCAATGGTCCACAGAGCTGGCTTCAGTGTGGGTGGTTGCTTCTGTCATCCCAGTGTAAGCCCATCCCAGTTACATGCTGCCTCCTTCCCCAAAGCAGTCGGCAGCGAGAGGAGGTGCAGGAGCCCCATTCCTGCCCAGCACAGCCCTGGCCATAGCTGCTGCCGGGTGCTGTGGACTCAGCACTGCTCTTTGCACATCAAGGAACACAGCCTTGATGGAAGAAAGTGCTTCAAATGCCACGGAAGGAGATGCGTTCCTGAATCATGACAAAAAGCATTTATTTATAAATTCCTCTGAGTGCACTATATAAGGCACTTCACAGGAAAAGGGCTTGGCGGTGAGGAGCAGTTTGCCATCTAAGGCTGTGCTCCTCCTGCCCTGTGGCTGCACGCTTCCCCACAGGATGCATTTCCAATCCCAGGCAATTTTAAGTCAAAAAACACAGACTTTGTGCACAGCCATAATAAATGCAGAGGTCTGGGAACCAAAAGCTGGGCTGACAGTGAGGCTGCAGCATCACACCAGCTCTGCTTCCATGCTGCGCCTCCATAGTAACAACCCCCATAGGAGATTTTTCTTCTTTAACCTACACCCGCTTTGCTACAACTTAGCCAGTTACTTCTGCTCTGCCCTGTCACGGACATAGCACATGGATGTGTTTTGAAGCATGTGCCCACAGCAGAAAACTAGAAATGTTGCTTTCATCTCCTCTCCCTGCAGGATTTCCTTCCCTCTCTCCTCCAGCGTGTCTCCTGCACCTCTGCTTGACTCCTTGCTCTTCTCCAGGCTCCATCGATTGCTTTCTTTTCCCAATAATTGATAAAAACAACAGCACCAGGAAAGTACCTTATTTTATTATTCCCCTCCTTGCTCTCCCCACATGTCCTGAGGGGTGTGGGCATAGCAGTGACACCCAGGTACCTCAGAGCAGGGCTGCTACTCCCCACGAAGTGGACTTTGGCCATTTCACCCTACCAGCACAAACCCCCTCTGTCAGGTCCTGCCTGCTGCAGCTGGAGTGTGAACATCACAGCCAGGGCGGCTGCGGGTACTCTTCCTCATCGCAATCACCAATAATCATCCTCCTGTGGCTGATGCATCGAGCAAAGTGCTGGCAGCTCCCGATCTCCTTGCGGAGATACGCTGCAAAGCAGCTGCACAGAAACGAGATGCAAGCATGAGAGGGCGGCACTGCCGGCAGCTCAGCCCGGTGTTCAGCTTCTGCCAGGGGAAAAGCCTTGCAGAGTCTGACCCCTGGCAAATTGCATGGCTCTCCCCTGCAAGTGACAGCCTGTCCATGAGGCACCCATGGGGTGGCACGCACTGCCCAGCGGGATGGCTCCGCATGTGGCCAGGCACCCCAGTGACCTGCCATCCTGGCACCCACATTGTCCTGGGGCAGGATTCAGCCAGCTGCTCCTCCTGGGTGCTCATATCCCAATGCCAAAGCCTGGAGCCTGCCTTGGGCGAGGGGAGCCAGACCTGGCCCTTCCTCATTGCTGAGGTCCCCAGCCACCAGCTCTCCGGCTGCTGGAGCTGGGCCCCTCGCCGGCCGCAGCCACCCCCCAGGCTGCCCAGTGCGTTATTTTTTACCAGGAGTCAATTGTTTTGGCAAGTGTTTTGCAAACTGCATTATGGAGGGTTTGCTATCAGTCCAGGGCTGCTTTGATCAATCTTGTTTGCGAAGCAGTTTTCAGTGCCCTGGTTAATGTACGTGATTATCTCCCTGAATCCCTGCTATAGAACCTGAATAAATCCTGTGGAAAAAGAAAATGCGCTGTAAAAGGAAACGCTCTGTAAAACTCCAGCGGGAGCTGCGACCGCTGATGCCGAGTGTTTGATCGCTGTAAGCGGTTGGTTAATGTCAATATCAGACCCCAAGTCCCCCAGTTTATTGTTCACAAATTTGGGATGATAAAGCATTTTCACTATCTGCCATCCTCTTCCCTGCACAGATCCAGTCTGGGAGCATTTCGGTCCCCCATGGATTACTCTCACATCCCATGGGGAATGGGAACCAGGTTCTCCCTGTGACTGGCACTCTGAGCACCTCGTCCCCATGCCTGATTTGCAAAGGCTTAGTCTGGAGTGAGACCAGAGTGCATAAATACCAGCCCTGGGGCTGTCCCCCATGTCCCCCAGCCAGGAAAGGGATCGCTACCCTGGCAGCAGTGGGGTAGCAGGCACCGGGGGCTGAGGTGGTCCTGCCCAGGGAGAAATGCTCCTTCATCAGAAGAACCACCCAGGACCAGGTCAAACACATCCCATCAGCGTCACGCACCGGGTCTCTGAACCCCCCCGCCGTGGCCTCTGGCCATGCATTGCCCTGTCCCCAAAGCCAGAGTGGCCCTTCCATGGTGCGGGCGAGCACAGAGCCATCGCTGCTTGTCTCCTGAGGTCTGTCCCCGAGCAGAAGCAGCTGCAGCGTGGCACCACGGCAGGGCAGCCTGGGCTTATCTCCAAAGCAAATGGGCTTAAAAATGTGACAAGCTGGAGACGGCTCTTTGTCTAAACATTGCTTTCCACGAGGTAGTGCGTTCCTTGCCATCCCGCAAGCGTGATAGAAAAAACTAACACTAAATGACTTGTGAGCCTTATTAATATGTATTCAGGTCATCTACGCTCTGCAAGTTTTTGCAAGTGACTTGCGGTGTGCAGTTCATGTAGGATCCATAAATAAAAATATCTCTCTGGAATCTTGGCGGGGTCATATTAGCACAGGAACATAACAACTGCCTTGATGCGTGCTGAGGGACAAGAGGCGACACAGCCCAGCCAGGCTGAGCTGCCCAGCCCACCGCTCGCAGGTCCCGGCAGTCCAGCACAGGCTCCCACAGCAGCTGGATGCACCAAGAGCTGGGAACTCCCTTTAATCTGATCTCTCCTGAGGTGGAAGATGGGTTTAGAGACAACAAACACCAAAGGAGAAGTCACATCAAAGCCACATGCTGTGTGACCATGCAGCGGAGTGTGCTGGGGTCCCAGTCCCACTGTGAGACAGAGGTTTTGGGACACAGATTTGGTGTGCTCACAGGGCCAGGTCAAGGTCGAGTGTTAATTTTACTTCTTCCCTTGAGTTTCTGCATTTTTTCTTTTCTGTCCTTCCTCTTATTTGGACTTGGTGTTCCAGCACAAGCCCTAAACCCAATGTGGTTTACCTGCAAGGGGCCCTGCCTGCATGTCAAAGGCTTCCTAAATTTTTAAGGCTGGAAGGGCTGTTGTGATGATATGCTCCACCCTCCCGCGAGCCACAGCATGCACCAGGGCTGGTGTTTTGTGGCCAAGCAGAGCACAGCGCTGCCCTCAGACAAGCTCCGGGGTGCCAAGGCATGCCAGGTTGCTTTGGGCTGGCTGCAATGGGGGGATTTCCTCCTGCACCACCATGGCACATCCACAGCAGCCATGGCTCTGTCTGCCCTCTGCATTTCCTCCACTCTGCCACGGTCCTTCCTTCCCTGCTGCGGGTCAGCCATGGGCTGCAGTCCCCAGGGGTGTCCCTGCTCCAGGAACACCCCTGGGCGTTCATAGGTGAACAAAATGGGAAACCTCATGTAAATCACTTGGTGCTTCTGCATGAAATAATTGAGCAGTCATGCACACACTAATTGGGCATTCATATACAAAATAACTAGGCACTCATGCGTGAACTACTTGGGTGCTCATGCATGCACTAATTGGGGGCTTATCTGTACAGTAATCAGGCATTCATGCATGCACTAACTGGGCATTCATGCGTGGACTAATGCTACACTTGTGCCTGAACAAATCTGTGTGCAGGTTCACTGTGTGCTCATGCAGAATCTTTTTGGTTGCTCATGCATGCACAGGTTGGGCACTCATGAACCTCCCAGGCACTCATGCATGAACTGATTGGGTGCTGATGCATGCACTAATTGGGTGCTCATGCACGAACTTGTTGGGTGCTCAAATGTAAATTAACTGGGCACTTGTGCATTCATTGATTAGACATCTGTGCATGAATTCATCAGGCACTCATGCATGACCTGACTGGGTGCTCATGCAGGGACAAGCAGAGCCCAGCAGAGCCGCAGTCCCACACAGGGCAGGGAAACCTGCCAGTGCCAAGCATGGGGCAGTGCAGCACCAAAAATACCCGCTGGTTTGCCCAGCACGCATGAGCTGGTGGTTTTGTCTCCCCAGCAGCCTTGCCGCCACACGCGAGCTGATCTCACACCTTCCCCCGAGCTCCCCAGGGCGTAGGAAGCAGCTACTGCCATGCAGACAACTTACACTCTGTTGTGGCACAGCATAAATACAAGAAGCTCCAAAAGCAGGAGACAAGGTCTCCACTGTGTAGAATGATCTAGGTCAGTCTCACTTCTGCAATGATTTATTTAAGCTCCGGCACTTCCTGGCCTCAGTGAGGGGAAAAAAATAGAATCCCCCATATTTACACTATTTTTCTGTAATGTTTATGTTGTGGAAGCTACAGCATCATCTGCCAGTGCCATTTTAATCCAGGCCTGCAGACATTTCCACAACACACTCACATTTCTTGGGGTTGTTCTTCAAGGTGGAGCAACTTGCTAAGCACAAAATCACAGCCTGCAAAAGCTGTCGAGTGGATGTTTCTCACTGGAAAGTACATCACGTCCTTCAATCACTACTGAAGCTTTACCAGAAATGATCTTGCCTTCCTGAATTAAAAATACTGACCATTATGAGTGGACTCAGAAGCAAAGCAGCTGGAAACAACCCACTATGGGTGCAACTCTGCAATCCCACAGCCATCAAACGGGGGGCGGTGGGAGCCCCGTGCCGAGCAAGGAGTCCCGCAGCACAGCCAGCACCAGCCCAGCAAAGCAGGACCAGAACCGAGGGGCTCCCAGGATGGGCGCAGGAGGTGATGCCTAGCTAGGTAGCTATGTATATAAATGTATACATGTATATATATACCAGGCAGGTATTCACGGGCTCACTGTGACACAGGTGCCAGCCCACCAGTGAAAGAACTAGCCAAGCCCTCCTCGCCAGCCTGGTCAGTCATCTGTTGATGCTCTCGCTGAACCCTGTGGAAGGAGCTGCAACAGTTGATCCAATCAATAAATACACATTTTACACATCCCTTAAGTCTGTAATATCTCTCTGTATATAAGCGGCCATGAGGGATTTTGTTTTAATTAGAGGAATGCTTAGGGCTACTCTGCCTACCACTTAATCTGCCTTGGAAATAGAGCAGGGAAAGGTCCCGGTGCAGAGCTCTGCTCACAGCCCAGCTTCTTGCCTGCAGCAACCCCAAGGCTCAGCAACGGAGACGGGGCAGAGCAGGGTCTGTACCCACCTCCCTCTGGCACCCCCAGCACCAGCCAGGAAAGTAAGCGGTGCTAACTGGAGGCGGCTCTGACCCCACCACCCTTTGGACTCAGCTCATCTCCTGCCACAAGCCTCACAGCACAGAAAGTGGCAGTTCCTTCTCTAGGCACAAGGGACTGACTTATAAAGGCTTGGCTGAAACCCTGCTTGCATCTCCAGTATGAGTGCAAGGGGGCCCTTCTGTTGGGATGCAGGGAATAATCCCGCTTTCCTGCCAGTGATGGGGCTCTTCCTCCTGACGGAGGCACCCTGTATAGGAAAGTCGAGCATCCAACCATTGCCCACCGCAACAGAGCCACACTGGGGAGATATCCTCAAACAGGCACAGCACCTACCTAAAAAGCACAGGGCTTCCTGCAGAGGCAGGAAGAAACCCCAGGGTTTGGTATTTTAATACTTACAAAATGTCGTGGTATCCTTCCAGCACACAGCCCGTGCCCCAGGGAAGCCCCTTGCAGCAGGACAGCCTCGCCCTCGCAGTCTGGTGCTGGCTGCGGGGCTGGGGGTGCATGGCTAGTCATTGCTGTGCTCTCCATTCCTCTCCTGCACGCAGCAACACATGCCCAGACTTGATTTATCAGGGTGTAACTCATGTGAGTGCACCCCATCCCCTGCCTGGCACCCCCCAGGGTGGGAATTCTGGGCAGGGTCCAGCCACATCCCCCGTTTGAGTGGTGCTAGTTATCTATGGCAATACAGCGGGGAGGTGTCAGGAATGCATTTCGTGGCAAGCAAAGGGTAGAGGTTTTTAGCAAACAAAATACACATTGCCAAGGTTTGCAAAGGTGGTGGTTGTTTTAAGGGAATCTAACAGCTGCTTAGGTCCCACGGCAAGGAAATATCCATGGGAGGGGAGCAAACCTCTGCACAGAGGCGTGTGTCCTTGGGAACAGCCCTGGGTGGCCTCAGACAGCTCTGCCTCCCTGCCGGGCTCCACACGAGTCTGTATGTCAGCCACCACCAAACACGTCTGTCTTTGCCATGGAGCCCCAGGAAGCCAGCAAGTGTCCCCAGGCTCCCCATGGCTGGAGCAGCACCCAAACCCGAGCTGTCAGTGTGAACTACCAAAGCAGGTGTCTGGAACGTTCATTTCCAGTTCAGCCCAGTCCCACCAGTGCTTAGGGGGTCCATCACAGTGCTCAGCTCATGTTTAACTCCAAAGAGGCGAGCAATCGGTTAGGGAGCAAAACTGCTCTCTGCCCAGTAGTAGTAGTAGGAATAAAAAGGGGAATAATCAACAACAAAAAAGAAGCCCTAGAGGAAAAAAAATACTCAGCGACATCTTTGATGCTCTCGGAGCAAACAAAAGTATGCAGAGGCACTGCTTTATGTATGCCCCTAGGCCCAGCAGCACACGTTTATTGCTCCTTCTGCCTCTGCTGCTAACAGCAAACAATCCCGGCAGGGGCCAGCCCAGGCAGCGTGCCACGGCCGCGCGGCCACGGTGGAGACGTGATGGACCCTGAGCAGCATGTGTGTGCACAGCCTGGCTGCGCGCCGCCGCCGCGTGGTGCCTGGGGACCGCAGCCAGTGCCTCGTGTGGGGCATCACGTCGGTGGAGAACACACGGCTCAGTGGTGGTGGCCTCCCGAAGGCAAGGCTAACGTGTGCTGGGCTCGGAGGTCGGCAGCCATGAGGAGCAGGAACAAGGGCTGGTGCAGCAAGGAGCTCAGCGCAGCGTGTTTTATCCCCTGGCTCTGGGAGGGCTCTGCCCCGTCGTGTCCCACCTCCCCACAGGCTGCCTTCTCTGTTCACAGCAGCGCTGCAGAGGCTGAACTCAGCAAATCCAGCTCCTGCTGCAGAACACCCACTGTGTCTCCTTAAACGCGAAGTGGTGCACGTCTAATGAAAACCTCCGTTATGGAAAGGCGAGGGAAGGAAGCAGTAATGTCCTCTGATATGCCGCAACATTATCCAAACTGTTGGGTTTATGGTTAACTGGTTCCCATGAAGGAAATGCGACTTTTACTGGTGCTGCGGCTCCCCACCCTCGCCAGCCCAGCTCTCCCAGACCTCCTCATCCCGTGAAGCTCGCTGCTCCTTTGATCCTTCCTTTCTCATGTGTGGTATTTCAGCATATAAAAATGTTAATATGCTTCCTGGGAAACTATCAAAATAATATCTGATGTTCATACTTGCATGCTGCCTCTAAATTAGAATGATCTGCTATTCTTATTTACTATCCTCAAGCAACTGCACCCAAAAGGCATATTAGGAAAAAGAAAAAAAGAAGGTTCCTTCTTTGTATTTCACATTGTAGGTGGGCTATCGTGCTACCAGTAAGCCCAGTACCACACAAGGAATGAACATTGACTGGGTTTTGCTTTTCCCCGCAGAGCGGTGAGGGACAGCCACTGCCAGCAGTGGATAGCCAGCGTGTTCCCACTCCTAATTTCTGATGACGTATTTTAACTTGCTCATTTGAAAGCAGTTGCTTTTGCACCTTTCACCTTTAAGAATGATTGGGATATGAGCAGCAAGGTTTCCTAAAAGGCAAACATCTGCATAAAAAAATGCTGTGAAACAGGATTTTCAGTGGGACCAGGAACAAGCCCTTTTGCAGCACCTTTTAGCCGTGGTGCTGGGCTCGGCAAATGGCTTGGGAACAAGGCCCCTGATCCCACCCCAGGCCTTTTGTAAATGTCTAGTTTATTTTTCCTCATTTGTTTGCCTTTCATCGAGCTCAGATAGTAAAAATACATGGCTTGGTGTCACTCCTGCCTTGGTCTGCATTGCTCCTTGTATTCAAGTGGTTATCGCAATCCCTCACCTTTCTCAAATGTTTACATAAAGTTACAGATGTCAATAAAACAGTTCCTAAAACTTTATTTGTATTTAAAAATATTCTGCTTGAAACAAATGTTAATGCATTTCTTACTCGTTCTCTTTCCTTGTATTAAAAAAACCCAGCAAACCCACACTGATGCCACAGGGGCTGTGTCCATCGTCTCTGAAAGCCGCGAGCTGAGGAGGGAGCGGGGACGTCGGCAGTGCTGCCAGCGGCTCCCTGATGGAAAGCTAATGGAAAACCTCCTTTTAAAAACCACCGAGGCCTAGCAAATTGGGGTTATTTTTGGAGAACAAAAAGATTGAGCTCTACCCATGCTCCTGAGGTTCAGCTCGGTGGCATGGCTACCACGAAGATGTCCCCTGGGATGTCTAAATCCAAGCTCTCGCTGCCTGTGGCAGGGCAGCTGACGGCAGCGCCATGGCGCTGTCATTTCCTGGCGGGGCAGGTGACAGATGCCATGCACAGATGAGAAGCTATCGAGAGTTCTTATGGACAAATACAAAATATTGCCCGTTCAATAAGCCCTGCAGCACAGGGCTCTTGCTCCAAGGGCTGGCTGGCTCAGCGCTACCTCCCAGGGGCTTTGTCACCGCTGGCTGTCTCAGTTCCCTGTTTCAGGACGGCATCACTTGCTCTGAGTCAAAAGCACAAGTGGTGGGAAAGGAGGTGCTGAGCCGGCGAGCTGCCAGCACCGGTGCCGTGCCACCAGCCTGTGCTACGACAGTGGCTCCTCAGTGGATCCCAGCACAGCCAGCTCAGCCAGCCATATGCCACACGCCTGGGTGCGGGAAGGCATCGAGAGGAAAGGAGGCAACTCCTGGGAATGCAGAGAGAAATACAAATAGCAAAAGAAAAGGGAGCAAGGGAACAGTTGCAGGGAAACCCTCACTGGCCAGTCTCCCCCTAACCACTAGGATCTCTCTGAAATGAGCAACCCACACGGACACGCTCCCTTTTGCTTATTTATTCCCTAGCAGGGATAAACCTTAGCAGGTTTGTTTTCATTAACAGGTTCCATTGATTTTCCTTCATCCATGCCAGGCCTTGGAGCATCCCACCAGGGTGGGAGAGGGAAGAGCAATGTAACCAGCTGCTGCAATATTCAGTTACAGCGGGAGACAGGGAGCAAGGGAGAGTGGGCAGGAGGAGCCCGCAGAGCCCTGTATGAACATAAATGTTTTCCCAGAGAATGAAATCAATTAAAACAGGTTGGGGGGGCCATTTAAACTTCTCAGTCTGTACTAATTGCTGCCTCTTCTCCTCCCCACCCCCAGATGCAGTGCACTGGTATGTGGGAAATCAAAGGTGAAACCAGGCGCTGAAAATCAGAGTAACATAAAAACAAGACAGAAGAAATCACATCAACCCCCCTGATTTTTAATTTTTTTTTAAATTAACCTTTAACAGCTACTATCAAGACAAACAACCACATGCAATTTAAATAGATTACTTGCGCCCCTCCAGCCGGCCTGGCATGCTGCTGGAGACCAGCCCAGGGTGAGGAGGTGGCTGGTGGTCCTGCGCAGCTGCGGCTGTAGGGTCCCGTGAAGACCCCAGCTGTCTGCTCTGGGGCCTCATGAGCACAGCCCTGCCAAACACGTCGTGCTTAACAGCTGTAATGGTGTAGCTGCTCTAATGAAGAAAAAAGATTGACGTTTCATTTCTAAAAATGAGCATTTTCACAATGCCTTCCAGGAGTGCTTTGAATTCCAGTGGTGTTACCTATGGAAAAGGCCAGTCGCTGCAGCCTGCTCTTCCACGTGGCTTTTCTTTAAATCTCTGCCTGTGTGTTCCCTTTCAGGCTGGCTTTCCTGAGAAATTCACCTAAGTGTGTTGTGGTTTTCATTTGCATCGAGACATGCTACAGCATGCACACGTGAAAACCTTCTGGCTTGCAAATAAATCTATGCAAACAGAACGAGCTCTGCCACCATCCACCTTTGTGGGAAATACTTTCAAACTTACACACACTTTCCTCGTCTTACCAATGCACTCAGAGTTTCTCCAAAAAAATCGCAGGCTGTATTTTTGCATCTTTTTTCTGCATGAAAATTAATAGCGTTGGTAACATGGAGGCACTACTTAAAACTGAAGGCCCCCAAAATACCAGCTTTATGTTTCAAATTTATATTCCAAAGACCCTACCCGTGTGGTTCTGTGCTGCTGTGAAATGCCAGATGAAACCACTCATGCAGCATATCCAGGGCTGTTACGGGACGGAAACGGCAAGTTTGGACAATTCAAAGCTTAGTTCTCCGAAGAAACAGTTACAACTTAAGAGGTGGCTTTAAAAACCATTCTTTTTCTTCTAAACAATCTGAGCTTTGATGAACTGTTATTTTGCAACAAAGTAAGATTAGTCAAAACTAATCCCAGCTGGATCCTACGTACTTCAGATTAGGAAAAACAGGTTCTGCGAACAGAGCCAGAGGAGCAGCAAGAGCGATGGCAGCCAGCACGCAGAACCACAGCCACGGCCACCCTGCTCAGAGGTGGGCTGCACCCCGGCGCTGCCCCCAGCCCTACCAGCTCATCCTGGGAAACCTCCCAGCGCTTCTGTTTCATCCTAAATAAAAGCGAGCGGTGAGCCCATTGTAAAGCATTTCAGTATCTTTGCAGAAAAAGCCCCCACCCCCCCGCCCCGGGCACCGGGACGGGTATTTGCAGTGAGTGGGAGTGCATTTTAACCCGGGGAAGAGGCCTGGGAGTGAAGGCTGCGGAAATGCCAGGGAGGGCCAAACAAAGCGGCTAGTTTTCTTTCTGTGCATGAGCAGGCCTAAAGCAGAGTGAGGAGCAGCCGTAACAAAGTGCTGCCCAGCACATCCCCACCTGCCTTGACACTTCGTGTACTGGGTGGCACGGTTCTATTTGCATTATCCATCAATATTCTCAGTTGGAAACCCCTGTTTTTCATCACTCTTCTTTTGAGAACAAAAGCTTGTTGTTTTACAGTAGTTGGCTTCTTTTTTTTTCAGCAAGATTATTTGCCTTTTCCTTCCCAGTAATTTATTTTCCACATAATTATTTAATGATTCTCCACACACATTTTACCAGAAAGCCAAAAGCGACTCCAACAAAGAAAATGAATGTTGTGCAGCTTACCCGACTGTTTTAAGGGTTCCGCTGATAACACAGAGCTAAAAAAGGTAATGAGGGAGAAAACAGTCAATATTTCTATAAAGAGACACTTCATTAAGGTAATTAAAGCAGTAATTTAAAGCAGTTATGAGGATTATTAACACACAAAAGAAATTATGCAGTAGGGTTTTCACAAAATAGGCAGACTTACCACTTTTTTGTTATGCCTTTAAGAATAACTTCCAGCAGTTTAATAAGCTTTTGGAAACAAAGATTCGTTTTTTGGCAAGGGCTGGAACCTTCCCTGAACCTGGGAAGAAGCATATTCGTGGTCTTTGAGATTTACTTTTTTGTGAGGAAGGGAAATTGTTCTTTTTTTAAATATGCAACAAGTATTTCTACTGAGTGGGCAAAGAATTGAATTAGCTTGTTAAACTCGCTGCTTCAAAAAATTTATTTATCCTAAAGTTCCCACTGAAGTCCTGCAGCTCAGTGCTCCAACCTCAGGAGCTCCGCAGTCACCGTCTTGCCAGTGTGTATTCTGCTACAGAGTTGTGAAACCACAATACTCTTTTAACAATGTAGAAAATCCCTAGATAGCTGGTCATCTATACTTTGTAAACCACCACTTCTGAAGATGGGCTTTCTCATAACATCTTTCAGTGATTAATAGCAGTCTTTATTTAAACCACTAGCAATCTAGCATAGATATTACCAGTGTTAGAAATCACTAGAGCAGAGCACATTGCTGTACTTTAACCTATACGAGAGAAAAATGAAAAGCATTTGTAACAGTCAAGCACATTATGACGTTAGACCAAAAATATTTTTCTAACTGTAAGTCATCAGGAATTGCTGTTTTTCTAGAGGAATATACATTTTTAATTAATACATGAAAAATGAAGTACGCATGACAGACTCTCCTAAAGAGGCATGACACATTTTTCAAAATCCCTTAATTAACTTAGGAGCCTAAAGGGTTTTTCTACAAGCTCAGATACTACTTTAACCCCATCATGGTGGTTACAGTGACTCAACCCTTCCGGCACCACGTGGGCTCACGTGTGCAGATAGGAAAGATACTAAGCGATAAACGAGAGACATCCACATTGCAGAAGTACAATTATTTCAAACATTTTTAGAAGTATCCCTCCCACATCTGTTATATCTTGTGGATACCAAAAATTCTCACTGCAAAAGCAATTTGTGACCTGATCTTGGAGCAGTGCACACAAGCAGAGGAACAAGCTTTGGTCAGGTCCCAAGGTGGGACACGCCAGGGAGGAGCTGCTGGGGCACGCTGCTGCGGTCTGTCTGTCTCACACTGCCTTTACTGCCTTCATACCTTTCAGGGCTTTTGTGACAAACTAGACTGACACTGGTGTTTTAAAGTGACTTACAACCTCATAAACATAGTTGTACGTTATCGCCTTGCTTCTTCCCCAGAAAATCCTTTTCTGCCCTATTTTTGCATACATTTCTCATGGATCTCTACATTAAACCTCTAAAGACGCACCACTTAGCACACACTTCTGAGGGAGCACATAGCCCACAGGAGACAATGTTTTCATAAATGCATCCACTCCAGATACAACTTTGCCTCAGCCCCAAGTGCTTTTTTTGTCCTTCATTTGTATTAACTTACATAAACTCAAAGTAAAGTACATTGTTACAGTTTGCTCTGGCCAAAGTCATCGTGCTCAGCCTGTGAAACAGATTTGAATGCCCTGCCACAGCAGGCTGTGAGATTAGTCTGATGCAAGAGCCCCTAGGAATGACAATATAGTGTCTGGAAATGGGAGAGCACGGTGTTGGGGAAAAAACAAAAGACCGACAGCCCTAAACCTTAACTTTAATGCTCTGCTGAAGAAGATATGCAAGCAGGATGCTCGCATGGCTGAGCAGCGGACCCAGGCCTGGACTCGGCTCCTTGTGCCCTCAGGGCAGCCATTTTACCTCAGCGCGGCCGAGCCTGTCCCAGCTCACCTCCGTCCTACCCTCGGCCCTCCGCCCGCCTCGGGGAGCTCAGAGCTCTTTCCCCACGCCCCCCTGGGCCCACACCAAATTGACAGGACCGCGGCCCGGCTGAGGCCGCAGCGCTTCGGCCCACATGCGGGAGCAAAACACCGGCCCCGCGCCATTGCCCAGCCCGCCCCAACTCTGCCGCTGCACACGGCGCTGCAGCCCCTCCCCGCGCGGGGCATTGTGGGACACTCCCCGCGCCTTGGCGCCAAGCGCCCCCGCCGCCGCGGTGCATTATGGGACACACCCTCCCCGGCCCCGGCCGGTCCTTCTTGGCGCGGCCGCCGCACCGGATGTGACACCATACGGCCTGCCGCCGTCAAAACCGCGGCCGGGCATTGCGTTCCTCCCTTGCGGCGGGCAGTGGCGGCTTTCCGAGGTCGGGCTGGGCTCGTCGCACCTTCGCGCTCAGCAGCTGCACCACCAGAACGGGTTGGACTTCTCGGGTGGAGCTGCCGAGTGGGGCAAGGAAGGAGGGACTACTTTCCTTGGAGGCCGCGCATGCGCAGCGCGGACGAGTGAGGGCGCGGCCGTAGACGCGGCTCCGTCTCGCTCGCCGCCAGCGAGGGCGGTGCTGCGTCCCGGGGTGAAATCGCTGCGCGCAGTAGGACCGCGAGGGGAGCCGCCGTCGCCATTTTGAAGCGGTTGTTGGGGGAGGCGGCGTGTGCGCTCCCGTGTGCCCGGCTCGGCCCCGCGCCCGCTTGCCCGCCCGCTCTCCGCGCTCCGGCCCTCCACCGCCGCAGCCATTGCTGACCTTGCCATGTCCGGAGGGGGCGTGATCCGCGGCCCAGCCGGCAACAACGACTGCCGCATCTATGTGGGGAACCTGCCCCCCGACATCCGCACCAAGGACATCGAGGACGTCTTCTACAAGTACGGGGCCATCCGCGACATCGACCTCAAGAACCGCCGCGGGGGCCCGCCCTTCGCCTTCGTCGAGTTCGAGGACCCCAGGTGAGACACCACCCCCACCCCCCCGCCCCCGGGCGCTCCCCAGGGAGGGGGATCGGGCCCCGCCGCGGCCTGTCCGCCCCCCCCCCCCCGACCCCCGAGCGTGAGGCGCGGGCAGCCGCCTCCGCCCGCCCGGGCCGCATCGGGCCCTCGTCCCCGGGGCGGCGGCGCGGGGGACCGGGGGGGGGCGCGGGGTGGGGCCGGCGGGAAGCGGGAACAAAGGCGGGGGGGCGGCGCGGGGGCAGGCGGGGCCGCGCTCACCGCCCTGTCCCGGCCCGCAGGGACGCGGAGGACGCCGTCTACGGGCGGGACGGCTACGATTACGATGGGTATCGCCTCCGCGTGGAGTTCCCTCGGAGCGGCCGGGGCACCGGCAGGGGCGGCGGCGGCGGCGGCGGGGGTGGAGCCCCCCGGGGCAGGTACGGCCCCCCGTCCCGGCGCTCGGAGTACAGAGTGATCGTCTCGGGTGAGTCATTCCTCTCTCTTAGCTCAAGCGCTTCCCCCGGGGTCCCGCAGGCAAGCTGCCCGGCCAGAGGTGATGCAGCTCCAAGTTTCTTAAAAAGCATCGCCTCGCGTAGCCGGGGAGGAACGCTGTCCGCACGGTGCGAGCCGCTCCTCCGGGCAGCGCCTCGGCTTACAAAATAGCTGGCTTTCCCTTGCTGCGAGCTGGCGCTGTAACTGCAGGAGGTGAGAACGTAATCCGGTTTTAAAGAAACGTCTTGCTTTTTATATAGGGCTGCCTCCAAGTGGAAGTTGGCAGGATTTAAAGGATCACATGCGTGAAGCAGGTGATGTATGTTATGCTGATGTTTTCCGAGATGGCACTGGTGTCGTGGAGTTTGTACGGAAGGAAGATATGACCTACGCTGTGCGAAAACTGGATAACACTAAATTTAGATCTCATGAGGTAGGTTTCATACTTACTTTCTTTGGCCAGAATTGGATACAAGGGGCTTAACAGTAGGATTTGAAGGTAAGGAACGTGTGGCGTTCATTGTTTATGTGCAAAGCAGCTAAATAAGTCTGTGGTCAGTTTGTCAGGAGATAGACTTTAAAGTTTTGATGTCTATTTCTGTGCTGTAGTAAACGGTATCTTCAGTCTGTCAGCATGCCTAAAAAGATGGCCCTAAAGCCTAGACTTTTCAATCGAAAGTTCTGTCTATTCAATAGGGAGAAACTGCCTACATCCGTGTTAAAGTTGATGGCCCAAGAAGTCCAAGCTATGGAAGATCTCGGTCACGCAGCCGTAGTCGTAGCAGAAGCCGTAGTCGAAGCAACAGCAGAAGCCGCAGTTATTCCCCAAGAAGAAGCAGAGGATCTCCACGCTACTCTCCCCGCCACAGCAGATCCCGATCTCGTACATAAACGATCACTAGCTCTGATCTTTTTGTAGAACCCCATGTTGTACACAGTTTTCCTTTACTTAGTATAGTCTTTCATTTTTTTTTAATTCAAACTGTTTATTCAAATTGGCTGAAGTGTTGAATTGCATTCTTGTGTAAAATCCCTAGTGAGTATTTGCTCCTTAACATCAACATTCCCCTCATGTCTTTGGTAAATTGTATTTTAATTGATGTCAGTCAGGATTGTTTCGATTCAGTTCTAGTTAAATACCAACATTCTTCGAACTGTGGTATTGCTGTGTAAATGTCTCAGTGTTCAGCTATGGTTTATACGAGCTGGGGATGTTGGGATGTTTGTGGCTAACTTGTCTCTTCTGGGGGATCTTATATTTTATCTTGCCTTTTCGTGTGTCTTTCTGTAGACATATCTGAAGAGATGGATTAAGAATGCTTTGGATTAAAGGATTGTGGAGCACATGTCAATCATTTTAGGATTGTCAAAAGGAGGATTGAGGAGGATCAGATCAATAATGGAGGCAATGGTATGACTCCAAGTGCTATTGTCACAGATGAACTTGGCAGTATTGACCTTATACTGAGAGACAGGTTAATTGAGTGCGTGTCACTTCAGGCATGTTCTAGTTACTGCAGACCTACAATTGCCCTTTTTCTTTAAAACTTTTTTTGGGGGGGGCAGTTGTGGCTAAATACTTGCTTTTGTAATTCTCTATTCCATTCTAGTTTTTTTTAAAGGAATAACCTGGGACGGGGGTGGGAGTATTGGTTTACCTTGTCACGCAGCATTTGGTTACAAGTGTTAATGTTATGTAGTATTTGTACACTTGTAGTAGATCAAGGGTATCTTTAAATCAGAGTATAATATCAATACTGCTAAAATCTGCATGTCCTCTGTGTGACTGATACAGCGTTGCTATTTCATTTTTTTAAAGTATCAGAATGAAAGCAAAATTAGAAAACCTAGGTGGGAATCATTTCTTAAAGTCTCAGCCCTGCCCCCTCAGACTAATTCACAATTGACTCACCGATATGTTTGAAAACTCCGGTTAGTTAATTTTGTTACCTTCCAGCTGGGAGTGCTAGCTATAGTTCAGACACACAGTAGGTGGATAGCTTTAGCAGTAAGCTTTTCCAGTTTCATAAACATTTTTTGCAACCACAAAACCTGTAGCACACCACCGTACGAGCAATGAGTATGTTGGCATTTTCAGTTGACATATTGTAAATATTACGATGTTTCCTCCAAATAGTAATTAACATTTCTAAAAATTATCTGAGCATCACCATTCAAAAGTTTGTTTTGGGGAATTGATAGTTATTAATGTACATCTGTATTAATTGATGGCAAACATAACTGATCATTCCCCAGAATCCTATTTTTTCATTACAGTATCTAACTTTTTGCCTCCTCTTTTTTGGTTTTGCTGGTTATAAAGGTTTGGATTGGAGAGGGCTCACTGGATCCCAATCCTTGGAGCTGGATCATTGGATTCAAATCATAATGTGGATAGGATAGGGAGGCTGAATTACAAGGATTCATGGAGCGGGATCAAATTACCAGGAACATAGGAGTGGATTCCTGCCCCAACCAAACCGCATTCGTGTGGATTTTTTTTATTCAACTCAATTGGCTATTCCAAAGATATTTTTTTCCTATTTTTGACGATTGGAGCCCTTAAGATGCACGATGGAGTTTTTCATGTTTTTTGGTAAAAGGAGCAAAGCGAGGACCTGGAGAGGTACGCTGGAGCAATCTCCTTGGAAGGATTCAGCACGAGTAGATGGTAAACGTTAAAGGGGAAAAAGGGGGGTTTGTTTAAAAAAAAAAAAGTAAATAAGTCATTTCTCTAAATTTAAAGACAAAAATTGGAGTTAAAGATTTAAGTAGGTTTTCAATTGGCTATTGCCTTTTTTTTTCTTTGACAAATAAAATTTTTTAAAAAGTGCCCATGGTTGTCATCATTTGTTGCTAAGAGTCTTAGTCTTTGCTTGCCGCTGTAGCATTGTGAAATTGCAAGTTTTCAGACAAAAGGCTTTTGTGCTCAACAGAGATGTAGTGTTTCACAGGAAGCGTTTGTGTTTGAGCTTCTCCTAAATAAAGGATCAGTTCCCTGGGAAATGGGTGGAATTTATTATATGAGTAGGTGAAAAGAGATCACAGAGGGAAAATGTGAGCTTATTCCTTTGGTGGTCTGATGAAATGACGTTGCTTGTGCCTGAATAATTTACAATGAATTAAAGAGCAGAGCGTTGCTGTGGAGCAGGAAGGCGTTTCTGCACAAGGTAACGGCCAGCGTGGAGGCCTGTCCTAGGGAGCGTGGCACAGGTGCCTCTTAGCTTCGTGGTTGAGTTGATGGTGTGGAGGGGTTTGGTAGCGGGGGGCTGCAGGGGTGGTGTCTGGAAGAAGCTGCCAGCAGCTTCCCCCGTGCCCTGCAGAGCCAGTGCAGCCGGCTCCACCACCGACCTGCTGGCAATGGCTGAGCCCGTCAGCCACAGCGGCAGGGTAATGTGTTTGAGAGAAATCCTGTGCAACCGCAGCCAGAGGTGAAGAGTGAGTATGAGTGTGAGTGCAGCAGCCCTGCAGGCACCGGGTCAGCGCAGGAGGGGCTCCAGGCGTGGAGCAGGGGGTCCCTGGCAGCCCAGAGCAGGCTGTGGCCCCAGCCGGGGCCCTATGCTGGGGCAGGGGGTGCCTGAAGGAGCGGTCACCCATGGGCAGCCTGTGCTGGAGCAGCTCCGGGCACAGCTGGGGGACCCACGTTGGGGCAGGCTGTGCCTGGGGGGCGGCTGCACCTGTGGGAGGGACCCACGCTGGAGCCAGGGAAGAGAGTGAGGCAGAATGTAACCCCCATTCCCTGTCCTGTGCTGCTCTGGGGGAAGATTGGGAGTGGAGCCAAACCCAGGATGAAGAGAAAAGTGGGGAGGAAAGGTGTGTTAAGATTTGGGTTTATTTCTCATTACCCTTTGATTTAATTGGTAATAAATCAGTTTTCCCCAAGTCAAGCCCATTTTGCCTGCGATAGCAATTCCTGAGTGATCTCCCTGTCCCCATCTGGACCCACAAGCCTTTTGTTCTGTTCTCTGTCCCCTGGCCGGCTGAGGAGGGGTGACAGTGGCTTTGGTGAGCGCCTGCTGCCTGGCCCAGCCGGGATCAGCACCCCCCAGGAAGGTGTGTGTGTAATCTCAGAGGTGGGTGGGAGTAGGTTGTTCAGTGTGGCAGGGCTGTATAGTGTCCTGTGGGGAGGGGGGCAGGAAGAGACGGCTTTGTTCTCAGGTGGGATTTGTGTTTTGGGGCAGGATTAACATATCTGGGGTTTAAGCGTGGTGTGCTGGCATGTGTGAAACGTGAAGGGCGCTGTGCATGGTGACGGCTTGTGGCGGAAGGTTGTTTGCAGAATGTTGCCAAAGATGTGTACATGAGATGTACTGTTTTCCAAAAATGATAAAATCCTGATAGCAAAGCATTGCTGGGAGAGGCAAGAGCTATGTGTGCACAGAACAGACGTAGACACTTGAGTGGCTGTGGGACGGTGCTGGCAGGGATGAGAAGAGCTGCAGGGATGAGCAGCAGGAGCAGGAAGGTGCAGTGCTCTCACCAGTTTGTTTGTCGGGGTGTGGGAAATGGGAGCAGGCAGCACATGCAGGGCGGCACAGAGGTACGTGCTGTTAAGGTATGGGGAAGTTTGGCCCCCAAACCCCCAAATCTGGGCACTGATCGGTTCTGTCACCCCTGTTCAAGAAGGGTGAAATGGGAGCAGTCGTAAAGCGCCGGTTACAAACGTGCTTAGGGAAGCAAAACCTTTTCTTTCAGGAAAGGAAACTTGGAAGAGTTTGAAACTTGGCTGAAGTGAAGTGATGTTGGGGAGGACTCTGCTCTGGCTGCGGACAGTTTGGAAAGATGAAGTCCCTGGGGGAGGAAGAGCGAGGAAGGCTGGGACCCCTGCAGCTGGAGGGCTCTCAGTCCCCTCTTTGAGATAACAGAAGTCTGGGTTCCAACCCAGGGAGTCCAGGCAGAGCCAGTGGCTCTAAGCAAGTTCATAAGGAGCTAATTAACGCACTGGAGCACTAATTCAGGAGCGGGTTCAGCTGAGTTTGAGCCACAGAAGTACCTGTACAATCTGTTAGAGGTGCAGGAGGACTTTAAAAATGTGGAGCTTGGTCCTGGGGTGCTTCAGCGCTCAGTTCTGTTACGTGCAGCTGAGCTGCGCGAGTGGGAAACGATGACTGTTTGCTTCGGAGATTATCTCAGCAGTGGTTTGCAGCATAAAAAGGCCATTCCTCCCGGGCGTGGAGCGCGGGAGGGCACTGGCCTCTGCCAAGGGGTAACGCCGGTGTTGCTCTGCATTGGGAGTTGGTGACATGGACCACTTTGTGCAGTGCTCCTGACATTGGGTTCTTAAAGAAGATGGAAGGGGATGGAGCAGCGCTGGAGTTTTCTCTCATTTTGGCTTTCCACACCGAGGGGACAGAGGTGGCACGGCTGTGGCGGACACCCCGCTGCCTGCGTCCCTGCCGCTGTGCATCGGCCCCGCACGTGCGGTGCCAGCCGCTGGCTTTGCTCTCCCTATCTGTGCCTTGCGATGCTGTTGAGTGCTCCTGTTCGTAAAGCGCTTTGAGATCCTCTACCTCTAGACTTCCCCCCGCCTCCCCCCCCCCCCCCCCCCCCCGTAAAATCTTTTCTGTTGTACTGGTAATGGCCAGGCGTGTGGCTGATGGAGCAGGAAAGCCCGTGCTACTGGGTGAACCAAGGGCTTCCCCAGGTGCCTTGGTTTTTAATTTCTGGTTCTGATTGGCAGCATCCAGCACGGCTCGCTGTCTTCAGGGGGAGTATCGTGTTCCCTGATTGGTGTAATGGACTTTACAAATAGATGAATTAAATTAATATATCAGAAATGTGCTATAAACTAGTTTTGATAGCGCTAGGAAGAGTTAAGTGGAGGAGTCTCTGCCTTCTAATGTACTCTCAGTTTTAATTACACCACGTCTCTGAGCTCGTTAGCTTTGTGATGGAGGTGGTTAGGAGTCAGCTGGGTGTTGGGAGCAGCGGCTCCTGCCAGGCACGGCTGGGGAGACTGCGCTGTCTCTTTCCCCCTTTGGCTTCTCGGGCTGAGGATGGAAATGAACCTGAGTCAGCGCCAGCTTAGCTTCCCCCGTGGTGAATGCTGGCTTCCAGGCACAGGCCGCCAGTCAGCCGCTCGCCCAGCTGCGGCTCTTGGGTAAAACTTCCATTTATTTTAATGCTTTACATACATTAGTGGAAACAAGTTTCGCTGGAAGGCAGGCAGGCAGACCACGTTAGCTGTTCTGCTGGTGCTTGTTCCGGGAATGCATTTTCAAGGATTTTAACAGATCAAAACCAAGGCACGCAGTGTCTTTTTTTTTTTTTTTTTTTTTTTGTGAACATGTTCTTCCCAAAACTCAATGTTTTCAAGAGTCTGTTGGCTCCAAAGAAGATGGAAAGTGATAGCAACTGGAGGATGGAAACACCTTTGTCAAAGCAGAGGGGTCAACCAAACCCTCTTCCAAATCGTTCTGTTTTCCATCCCAAGGACAGAAGCAGGTGGGTTTCTCGGCTGGTTGTGCATCCCAGCCGGAGGCATTGCCTCCCCGGTGCCACCGTGCTCTCAACCTGGCAGCACCGGAGCAGCTCTCCACCCTTCGTGCGCAGGGAATCTGCCTTCTCAGATGGTCCTGTGCTTCCGATAGTGCCGCTTTGTTGGTACGACTGAGGGCAATTGTCATCCCCGGGGCTGTGTGGCCCCTCTGTCCTGCCCTGGGCCGGCGCAGCTGCCCGTTGGCAGCGGAGTCGATACTGCCTTCATTGTGCAAACACTGGGGGAAGCGCAGTGGGGAGGGAGGGAGGCTGTCCTTCTTAATTGCACATCATACTGATAGCAGAGTACTTAATAAACCTAACATCAGTGCTGAAATACAAATGGTTAGAAAACTTGTGGTTTCACCTAGAAACCACAGTTTGGGTTTTTTTGTTATTTGTTTTGGTTTGGTTTTCTTTTTAACAGAAACTTCTGCTTTAGAACAGCAGACTCATTCATTCATCTGTTCACATTAGTCGTGCCTTGAGATTTCTTACTCCTGATAACAGCAAATAGTTTTTAGCTGTAGAGCAAAATTACAGTAATTTCTAGATTGGCTAAAAATAGCGACAGCTTTGGTAAGAGTCCACTATGCCAAGTGCAAAATAATCCTTGCTGCACCTGCACAGTGAAGAGCAGTTTATGTCGAATTGCAGAAATTTCAACAGACTGTTCTATTTCAAACAGAAAGCTGGTGGTTTGTTTTGTTTTTTTTAAAACCAAGATTCCAGGAAGTTCCCTGTGTAACAAATGTTCCCTAAAATCCCTCTCCTGCACGCCTGAAGAAGGCGAGTGAGTCAGACTGCAGAGCCTGACGTACCCGCTGGCAGTGCGTGCTGCTGGCAGCATGCTGAGCCCAGAGAGCCGGGACGGGCCGCAGCCCCTTGCTCCCGGGTGGCGAGGGGGTCCCGGGCGGTGAGGGGGTCCCAGCTCACCGGGTGGATGTGCAGCAGTCGTAGGGCTATTAACATGATGTTATGCACTAATTTGTGTAATCATTAAAGACTTGAGAAGGGCATTGTTCATATGAGTAATTACCTCTGTATTCTAATAGCTCTCATTCATCCCTTAAGTGAGTTTCATATTTCTATGAGTCAGCTAAGGATTCACGCTTCGGGTATAATATTATTTTTTTAAAAAAATACCCATTTCTCGCATGACTTGGTTGCACTCTGCGTAGCTGATGATGTGACGGAGCCTGATGAGCTGAGACCACACGGACATCTACCTGGGATGATTTGCCAGCGTGGACGGGGCTCTCCGGTGCGGGGCTGGCTCCCGCGGCAGGGATGGTGCAGAGTGTTTCACTCGCTGGGATCCTGAGAGGCTGCAGGGAGCTGCTGCCTCCAGCGTGCCAGCGGAAATGTAAAACTGAAAACTTGGCAGTTTGCTGAACTCCGGGTATTTTCCTTCTGACAAAGGGCAGGTCTGTGTTTTTCTAGTGATTTTTGATACTGTTTTAAACTTGGGAAAAACTTCCTCTGTGCCGCTCTGGGTTGGATTGGACTCTGCCTCCTTTGGCCGTGTTGCCTCCCCGTCCCCATGCACGTGCGGGTGTTTGAGGTGCGCGCTGCCAAGCGGCAGGGTGCAGGCAGGAGGGAGGGCAGGGGGAGCATCATCCCCTGCCTGACTTCTGGGCCGATGTGGGACCTTTTCCTGGCAGCACCAAAATTTGTTGGAGCCAGAGCTGCGCGGGTGCCTGCACACTGGCTTGGCAGCGGTCTGTGGGTATCACCACAGGCTTTGTTTGTCCCTTGGAGACGTGGTGCAGAGTCGGTTCCTTGGCTGGCAGGAGCCTCAGGCAAAGCATCATCGCTTCGGCCAGTGCTGGATGCTCACCCCCGTGGGATCAGCTGAGCGATGCAGACGAATGCACAAACATTAATTATTTTGGAGACAATCCATAGCTGCCAAACGAGATTAAACAACACCCAAGTCCCAGGAAAAAGTAAATAGCAAGGAATAAAGAAAATGGGGCACGGTGTTGGCAAAGGCACGAGTGGGTCCTGGGGGACCGCAGCCATCTAGCTGGGTATTAATCCCTGCTATCCCCTTCCCTGAAGGATTTCCGAGCTCTTTGCTGCTATTAATCGCAGCAGCCCTGCAGGGAAGGTAATGCAGCATTATCCGTGTTTTCCAGCTGTGGCTGGGGAGGAGGGAGGCAGCCGGCTCGCCTGGGCTTTGCCGTGTGTCAGTGAAAGATCAGGGATTAGCGCTAGGATTTCCTCGCCGGCTCGGCTGCTCTAATTCAGCGCCTGTGTTTTTCCCTAAATGCACTGACCTTATGTGCCTGCGGCCGTACAGCCCGTGCCCAGGAGGAGCTGGGGCAGATGGTGGGAAGGGGAGCAAGGCTGGAGTAGATATCTCCCTGCAGTCTTTGGCCCCAAAGGAATTATTACTAAAAATGGTCACTGGTGATTAACTGGAGGAGCGTGCCGCTCGGTAATTGGTGCACGTTCTGTCTTGTGAAGTGTTCAGATCAAACTATGGATGCTTTTCTGGAGAGCAGCGGTTGCTCAACGGCAAAGTGCCAAGGGCAGGGGTCAGCGAGCACCTGCCAGGAGGTCTCAGAAACGTCCCTGTGTGAAACAGAAAATGCTGTGTATTCGCATGTCTCTGTGTAAATGATATATGAATCATATAGGTGTGTAGAACTGAGCGTTTGATCTTCAGCATGTGCAGTCTGTGCTGCATGGCATCGCTGCCCCGGCACCATGCCCCCCGCCGTGTGCTGGCTGCCCCGGGGTGTCCCCCACGTGTGCACCCGTGGAGGGGACAGCCCCGCTGTTGGGGCGCAGGCAGTAGTTTCGCACGTGCCTGAGGACAGTGGCAAAGCCAGCAGCCTGCCACCCATCCCCAGGGCCGGCATGGCGAGTGGGGAGAGCAGCTCTCCCGCTCTGTTGGTGTGGCAGCTGACAGCAGCCACTTTGTGGGAAAAAAGTTGTGACAGAGATAACCAAAATAATAACAAAAGCGCACTGGGCGCTGGCAGCGCGGGGCAGCTCCGCTGCTCAAGGTGCCAAGCAGAGATTAGCCCAGGCGCAGCTGAGGACAAGGAGGTGGGAAGAGATAACACCACTTTCCCGGCGCGCTGTCCGCCAGCGGCAGGGCTAAACATAGCCCCGCTGGCTCCTCCGCAGCAGTGGCTCGCTGGCCACCAGCCCGCAGGCCACCTCGGCTGGAAGCATGGAGCATCCTCCGCATGGCCGTGGTGTGTGCCAGGCTGCGAGGGAAGCGGTGGAGCTATGGAGGAAGGCAGCCGGCCCCCGGCGGTGCTGCGTGCCTGGGAAAGCAAAGCTCAGGCTGCCGGAAAGCGGGAATCCACCTGCTGCGGCACGGCAGGGAGCGGGGAGGGTGCCAGATCCATGGGGGTGGCAAAGGTCAGGGAGGGTGATGAAATCCCAGGGAGGGTGGGAAGGGTTTCCCAAGGCAGGTTGGCAGCATGGCTGAGGCAGAGCAGGGGGTGCAGCAGGCGCAGCGGGAAGGAAAGAGTCCAGTACTGCACGGGGGGCAGTGACGGCTGCAGGGCTGTCTGGCATGGGGGAAGGGGAAATGATGCCTGAAAGCGTGAAGTAGCTGTAATGCTGCTCCTGCCTGGCGGGAGGCATCGCCCGGCTCTCATGGAGCCCTGGGCTGGTGAGAGCGTGGTGGGAGCTGACACCCAGCTCCGTACGGACCCGCGGGTCTCCCTGCCACTGCCGGGACAGGTGTGGCCCTTGTGGCCATGGGCATCATGCTGGCTTTTCCAGTTTCCCTCCCTGCCTCCTTATACATCTCTGCTGCAGACACACCTCAAGGTTTGGTGCTAAAAGCATGAAAACATGAAAAAGTCGAGCAGTGCTCAGCCATCCCTTCTGAGCCATGCTAACAAGGCTCCTTCCCCTTGAGTAGCTTCTTGCTGCTTCTCCGCTGATTGTCGTAGTGCCTTTCTGCAGTGATTCAGCCAAGCTGGCTGGTAATTTCCTGCATCCTATTTTTCTCTTTTGAAAAGTGGAGCGATCTTTCAGATGTGCTAATTACGCGAAGGCGACAGCACTCTCTACAGCGGCAGCACTCCTGCCAAGCCCTGGGGCAGGCTGCGTGGTGGCCCTGGTGTGACGCGGGCAGGGCATCACTGCCGCCGCTGCCCGAGGGCATGGGATGGAGGGTGGGATGGATGGCAGCAGGCTCACGTGGTAGCGGAGACAACTGTGGGCAGCCATCTGGCAAGAGCTTTCCCTTTCCCTCTGCCTAGCAAACGGGTTGTCTGCCTCTGCAGCACCTTCCATGTTCTGCTGCAGGTCAGGGACGCACTCGCCCGGCAGGCGCTGGGCAGCGGGATGTGGCAGGATGCTTTTCAGAGGATGCTGAATCATCCCACGGTGTGAGCCGGCATGGGACGGCCGTGCTGCTGGGGAGGCTGCCCGCCAGCGGCTGAGGCTTTGCAGCGGGCACATGCGCTGCTTGGACGTGTGCTTCCCGCTGATGTTTTACTGTCCCTTTTTAGTTTCCCTGATCAGTGTGAGAGGGAAGTCGAGGCTGTAAAGAGAGAAACCAGAGAGGATATGAACTTGGGAGGCAGCTGAAAGGAAGCTGCCTGCAGGGAGCACATTCCCAGTAACGTCTCGCAGCTTATTTACACACTCGAGGGCTCTTCAGCCCCGTGGAGCTGCAAAATTCAAAGCCCGCCGCATCACTCAGCAAGCAGAGCGCAAACAGAAAGGGGCTCCTCTAAAGCTGAAATATTTGACAACATTTTCTATTCTTGGCGATGCAAGCACATGCTTGCCGAACGAAATCAGAACACAGCCTGTCAGCAGGCAGGCAGGGGCTGGGGGAAAACACTTTGAAGGTCCCAGGTAAGGAGGGTGCGTGGGTGCACACGCCTGCCGTGGGGCAGCCTCTTGCCCAGCCCAACTCATCGGTTCTATAACCATGGGAGATGCACAGACAGTGGAAAAGCAAATTATGATTTTATTGCTTATGTCCCACTGTAGGTCCTAATGCACAGGGGGATCCCGCAAGGATAACGGGTAAAAATCGGTAGAGTTCGTACTGTCCTCCTGGGGCTCCCGGGTTCACAGAGGGCACCTGCATCCCCCTGCCCTGCCCAGCTTCCGAGCACACAGGACAGCTAATGGCACCTGTGCAAATAGACACTTGATTAACTGTTTCGTGGCTGAACACAGTGCAGGAAACTGCTCCTCTCTGTATGAGTTGTACTGCAAGGTGAGTTTGACAAATTATCTGTGGGTACTGCTTCTTCTGGAGGCGGACGTCCCTGGGGAGCCACGTGCTGGGTGGCAGGAGGGCACACGGGTGGCCAAGGGCTGCGCGGGGGTTTCGGCAGCACTGGTGTTGGGCAGAGCGTGGCCGCAGCACTGAGGGGCAGCCCTGGTGCTGTCCTGGTCCCTGGGAGTCCTCCAACAAACCAGCATCGGCACGGGTGCTGGAGGCGGGGGATGCCCCGGCAGTGTTCCTATCCTTCCCAACAATGTGGGAAGTGCTGAGGAAGAAAGAAGGGAAGATTTTTGTTTGAAAAGGCAGAAAAGAGCAGCCTCGGGATGGTGATAAGTGGGCCACATGGTTCCTGGTGCCCTAGAAATTCCGTTTGCACGCTCGCTCGCTGCGGGTACCAGAGCAGCAGCAGGATGGCTGCTGATGCTATCGCTGTCCCAGCTTGATGACTAAGGGAGCTGGAAGGTATAAATTAAATAACACAACACTTCAAGCCACCTGTTATGTGGGTTTGTCCAATGCAGCACTGCTTTAATTAAGATGGAGAGTTTACAAATCTAACCTTTGTTTATTCTGCTTTGGGGCATATATAATGTAAATACGTGTTTTCAAATACTGTGGCTTTTTATATTTCCAGTTATAATTCTGGGTAAAGGAAAGTTCGTCAGGTTTGGCAGAGACTTGCCCTTTGTAAATACAGCTCCTGCGAGCTCTGTCTGCCCCTGGGGATTTTCTGCAGTGCCTTGGTTCACTTTGCTCCCAACACAGCTTTTCCCCAGCAATCACTGCCCTGCTATGGGGTGTCAGGGGTGCTAGAGGGGCTGGGGGGGCTCAGCCAGACTCTGTTGAGAGGAAAGTGGGCTCCAGCTCTGCTTCCCTCTCCTCGGACTTAGTGAGAAGGATTTGAGTCCTCCATGTTTTGTTTCTGTTATACCCTCTTGGTTCTTTAGTTGTAAAAACAAGAACGTGGAGTTAGCCTCCTACATGCTTGTCAGGATTTCTTCGATGACTCAGTGATACGCTTGGGTAGTTTTCTTAGCCTTTAATTGAAGTGAGTGTGAGCCTTTAACAAAGAGAGCTCTCCCAAGTCTTCATTAATAAGCGTTAACAAAAATAACTGGCCAACTGGGAGAAAAATAACCAGGAGCGGCAGTGGTGTCCCCCTCTCTGCAAATGTGGGTTTCCTCTCGGCTGTGCTGCAGCCCCCGCTCTGCTGGTGGCAGTGCCAGGGATGGAATAAAGGGCAGCAGAAGGAAACCCTCTGCCATGGCTGGGAAGAGCATCTCTGCTGAGCAGAACAAACCATCCACGGGTGAGCTGGGCCAGTGCGATCCCAGCAGGGTTGAGAGCGCATGTTAGCAAACTTTTGACTCCTTTTTTTGGTTTGTTTTTCTTCATTCAGAACTTCTGCAGAGCAAGGGTAGTATTTTGCACATTTCCAGCGCTGCCCAACAGATGCATAAGCACAGAGGTCTACTGTCTCGCAGACAGGGTGGTCAAAAACAAGCAGGCTCTAAATTCCCCAGGGCAGAGGGACTCTGAGAGCTGCAGGTGGCTGGGCCACTCGGTGCAGCTGAGCCCCCCTGGACACATATCCACAAACTTTTTTCTGGGGTCACAAGGTCAAGAAACATTTTTTTTTTTTTTAATGCAAACAGATTTTGACGTAACCACTTGACTCTGGAGCTGAAGTTTCAAGGAAAAACGCTAGCAGGTAGCCTGAGAGGCATGAAACAACTGCAAGCGTCATTCTGAACAGAACAACTACTGGTTTGCAATGCTCTTGGAAAGTGAAGAAACACTCAGGGAGGGCTGAGGACCAGCGCCACAGGAGCCAGGTGACTTGCCCGAGATTGCACAAAGTGATGGCCAAGCCGGCGGGCTGGGACCCCGATGAGTGCTCTGCCAGCAGCTGCTGGGTCCCTGCCGTCCCTCCTCCCCGCCACAGCAGCGCGGCACCAGCATGACGCTGAGCTGGGGCTTCGCAACGAGCCCTTGCATTTTTTGTCACAGGAGACAAGACAAAACCACCCGGCTCTCCCATAAGGGAGGAAGTAGTATGGAAAACTTCATTGATGTGAGCCATATTTAGCGCTGCTCGCCAAGGTCAGGCTGCGTGGCAGCCGGCAGTGACACGGCTGTATTTCTTCATGCATCCGACCTGCAGGGTGGTTTTGGTGAAGCGGGTGCCGCAACGGCTGAGGCAGATGTGCAGCATGGCTCAGCGCGGATCCGGGCCTGAGCAAAGGGAACTGAATGGAGCTCGGGGTGGAAAAAATAATAAAGTCCTGTAAGCCTGTTCCTATCTCCCCCCATCCTGGGGAAAGATGGCCCTTGTCTGTGAGCAGCAGTCTGGTTTCAAAGCACTCATCCTGTTGCAGCGTTTAACCTGCCGTGCTCCTGTGCCCACCCCGCATCCTCCCTCCCAAAGCAGCAGCGGGGAGGCGGGAGCCGTCCCTGTCCTGCCGCCTGTCAGGGATGTGCTTGATGTGTGTAAACATGTAATTAACGGTAAGTATATACTTAATTGCTTGCGGCTTTGATTTGCATTCAGGTGCTGCAATGAAGATGCCTTGCATACGAGCAAATCCGGCCAGCGTGCAGCAGCGGGTGGGGGGCTGCGGGAGCCGCCGGTCGCGGGAACCGGGCCGAGGCCGTGCAGCGGCGTGTGCCCGCCGGGGGGGGCGGCGGGCGGGAGCCCCGGGGTGCCGCTGCCGGAGGCCTCTGCGCGCCAGGAGCCGCGGCCCGGCCGGCTGCCAGGCCCGGGGCCAACCCGCTGGGGGCGGCGGCGGCCACCCGGGCCGCGGGCGGACCGAGGACGGGCCCCGGGAGGGCCGGGGGCGCGCCGGCGCCGGGCGATCCCCGGGGCGGCCCCGCGCCCCCCCTCTCGCCCCGCCGCGGCCCCGCCGGCGCCGGCCCGCACCCGCGGGCGAAGCCGCCCCCCGCCGCCGCCCCCGCGGCTCCCCTCCCCGCGCGGCGGGCGGGGGCGGCGGGGCGGGCGGGGAGGGGAGAAGGGGAGGGCGGGCGGCGCGGGCGGCCCCCGCGGGCCGGGCCGGGCCGGGCCCGGGGCGCGGCGAGGCGGCGGCGGCGGCGGCCCTGGACACCTCGCCCGCTCCTCCATCTTCTCTCGCCACAGCTCGCCTCAGCTTCCCCAGCCCGGGACCGGCCCATTGCCAGCCCCGCGGGGGGGGCGGCCGGCCCGCCGCGCCGCCCCGGCCCCGCCGCCCGCCCCGCCGCCCCGCCGCGCCGCCCCGGGCCCGCCGCCCGCCCCGAGGCGAGGGGAGCGGCGGGGGCGGCGCCGCGGCGGCCCGGGCCCGCGCCGCCCCGCCGGGGCGCCGCGCCGCCACCTCCCCCCTCTGGGCCGCAGTGGTGCAGCCCGGAGGTTAGCGGAAGCGGCCGCTCGGCGCTGCCATGTTGAGCCGCCGCCGCCGCCGCCGCCGCTTTGTTGTCGGCTCCATGTAGCTGGGGCCCGGGGGAGGGAGGGGGTACCGCGCCGCCGGAGCCGCCGCCGCCGCCCGCCGAGGGCCGGGACGCCCCCGCCATGGAGGCCAACTGGACCGCGTTCCTCTTTCAGGTGAGGCCCCGCGGCCGCCGGCGCTGCCCGCGCCCCCCCTCCCCTTAGCGGCCGCGGGCGGGCGGCCGCCCGCCGGGCTCCCCGCTAGGCCGGGGCTGTCAGTCAGCGCCGCCGCCCGGCCTCCCGCCCGCCTCCCCCGGCCCGGCCCGCGGCGGCGGCTGGCCTGGCCCGGCCCGGCCCGCCCGGGGCAGCGGCTGAGCGGCCCGCGCCGCCGGCAGCTCTTTCCCTCCTTTCCCTCCTGCACTTTCTCCCCGCCCGCCGCCCCGAGCCGATCGCGCGCGGCCCCGCCGCCGCCCCGCGCTGTTCTCCCTTTTTTCCCTTAAAAAAAAAAAAAAAAAAAAAAAAGACGGGGAGCAGTGTTTATATTTTAATTTTTAAAATTTTTCTCTTTTTTTCCCCCAAAACGCGAAATAGCGGGTTTTTTAAATTTGTTTTTCTCCGCCCCCCGCCCCTTAAGAAAAACAACAAAAAAATTCCCCAACAGCCCCCAGCCTTCCACCGGGCTCTAACAAAACCCCGATGGAACAAACACCGTGTCTGGGAGAATAAATTAATCCCTCTTTAAACAGCCTGACTCAGGGGCCGGGTGACGAGGGATCTTGTTTTCTTTTAAAATAGGACGGGAGCGGGCCGGATTTCTGTAAAAACTGGCAAAATGCTAACGGTAATAGGGAGGAATAGGGACGGTGGAGCGTGCAACCCCTCCCTTTGCCAACTGAGTCACTATTTTCCCCCCTTCTGTCTGCGAAAGACTGACTTAAAAACACCGCTGTTTATGTAATTCCGAAGAAAATCCAATGTACCAAAAAACCCCAACCCCAACCTAAAAAAAATAATCTTCCTTTGGCTTTTGTGAGCCGAACCCTTTCACTCCGGATTGTTTTCTGATGCCTCTTGCTCTTTTTTTAGCTTGAAAACATAAAATGCGTAATCGCAGCAGCAGCAAAAAAAACAGAGGGGGAAAAAAAAATAAAAAGCCCCACACATCACCTTTCTCAAGGTAAAATAATCCTCTTTGCACGTTCCCAGCGGCGGTCACTCGCTTACTCACTGTCCTCCTCGGAATTAAACCCAAACCCAACCCGTGACACGAGTTTGAAAACCTGAGTTGAATGAATAAATCCGCCAAGAGTGAGCACCATTCCTTTAGAGAGGAAAAATTATTCCCTTGCAAGTACCGAGGGATGAGTCACTGGCCAGGGTGCTCTGCCTATGAAAACACGCCGGGAATGTTCCGGGGAGCCGGTACCGGGAGCTGGGCACTGGGTTTTCCGCCTTTTCGTGATGAATGCGGGTGATGCCATCGAGTTTGGCTGAGGTCTTGTGAATTATTTCTCACTCTAGTGGGCAGTTGTGATTCGCACATAGGAAACTTCGTGCTAAGAAGTTAATCTCCTTAGTTTAGGGCCATCTCCCTCTGAGTTGGGGCTCTTTTATCACCTTTCTGCCTCCCAGGCTCACAGCTGAGCATTTTGGAGGGGAAATTACTCGCAGGCTGACGATACGGTATTGCAGCAACCTCTGTAAAAAACGCCAAGTAATACTTTCAAGTACGTGTCCAGCTTCTTGCTGCTCGTCTTTACTTTTTTTTGAAGGGTACTGTATTTTGAAATAGCGATGTCACACTTTGATTTAGGAGTAGGCTTTGCTGCTTTTAATTAAGAAGTCAGCAGTTCACTTTCCTAACATACTTAGCTATGTGTGACTTGGAAGCATCTTCATGAAACTGTGACGTGGAAATTTTCCTCTTGATTTTTTTTTTTTTTTTTGCCCCAAATAATAAAGCTTTAAGACCTCATAATAAATGCTGAACATTGTTTCTTGAGTCATTTCATTAAAACCAATGATTTAGGGTGCGAGCATCCTAATGCACCCAGCAGAAAGCACTGTTAAGATACTCCTGACATAACTTCAGTTTTTCTTCTTCCCATTCTCACCATCAGCATGTCAGCTAAGATCCAACTGACTAGTTAAAACTAGTAACAAAAAGTGGATTTAAAAGCCCCTCCTGGCCCCCTCCTCGGTATCAGTTAAATAACAAATGCGAGTGACTGAATATACACGCTTATTCTTTGTGGGGTGAGTTTTACCAAGTGTGTTTTTCAGCTGTGACAGGATTGCTAAAGGGACGGTTTAATATACAGTGTGTAAAGTTGTAATTTTTAGCGAAATGTTTTTAGAGGAGGTTTCAATGTCTAAATTTTAGTCTTGCTAGCAGTGGGTTATGTGACTGTAAATTGCTCTTTCCAAATAAAGTTGTTTGATTGTGTTTAGGTGGCATTTTGATGAATTGTATCTCTTTTTAAAGAAACAATTGTGATACTGAATAAACAGTTCTTGTTTGGGTCTTCTTAGTCCCTGAAATGCATATTTTGAAAACCACTTCTAGTATCTGCTCAGAAAGTGAAAGTTGCATCTGTTAGTGTGAGGAGGAATCATCCATCAGAGTGTTCAAGATATGACTCATGCTAATTTGTTGCTCTCACATTAAGGCTGGAGTGCAAAAACATTTTAGCCTCTGGCATTGGAAGTTCGCAATGCCACATCCTACCACTCCAGGTCACGAATTACAGGTTTTTTTGTTTACTGTCCCCCCAGGAAAGAAAAATTAGCGATAGAGCGAGGGTACTGTACATGAGAGCCTGTCCCAGGCGATCATAATATTGCAAAAATGTTGACTTGACATTAATGCTAGGTCAAGTAAAACCGTGGTCTCTGCCTGAATAAAAATGACTTACTTGCGAGAGGCGTGCAGCAGGTGCTGTCTTCCCCTCTCGAACACAGAGTTAAAAAAAAATACTGCCTGATCCTTTTTTAAAAGGCTTTAATGCAGGCAGCCCTTGGAAACTGAGGAATACTGCTTGTTGCAAAGAGGGGTTGTTAGAAAGACGGCGCTGCTAATAACGCTGGCTATCTGGGAACCAAGATAAGCAGACTTACATAAGTAGCAGCTTCATAGCCTGTAGCCTTATGAATATACATTGTTTTATGTCCACCGTCTATCGGTTCCATAGGAGTAAGTGCATCATTACGTTGAAGTGCTGACAATTCTTTAAGGCTTAAAAATATCCATAAACTGCATAAGTTTGAACCTTGTCCAAAGGATTTGGGCTCTCTATTATCCGATCTGCTAGCTCTGCCTTTGAAACTGTATCTCTGGAGCTATCCTTAGGTGCTCTTAAGTGTCTTCTGATGCAGTTTAATGACATTGTTTAATGCTTATTTAAAGTTGGCTGTAAAACACTTCAGAATTTTTTAAAATTAAAATTGTATTTAACTTGCTTAATATTGTGCTTTCAATGTGTATTGTGCATACTCTATTCTTCTTATGCAATGTAGATGTCTGAATGGCTTTTTAAAACCACGGAAAATAAATGGTTGAAAATCCACAGTTGTCACTGAAGTCAGACAGAAGTTTGGAGATGCTCGAGCTTGTGCCATGCCCTGATTTAGCAGCGTAGCCACCAGGACAGTCCTGCAGTTGACTCTTCAGCAATCGCTTCTGCAAACCAGCCCCTTAGGCTGTTGTTGAAGGTGGCTGCTGTGGCCAGGTGCGGTGCGGTAATGTTCAGCCTACCTGTTGCATCCCAGGCTTCAGCACAGATGGGACGTAACATGCAAATAAAAGCGGACAGGCTGGCCTGGCTCCTAACGATTCCCGTGAGTTTTGTCTCCTGTAACCATACCAAATCTGGGCTTTCTCCCGTGAACTGTTTCCTTGTCAGATAGGCTTGGAATGTTAGGGAGCACGTATTCATACCCGTGTGGGTAAAGTGTTTGTGTCCACTGGTGGCTTTTATCCAAAGATCACTGCATCGTGCTCCTGAAAAACGAGTGGCTGAAGTGATGCAGGGCTTGTGTGGTGGCAGGAGGAGGCGGGAGCCCCCCTGCAGCCAAGGGAATGTTGCACCAAGGTGGCTGTAGTCAACTGCTGCGATTGGGAGAGGCAAAGCGGCTGGAGCTTGGATGCAACTAAGAACAAGTCCCCAAGTGAGCTTCTAGAAATACTGACTTCTCCAAAGGATGTGCTGAGATGGATTCACGTAGGAAGAGTATTAGACCAGGCGTGCTTCGTAACACTGTCCATCCTCAACCGATGTAAAAGTAGACAGGTTGGGGTTTGCGAGCCAGCACAGCATTTTATTTGGCTCTCACAGCCTTGAGTCGTGTTATTTTGTGAAGGAAACTGTAGGAAAGAAGTCCTGGAAGGCTTCGGTACTGATTTAATAGCAATGCAAGTTTCCCCAAACTCAGCTTCAGACCTGGCACGCTGCGTTAATAACGGCACTGATTTAAAACTGGTCTGATGAGACTGAGGCACATCTTGAATACAGATGCGCTTAAACTGGCTTAAGGTGCTAGAGTGATTTATTTTAATGCTCCATTAGGCTGAATTGGTCTGTGTGGTTTCTAAACCACTTTAAAATTGTATCTGCTAGGGTTTTGTCCTAGTCTGACTGGATGAGTTTTAGTAACTGTTTTCTCCCTTGGAATAAACAGCGCCTAATACAAGTGTGGCATAGAACAGCCTGTAGCAGTGCAGGCTGCAGCTCAGCTGAGCGGTGCTTGCCCTGGCACACTCGTCGGGGGTGTGTGTGTGTCTGTCTGTTCCCTTTAGCTTCTTCCTGCTGATTCTGTAGTTCAGAGTCAGTTGGTATTGGCTGTTTTGAGACAGCTTTCAGGGTTGTGGGTTTTTTTTTCCACACCTGCCACTCCAACTGTGTTCTCCAGCATCTCTAGATGTCTACCAGTGCTTATTGATTAGCTTCTCTTCCTATCAGAAGGTAGCTTGCAAAGAGAAAAAGGATGTGTTGCTTACTAGTTTCCGGATGCAGAGAGTACAGTGGTCAGTGTATAAATGCAGTGGGAACCTGCTAAATATAGAAATGTGGCTTTAGACAGCTCTTGATTCAAGGTGCTTTGGTTTCAGTGCTAACACACCAGTATGAACATGTTTAAATAAGGCGCCTTATTGTATGCTGGCTCTCTGTGGCTGCAGTTTAATTCTCAGTGTGCATTAAGCTCAGCTTAAAGGTGGGGTGTTGTTTTGCAACTCCCATCAGTACATGCATACGCTCCAAAGATAGTCCCAAGGTGGCATCTGATATGATCGTTAGCAAAACAAGTTATCTGTTACGTAAAGATCAAATGCTGTGTTAGTAAAAGATCTGACAAGCACCTAGTTGTTTTCCGTAAGAAGTGTTGCCCTCCGGAAACTTAATAATTATTTGATTGTTACGATGTGTGCCATCCTACACTTGCTACAGAACCTGCACAGCGAATGCATTTAAGGTGTGAGCGGTTTATATTGTCCAAAAGCAAAATTATGTAATCTTTTCCAGTTGTTACATCAATGGATTTTGGTCTAGAATGTGCTTTCCTGTAGTTTGTAAATGTTCTCACCGTGTCAGAGTGAGCACCCATCAATAGAATTTAAGTGTGAATGTTTGGTTTTAGGCACATGAAGCCTCACATCACCAACAGCAGGCAGCACAGAACAGTTTGTTGCCTCTCCTGAGCTCTGCTGTTGAGCCACCCGATCAGAAGCCGATTCTGCCCTTACCAATAACGCAGAAACCTCAGCCTGCAGCAGAAACATTAAAGGATGCTATTGTTGGGATTAAAAAGGAAAAACCTAAAACCTCCTTTGTGTGCACTTACTGCAGCAAAGCTTTCAGGGACAGCTACCATTTGAGGCGTCATGAGTCCTGCCACACAGGGATAAAGTTAGTGTCACGGCCAAAGAAAACTCCCACCACAATGGTGCCCCTTATCTCGACCATCGCTGGTGACAACAGCCGAAGTTCATTGGTTTCAACTATTGCAGGCATCCTGTCCACAGTCACTACGTCTTCCTCTGCCACCAATCCCAGCAGTAGTGCCGGTGCAACGGCTATGGCAGTGACTCAGACAGTGAAGAAGCCCAGCAAGCCCGTTAAGAAGAACCACGCTTGTGAGATGTGCGGAAAGGCCTTCAGGGATGTCTACCACCTCAACCGGCACAAGCTGTCCCACTCAGATGAAAAACCCTTTGAATGTCCAATTTGCAATCAGCGCTTCAAGAGAAAGGATCGCATGACCTACCACGTGAGGTCTCACGAAGGTGGCATCACGAAACCGTACACCTGTGGTGTTTGTGGAAAAGGCTTCTCGAGGTACCATGTAGAAAATCCCAGGCGAGCTCAAGTGTTGGCTTTTCATAACCAAGAAGGGTTAAGCTATCATAGCGAGGGGCTAGGAGAACCAGACATCTTAGAAGATTGGTGAGGGGATAAAGAGCCTTGTTTACCTCTAGGGTGTGGGTCTTGATCTGAGCCAGATTGGCAGTGGCCAAAAGTGGTCGCTCTTTTATGAGAGTGTTTCAAAATGATTTCATGACCTCATCCAGGTCCCGTAGGACACGTGTCTGTGTCACTGGCGGTGGTCACGGAGCCCCTTTACCAGCCTTTGCAGAGGTCGGTGACCGAATGGGGCACGGCAGGCAAACTGTCTCCTTGTGTTGTAGCAAGGTTGAGGCGTACTGACAGAGCATTGTGGGGGAGCTTGCATTGCTGCTGGCTGTATTTATAGCTGTGCTTGCAACAGAGAAAACTTTAGAGCTGTTGATCTGTCACCTTTGCACAAGGTATGACCAAACATACCATTTTCAAGTGCGTGAGAAGAACACGGTTAAGTTTTAAACTGCAGGTTGGGTCTCAGCATAACTGTTACTCTAGCTGAAAGCCACTGCCTAGGTTAAGGGGAATGTATTCCTGCCGTGCGGAGGGATGTGGGCTGCAAGGGGTCACCAGCGCAGTGTTCACTAGCCAAGGTGTCGTTACTATGTATTTGTAACAGTATGCATTTTCTTTTCTGTTCCTCTCTTTTTTTGCAGGCCTGATCATTTAAGCTGTCACGTTAAACATGTTCACTCAACAGAGAGACCCTTCAAATGCCAAGTAAGGGCTAAAATGATTTATTAAGAACAATACCTGATTGTATCATTAGAATCTCAGGTGAATAATCTTTCCAGAGCTGTATTTGCTCCTGGACTTTTCTTTGAAAAGCAAGTTTAGGAATGAAGTCACACCCGCCTTACGTAACCAGCAGCACTGTAGTTCTGATGGAAGTCTAGAGGCAGTTTAAAAGGTGCTGTGGCTTCTTTTCTAGGAAGATTAGAGGGTTTTTTGCTTTCTTGGAGAACAACGCAGGTGCTCCGTTTTACGATGTGCTTAACTTAGTATTTGTTATATAACTTAGGATTGTAGTGGTGTCCGCAGTTCAGTGCTGATTACAGGACTGATATGTGCAATGTGTTTCTCAGTATATCCATTCAAAATGGATCAGAATAGTTGATTCTGGATGCATTATTTTGCTGGAAGGTGAAAGCAAATTGTCGTAAGTTGATGACTTGGTATAAGAGACATAACTTGACTGCCCTTAAACAATTAACTGTTTTGCTTGGAATATCCATGCTTGTTCCAGCCTGTGTTTTAGTGACTCATCATATTAAATAGAAGTCTTGTGTAAAAGAATAGCGTTAGAAAAAGGTTCCGTTTCCTTGTTCTGATTTGGATGGGAACAGAAGTAATTGAGCAATTTAAGATATCAGGCTCATATTTGTGCAGTTAAATGGTATCAAAAAACCCACTTTGCCTGTTCCAGGCTTTTTTATAAGGTACCTCTTGCTTTGGTAGGTAAGGCAACCCGCTGTTTTAAGGAAGTTCAAGTAGTATAGCGCATGATGTTTGTCCTCATTGTCTCAGAAGCCAACTTCCATTTTCAGTCTCTGTTGAGTAGTTTGATTTTGGTTTCTCTGTAAAGGCAGGTAAAACTTAAGGTTTTACTTAGGATGCTGTTTGCACCTACAAGGTAAAATGGGCTTACAGTGGGCATGTAATGCATATGGTAATGATGCTGTCTGCGCTTCAAGTGTGACTGTTGTCCTTCATATAGACGTGCACTGCTGCCTTTGCCACCAAAGACAGACTGCGGACACACATGGTGCGCCATGAAGGAAAGGTATCGTGTAATATCTGTGGTAAACTTCTGAGTGCAGCATATATCACCAGCCACTTAAAGACACACGGGCAGAGCCAAAGTATCAACTGTAATACCTGTAAACAAGGCATCAATAAAAGTAGGTGAACGTTTTAAAAACATTTATAATAACAATGTGTTTGCAAAGGGAATTGCCTTTGGTTACGTTAAAATGCAAAAACATACCCCTCAGTCTGGGTATTCACACCTATTAAAATAGATACTTGATAACAGAATCTTCTTCCGCTCAAGAATTGGCATATGTGGAGTTGGTTTGCTGCTAGACTGTGATCTTATCCCTTAGGAATGCCCTGCAGTTTGTGAGAATAACCCACCTCTTGAAGAAGAGAGTTCCCAAGTTTTCTCATCTTCAAAGTACAGTGCCAGTTCCTGAACTGTACAGGCCTAAAAGCCCAACAGATAATTCTGGAGATTTTAGAATGTTCAACGACTGCTAAGATCTGCCAAGTTTCAGGTTTGAAGCCTCATTGTAAAGCTCATCAAAATTAGGAGAAAGATTTCTCTGCTTTCTCTGAGCTTTGACCCTGGGGCTGAGTGATTACTCCCTCTGGCAGTAGCTGACAAGAAAAGCATTTAAATCCAGGATATGTTGTGGGCATTAATGGCATTTAACTGGTGGTGTGCAGGAGTTCAAATGAGATGTTTGTAATAGTTGCTTCTAGTCTTAAAACTCTGGAAGTGTGGAAGCTTGAACCTGGGAGTGCCTAGTGAGCAAACGAAGACTTGACTTTCAGATCTTCCCTAATAAAATACCTGTAACTTAACTCACATGGTTAGTGATGTAAAATGGGTTTTCAGAGGAATGAAGAGGGAGAAGGAATGCCTTTGGAAACTTTGTCCTTAAAGCCTTTTAAACAGTATTCATTTACAACATCTTTTCAGTTCCTGTTACTCCTGGATAATTTGAAAGTACCGGGAATGCCTGATTGTTGAGCTTAATATGAAATTTGGATGTGAAGTATTTTTTAAGGTATAGGGTTACAGCTCTGGCTTCCCCAGCCAGTTCGGTGGTGCTAAGCCTGTTCACTGGAGGCATTTACAGCAGTTGTTAGAGGTGGAAATGGTGAGCTGTAATGTGGCCAGAGAGTAGTAACATGCTGTTCTGTGATGTAGAGCTAAACTGAAAATTTTGTCATACTTGCAATAAAAACTAAAAAGAGCTTTTTTTTTTTTTTTGTTAACTGGAGCTGAGGTTTAGAAAAAGTGGAATGGGCTAACCAGCTCGATTTCTGGAGACCCCATGTAGTCTTTTATTTCATTCTTCCTAAAATACAAACGAAATAATTGGAAAGGAAGTTCATTTTTGGCAGTGAAGGCAGATGTTCCCAACTAACATTTTGCTTTTTAGCTCTTGCAAAAGTAGTTTTATAAAGCATGGAATTAATTATATGGTTTTAAACACCTCTGTGATTTTTGCTCTTGGACTCCTATGAGATTCCACACACTCTTTATGGAAGAAGTCTTTGTGATCTCAGCAGAAAACAGAGTAACTTTTCAAGGTGAATTTGTATTCTTACTTAATTGGCATAGCATGCATGAGTGAAGAGACCAGCAATCAGAAGCAGCAGCAGCAGCAACAGCAGCAGCAACAGCAGCAGCAGCAGCAACAGCAGCAGCAGCAGCAACAGCAGCAGCAGCAGCAACAGCAGCAGCAGCAGCAACATGTAACAAGTTGGCCTGGAAAGCAGGTAGAGACCCTGAGATTGTGGGAAGAGGCGGTCAAAGCAAGGAAGAAAGGTAAAACAAAACAATATTTACGGTCTTGGTTTTACAAGATACCGGAGTTTACAGTTATATAGGGAGGTTAAGGTGCCAGAAAAGGATGTCTTACATGAAAATTTCATTCTCGATATTAGAAGTAATAACTAAAAACTAGCAGGAGGATAACATGACCAAAACTATGCTGTTGTAAATGAACTCCTTATTACTTGCTTCCTTTTGGTCTCTGTGCTTGAACGTGTACGTAGCAGTCATCAATTATAAAGGGATGTTTGTGTCTGCTCCAAGGCATGAGTGTGTTTTTTTTTTGACTTGCATGTGGTTTTAGCTGTGTTTATGCATACTTACCAGTTGTTAACTTGTGTGCATATATATATGTATGTATATATGCACACACATACAACACCCTCTGTTGTTGCATCATCATCAGTTTGCATGTGGGTGCTTTCTGTGTCCTTTCATCTTTTCTCTCCCAACTTAGTCCATTTACTTTATCATCACTTAACTTGATTTTGCATAAAGTTTTCCAGAACTCATAGAACTTACCCTGCTATTTCTTTGTTGTTTTTTTTTTTTAATTACAGAATTAACTAATAAGTGATTGTGTTTTTCATTATTGCTAGCTTACCTATGCTGCTGTAATTGAAGTTGAATAGCTTCCCATTGTTGGTCAGTGTGTCAGTTTTGCAAAGAATAGATTGCTTCAGTTTAGTGTCATTAGAAGCATCATAGTTTTAAAGTCTTCTGTCACTGCTAGCTTATTCTTTTCACAACAGTTTGATTTCCAATGCCTATCATGTGACTCTCATGGATTATATGTTTTACAAGAAATTCATAGTGATCACTTACTGTTTTTCACTAGCTGTTTTTAGTAATAAATGTTTTTGACTCACCTTATTTTTTTCTTTTCTCCTAAACTTCCTTTCAGTTTCTTCAATCTTTTTTTTCTTTTCTAGGTCTTGTTTGTGTATTAGGCTGCTAGCTCCTTTCGCCTTGATTGTTATTCCAGTTGAATTGAATTCTGTGATCAGACAGGATAGAAACAGCTGATTCATGTTAAAATGTAGCAATAACAGAAACATATCATCAGGCCACTAAATAGATAAAACAAATGGGTGTGACCTTTAGAAAATCTCTTTTAAGATTTTTTTTTTCTTCTGCTTGTTCCTCTCTATCTCTTGTGCCCTCTTCCTTTCCTTTCTTACTGAGATGATTGAATATGCCTTAACAGAAATGGTGGTTTTGGACAGAATGGTGGGTGAGGGAGGTGGGTGGGTAGAGATGTTGTCAGATTGATGGTATTAGCTTAACTTAACTGGGGAAGGGGCATGGGGTGGGATGTGTTTGCATATTGCTGCACTTGGAAGGTGAAGCTAGACCAGTCAGTGCCATGGCTATGTGCTGCTCTTTCCATGCTGGTTCTCCTGTGCTGGTGCCACCTGTTGCATTGGCTTTACAACACTATATGGGATTCTTTTTTAGTCTGATACGATTTATTTTCACATTTATTTTTTTTTTTACTCTTTCCCTTCCTTTCCACCCCTCCTAGATATGGACTTTGAAGAACCAACAGTAACCCTTGAATGGGGCTAATGTTGCTTTCAAAGTTAACTCTGTCTTGGTACATTTGTATTGCCCAAGTGGCAAGAGTGGACTCTATGCTCCTGGCTTACCTCCAGAAACGTGGGTGTAGACTGAGCTTGGTGTCCTACCCTACAAATGTGGAATAAGACACGACTTAGAAGTGCCGTAACGTTACGTTGATTTAGAATATATTTTTGTCGGTTTCTCTAGCAGTCATCCTTTCCCATTACCCGCGTCCACCAACCCACTTCTGGTTTTGGAGCCTTCTAGTATGGGTAGCCGGCAGGTGGTGCTGATGGATGCCTAGTGATCCCTCCGCCGGCCGGACCGCTGCCCGCTCCCCCAGTGCCTGGCCCTGCTAGAGCCCACCAGCAGCAGGGCCGGGCACTGGCTTCCTGAGTCTTCCTTGTTTGGCACTTAATTCCTGCTTACTGCAAAACAAAGTAAAAAAAATACAAAGGCAACCACTAACCCAAAAAACCACAAAACAAAACAACTTGGTGTGGAGCTGTAGCTTATGTGAAAGCTGAGGAAATAATGGGGGTTGGAAGATGTACTGACTGGGTAGCCTGGAAAATTGCTAAGTAGAAGTACTGTGATCAGTGGAACAATTTAGTAGCGATAATTAAGACTGAAATAAGCAGGTTAATATTGAAACAAGCTTTGCTTATCAGTCCCTAATAATGACTTTTTAAAACCTTCACAGAATGTCAGTTCACCTTTGAGAAGGCTATAGAGTACGTACCATTCGGTATGTACACTCTCTCCTCTATTTATAATGTTCCTCTTGGGAGGATTTTTTTGATTGTACAATACTGTTTTTATGAACATCGAAACCCTCTTTATAAGACAACCTCACTTCTCAGGAAAAAAGTATTGAATTGAAATGAACTGCATGAGAGTTTGTATTTCTTGTAGGCTATAGAATGTTAACAGTTTTAACTTACTAATAATTCCTAAAGAAAATTATTCCAGAATTTGTACCTGTTCTTGTTTGGTTTTTGGTTTTGGTTTTGTTTTTTTTTTTTAAATCTCGTCCATGGTTTTTTATGTGTTAAAAACTTTTTGTCTTTTTATGTCTCATTTTTAGAAGCTGCTAACTTGTGCCAAACCTCCACTGCTGCTACTACGCCTGTGACTCTTACTACTCCATTCAATATAACGTCCTCTGTGGCTTCTGGGACTATCACAAACCCAGTCACAGTGGCAGCTGCAATGAGCATGAGAAGTCCAGTAAATGTATCAAGTGCAGTTAATATATCCAGTCCGATGAACCTAGGGCATCCTGTAACTATAACAAGTCCATTATCCATGACATCTCCATTAACGCTCACCACACCAGTCAATTTACCTACCCCAGTAACCGCTCCAGTGAATATAGCGCATCCAGTCACTATAACATCTCCCATGAACCTCCCCACGCCAATGACGTTAGCTGGTCCGTTAAATATAGCAATGAGACCAGTCGAGAGCATGCCTTTCCTGCCCCAGGCCTTGCCCACGTCTCCTCCCTGGTAAAGAATTTCTAAACAGTATTAAAAAGGATTAAAGTGGAATCCTTACCAGCAGTTCTTTTTTGGGTTTTGTTTGGTTGGGTTGTTTTTTTTTTTTTTGTTGGGTTTTCGTTTCGTTTTTTGTTTTGTTTTGTTTTAGTTAGTAATAAATCCAGACTAAGACACTGGGGCAACATGCACCATCAGAGACCATAGTTGCATCTTCCCCTTTTGATTTGGCTCATAAGGTTCAAACTTGATTTTCACTGGAGCACTTCATTTAAAGTAAGTTTTACCTTTTAGCTGACTGATGCTGAATTAGAGCAGATACTTATTTGCCAGAGTTTAAAAAAAAATAATCATTAAAAAACAGTTTTATGTTTTATCCCCCAAATTATAACTTAGAAAATTATTTTAATCTAAACACTAGCAAAGACCCCTGTATCTTTAACAGGGTGGATGGCTAATTTTAACTTGCCAGTCATTAAGTCCACTGTTTCTGAGCTAGTGTAGAATCTTTGTCTGTGTTGATGTTTTTTTTTATGAGTAAATGCATTACAATGTTGTCATTTAAAAAAAATGCATTTTGGAGAAAATATGCATTTTACCTTTGGGAATATGATAATTTCAGGCAGCATTCCCTATGGGAAAGGTGGTACCAGCTCTGATATGCAAAGCATATGATAACTTATCATTCTAACTTCAACATATAATAGGGATTGTGACCTGATATTTGGAGATGTAAATATTACCCAACATATTACCCTAAGGGAATATAGCATTGTAGTCAACATTTTTTAAAAAAACTGTTATTGTTTGATGAGAAACAGCCATGGCTGAGAGAAGAGGAGTCGAAATGTATGTAAACATGGTCTCTGAACAGTCAGACCCCTATGGGACTCTTATCTAGGAGCAAAAGGAGTGCTTTGAAACTTAAAAAATATTGCTTTAAGCTGGAAGATTCTGGAGGCACTGGGTATGATTTTTATGCTCTCTGCCTCTCAATCAGAGCCTGCTGGTGTTACAGCAGGGGACAGACGTGTTAGTTGTTCACTAGAAGTTTTGTCTTATATTAAATTGTATACAGTTTTTATTCTAACCACTAACTAGGTAGGATGCCCCTCCAGGACAAGCAGAGAGCGTCTTTTAATTTCTCCCCTATTTCTTAATCAAGTGTTGTGCAAATCTGTTCAACTTTGTAAATATTTGCAAACATCATCATTTTTACGTTATTCTTCTATTGTGTTAACACATTTCTATCAGTTTGTGGGAGTTCTGGGGTGATGGTTTGGACTATCCAGCCCAGAACTTCTCCACAAATGGTCACACATGTTTAAGCTACATGTGCTTTTTATTTCTTAACTTGTTTATCTGTACATAAAGTAGAAAGCAAAATCTAGGGAAACAGATATACTTTTTAGACTATCACGTCACATATTCACGTTTTTAAAACTTTGTTTAAAAAAAACACCCTAAACCCAAGACTCTACATTAAAAATAAATAAAAAATTACAGTTGCGATGTTTTTATCTTAATGGAGTTGAAAGCTATGGAGGTTAGCGTGTGCGCATTTTCACAGAGTGCTAGCAGGACTGACTAGTCAAAATGGACTGCTTCTGTTTCTACCCTGCCATGTCAGTACAAGCAGTGATTGCCAGGCTGCTGGCTCAGGTGACAGATATCTGTATCATTACGTGAAACTGTTCTAGGGGCTTGGACTACATAGTAAAACAAAAACAAAAACAAAAAAAAATAGAGCTTAGTGTAAAATAATTTTATAAATGATCTTTTGTACTTTAGGACATCAAATTGTACAACTTTTGTATATATAAAAGCTTAGGAACTTTCTGTTTAGCAGAAAGGCAACACATTCCTACACTTTTAATGTATATGTTTGTTATAATGTCCATGTAAACATATGCCCTATGTTTGTGCCTTTTAATTAGTTTGTCTCAATAAACAAAAATGTAGAGAAGAATATGTAGCTATGAATTTGTTACCATTGTTCTTACTCCAGATGTGTAGAGGTCTTTGTTTTTGCACTGTGTAGAGCATTGCGTGCAGACAGCTGCATGACAGGCCAGTACGGCTGAAATGAGGCATGTGAGGCGAATTCACCCTAGCAAAAATCTTTCCTCCCATAACGTAGAGCAGCCTGTGCCAGTGGGACGTTGCATGTTGGGATGTGTAGTTTCCAAACCATCTCTGTTACCCTGTGGCAATGATGCCAACTTGCACCAGTTTTACATAGAAGGTGTAGTGTTCTGGATCTGGGTAAATTGCAGAGATGACCCTTAGATGAAGTTTGGGTGTCCCTGAGCTTAAAAACCCAAAAGCATTAAAAGCCAGTATGAAAATGTGTACTAGAAGTGGTTATCTATGAATTACTTACAATAAACAGGTGTGAGACTTCATTGTATGTTGTCAGTTACTGCAGTATTGACAGTGGGTCCTCCGTACAGCTAGCGTGCCCTGCTGATGTTATTTTTATCCCCGCAGTGTAGCAGTAGAATAAACACATTAAACACTGGCAAGGAAATGTTTCAACGTGACAGAGGCTTCCCAAGCCACTAACCATGGCGCTCTTAGCATGGGATAGGAAAAGGGCTGTTTCCTTTTTATTTTATGTTGGTTCTGCTCAAATGTACCTGGTTTATGTCCACAAAGCTGCATTAGCTAATTGTCAACCTGTTTCATTTGTACTTGGGTAAACATTTGCTTTGTACTGTGTATAAATGGTTCCGAGGTGTGCTCCTCAGCTGTCTCGATACAGACATCAATTTCACTTTGTAATGCCATCATACGAAATACATGAAGCTGTTTTTCTGACAAATGAAAACTACCTGGTCAAGTAGTTTATATGGCGTGCATGCTACCTTACAACTAATAGTTCATCCACAGTGTAACGAGAGAGGCCAGCTGCTGTTGGGAGACGATGTCTGGTTGCACGACAGCAATGAGTGATTTGTATGGCAACTCGTGTTGCTGCAGCACTGGGGAATTAAGTCTGTAAGAAAATGGTGGATGTGAAGAACAGATACTGCTGTTACACAGAGTTAGTTTCTATGCAGCTGATGCGCTTAGCCTAGTTTATTTCATGGAAACTTTTAAGCTGGATCTGGTCCAACATCCAGGGAAGCCTATTGCTGCCGTTGATTTGAGTGGGTTTTATATCGAGCCCATTGAGGTCTCCGATTGCAAGTAGTTCAATAGGGGTTTTATTTTTTTCTTCTTAAGTTTCCATAAGCATTCAGCATTAGGTTAATGGCTTAGCACCGACTGGAAGTTTTAAAATTGAATTTTGCCTTGGAAGGATTTGTGCCGTGGAAAGTCAGAACAGTCAGATCAATGGCACAAAAACTTGTCCTCCGCGCAAGGAGAGCCTCCGGGTGCCTGGCTCGGCAAGGCACCGTGGAGAAGCCGGCCACGGGGAAGTAAGTATTATGGCACAGCCACCCACGCTGCCAGAATATTGTAGAAATGGTTTACCTTGGGCATGTCTTTTTCTCTATTTGGAACACTCCACTGCTTCCAAAGGGTGTTTGGGGTGAGGAGAAATTTGGGGTTTGACCTTTTATGTCTTGCCATTGGAGAATTACCCTCAAGTGTTACAAATTGGGAAGATCTCCCATCAGTCCAGATCATGGATGAGAGAAGCACGTGTTACTCGCAGAGTGTGAGTTAAATTCTATTTGCCATTGTTCACAAATAGAAGATTCTTTTTCACCCGCTTACAATAACTAGTGTGGCAGAAGAAAAAAGTATTTAACATGTTTGCATTTGTCCATGAGAGGTTTAAAGAAAGACGCCAAAAACCCAATAAGCTGTTTGAGCTGCAGCAATCCCAGGTTACATAAATGGGCCGGGGTTGCCGAGGGATTAGTCTGTGGCATTACTGGTGGTGATAAGCCCTCCCAAGTTCTGCTTGCTTTTCGCTCAGTTTTATTTTAGAAACGGTCAATCAGCCACATTTGAAAACTGCCTGGGGTTAATTTCCAAGGCTGTTGGGGTTAGATTCCCGCCAAAGAAAGAAGGAAGGAAAATTTGAATTTTGGGAACACTTAGGTTTTTAAAAGCATCCAGTACTCTGGTATTAGTCTCGGGGTCCCTGTATGGGAGCCGAGTTGTTGAGAGGTGGACTACAGTTTTTCACTGCCGGGTCCTTCTGAAAACTCCTGCCTTGCTTTATTGGTGGCTTGTTTATCCATCTCAAAAACAGATCCAACAGTATTTTCAAAAGGCAGCTATTAAGGGCACTTTAAGTTTTTAAATGCCTTTGGGTCTGCCTCAGTGCTTAAGTGGACCTTTTTACCAGTGCTTTTTAAGATAAATAGTAAGTGTAAAAATAACTGTCTTCCTCCCCTGTCAGGCAGAATAAAACTTAAAAACTTGATCCCCTTCTACCTATTTGTTTGATTCAGTGTGTTTGTACTTCTCATCTTTGGATCATTTGCTCGCAGCTTCCAGAGCAGCAACTGAAGGATGACAGAGGAACTACGTGCTAATTTTTATGTCAAAAATAGCTTTCACCTTTAAACGCACAAGGCTCAATGACTGTTTTCTAATCAGAAAAAGAATGCCTGAGCTTCTATTGCGAATTCGTTTTACAGCTGTGTTCAGATTTGCCTGTCAGTCCCTAGTTAAAATTGAGTACTGAGGTCTTGACCTAGAAACAAACCTTTTTTGGTATTGGTTTGGAAAAAAGTATTTCAGCACTAAGAGAAACCAAGCCAAGCTGTCCAGCTAGCTCCCTCGCAGCAGCCTGGCGAAAGTGTTAGCGTCACATCGTTTCGCTGTACATTGCATCTCCTGGAAGCCCAAGTAAAGAGCATTGGGAAAGCCGGGCTTACGATTTTTAAAAATAATAGGGGTTTTTTTTGTTCTTCAGGTTTCTGGGCTAATTTGAATAATTTTTAAAAGTCCTGGGTTTTTCTTCAAGGAAGCATAAACGCTTTTTGAAAAGGAGACGTTTGTAAAACATTTCAGCATGGGCATCTGAAATCACTGCTTGCATCAGAGTGTAGACCTTTGCTTTCCTCGCGAAGCATTTGCAATAGCTACCTCCAACATCAGCCCCTTCAGTAAAAAAACAAGGGGCGTTTTCAGAATGTGTGGAACCTTTTGTTTTTCAGAGAAGCCAGAAATATTCCAGTCACCATTTCACTTAGTTGTTCTCACCAGCTGTCAAGACAAAAACATTTGTGTTCTGTGTTTTCCGTGCAAGGTTTGTTTTTCAGGGAATTGCCAATTTAGTTGGAACTGGCTGAATTAAATTTGCTATTTTAATTCCTCATAGTTGTGTATTTCTATTCCCATTTCTTTTTACTTCCTAGTGTCGTTAGCAGCTAAGACCCATATCAGAGGACAGTAAAGAAACGTGATAAAATCGCCTGTTTCCCCTGAAATGAGCCTGGATTAGGAAAAGAGTTTGCAGTCAACAAAGCTCACTGCAAGGTGCAGTGTCCGGAAGAGATGCTGATCTGCCTTTAACTTTGGGAAAGCAAATGCTGCAGCACGTGTGCTCGTACGCGCTGAAAGCCCAAGGTTTGCCTCCAACGTTTGCATTCTGAACTGATGTCTGCGTTCCTTGTCAAAGCCTGACAGATTTTTAGCCAGGCTAAGGATCACTCAGCTGCCAGATGCGGATGAAACGAGGGAGCGGGCAAAAACCTCTGCATGGAGGGCTGTCCTGTGGGAGAGCTTTGGGCCGTCCCATGGGCGTGCGGGGGTCTGGCACCCACAGCCGTGCTTCACAACGGGTCTGGCCTGCCACGGCAGGGTGCTGCGGGAGGCTGGCGTGGGTGCCCCGAGATGTGGCGTTCCTCCCGCAGCGTGTCTGGCAGCGTTTGGAGAGCGACGAGGGAAGTGGAGGCCCTGACCTGCTGCCGCTGGCGGTCTCTCTCCGCTCTCTGCAAAACGGGAAGTGTTTGCCCTGTGTAAATTGGCTGCTGTAATTAGTAAGAGGTTGCTTCCCGGCCTGAGCCGTTCCACGGTATGGCTGCAAGCTGTCAGGGGCTGTGGCGCTGGATACGGCTGTGTTCTGTCTGTGGCCCAAGCGATGCTTCGTTATAACCCGTGTGCCGCGCTCGGCCCCTGGGGCAGGAGCAGGCATCCTGCTCCTCACCCCGCCGTGCCTCGGGCTGCTGGTGGGCTACGAGCCACGGGCCAGGCGCGCTCCGGAGCGCGGAGGCGACTGAAAACCGGCCCTGGGGAGCCGCGCTCCTCGGAATGCTGCCCTGCCAGACCCCGCAGCCGGGGGGCCTGGGGCAGCGCCGGGGACCCTCGGCTCCCGCGGATCCCGCCAGGGGCCGGGCAGAGCCCGGGGGGCGGCGGGGCTGAGGGGCCCGGGGGCGCGGGCTCCCGCGGGCAGCGGCCGCCTCGGCCCGGGGAGGGGGGGCGGTGACCCCCCGAGGGGGGCCCTGAGCGACCCCCCGTCGCCGCTGCATTTCGGCCCGGCCGCCGCTAGGCCCCGCTCCCGGCGCCCCCCCGGGCCGCCCCGGCCCCGGCCCCGCCGCGCCGCCCCCAGCTGCCGGGCACGGCCGCCCCCGCCCGCCCGCCACGTACGTCTCCCGTCCCGGCTCCCTTCCATGGTTCCCGGCGCGAGTGGTGCCCGCCGCCGCCCCCGCAGCGCCGACCGCCGGTAAGGGGGGGCGGGCCGGGGCTCTTTGTGCGCCGGGCCGGGCTGGGCCGAGCCGCGCCGGGCTGGGCCGGGCCGCGCCTGCCGGCCTGCGCGGGTGGCGGCCCGGAGCGCGGCGGGCCCCGGGGCTGCGCGGCCCGGCCGGGGCGGGGGCAACGCCTGGCCGAACCCGGGGAGGGCGGCGGGGCCGGCGGGGCGGGGGGCGCCGCCGGTTCGGCCTCCGCTGGGGCCCGCGCAGGGCGGCCCGGGGCGCGGGGGGCTGCGGCCGGGCCCGGTGCCCGGCGAGGGGCTGCGCCTGTGGCGGCTGCCCGGCCGCCCCTCTCCGGAGGGCTGGGAGCCGGGCCGGGCGCCGGGCGGCCGTGGGCCGCGGCCTGGCCCCGCCGCTTCGCCCGGCCCCGCAGCTCCCGGCCGCGGCCGTGCGGGGTCCTCGCTCCCGCCGAGCACCGGGGGGTCCCGCAGAGGCCGTCCCGTGTGGGGAGGGCCCCTGGGGATGGGGGTGTCCCTGAGCCAGCCGCCGCGGCGTGGCTGGGTGCACAGGGCAAAGCATCCCCGTCCCCATCCCGTCCCCGTCCCCATCCCGTCCCGGTCCCCATCCCGTCCCGGTCCCCATCCCGTCCCGGTCCCCATCCCCATCCCTGTCCCTATCCCATCTCTATCCCATCGCCATCCCATCCCCATCCCACCCCGCTCGGGGCTGGCAGCAGAACCGCAGACCCCGACTGTGGGGCAGGTCCGGGCAGCCACCTCTGCCCCCAGGGCATCGCCATCCCCAGGTTTGTGTTTTGGTGGCTTCCCGCCACGGGATGTCACCCCCTTCCTCTGCACCTGTTCGTGGAGCGATGCACTTGGTACCCCGACATCTCAGCCGGGTCACAGCACAGTGTAGGAGCCGCAGCGGGGCCCTGGCGTGCCATGGTGTTGGGGGGCACCTCCTGGGCTTGGGGTTGTTGGTGGGCCTGTGGCCGTGTCCCCCCATAAGGACATAACTCTCCTCACCCGGCGTTCCCGGCCAGCGCTGAAATTGCCGCCAGTGGGCTGTGGGCAAACGGCAATGGGGAAGGGTTTGAGAGCTGCCTCGCCTGGGGAAGTCACTGTTCAAAGCAGCGCTCTCGTGCACTGTCTCCTCAGGCGGGTTGGAAAGGCTCATTTTTATTATTTTTTTAAAAAAAGCAGTGGAGTCGCACCTCCTCCTCACACCTCCTCCTGCTGCTACCGCTGACAACAAACGTGGGGGACGGAGCAGCAGGGATAGCCGGGTGGGAAAGCCGCCATCCTGGGCTGACCTCTGGGTCTGCGACTGGGGCTCTGCTGACGGGGCTGCCTTGTGGCCGGGGAAGCTGTGGCTCTTCTCGCCTCCTCCTCATCCATCTCTAACGACACAGGCTGAAGCAGCATCTGCTCCACTGCAAAGCTTTTTGTGATTTTCATGAAGGTTTTCACATGGAAGTACCCGTCTGGAGCCTGGCGCCAGGGCAGTGAGACCCCAGGGGAGCCGCTAGAAGAAAGCTTTTGGCGATCCGTGTGGCAAAGGAGACCCAGCCCGTTGTCTGCTCACTGTGCCTTTTGCTCCCTGTGATTGTGCACCCTGCTCCTGCGGCCTTCCCTGCCATGATGTCTGACCAGCCCAGCAGTGCCTGCCTGTGCCACAGTGAGGATGTGCCTGATGCTGGCACAGCTTTACACGCTGATCCCTGGGTGCTCACAGCCCCTTGTGCTGCTGGTGCCTCTGGTTGCCAAAAGCGTTTCCTTCAAAGACGGGTCAAAGGCGCCCATCCTCTTCCCAGCAGCAAAGTTCCCAGGGAAGTTTTGACTTTTTCAGCATTATTAAAAACAGAGCTTTCAATTTAAAAAAACCTAACGGCGTTGAACCCACGCACTGGCACCTAACCCTTTCCCCTGGCTGGATGTGTAGCATGGGTTAGCAGGCTTTGCTGTCGTGGCAGGGCGGTGGTCCCCCTCTGCCCCGCGCTGATAAGAGCAAGCAGCGAGTGAGTAGTAGTGAGTGCTTGGTGCTTCTCTGCCTGCACAAACACCCTCCGTGGGGGTGAGGATGCTGCGTACTGACGCTGACATTTGGAGGGGAACAGCCAGGAGAGGAGCCAGAGGGTCATTTGTGCCTGGTGTCTGTGCCATGAGGGTAAAATCCCAGGGTGGGACCTGCAGGGAGGGGGCTGCTGCTGTAATGCTCCGGGTGTGTTTGCTGGCCAGCATCGCAGGGTGCTTGTGATCAGAGCTGGGAAGCTTTTGGGTAGCATCAGTTAGTGATGGTGATGATAATTGTATGCTATAAAATAAGAAAAATACTTGAAGTAATAACGTGGAGCCCCTCATGGGTGTGTGAGGCGGTAATGTGTGGTGTGGCTGGGGTGGCAGCGTCACTGTCACCGTGGTTGGTGTGTGGAGGGATGTTGGTTGGAGCTTTGCCTCTGCTTGGTGGCACTGGGCTTGTAGCAGCAGTTCAGGGACCAGGTTTTCCCAGGCCTTGGGTCTGGTTTTGGCTGGTCTGCCGGTTCCCTGGGGACGGCGCAGGAGCTGGATGGGCACAGCAGTGCACAAGGCAAGCAGAGCAGGGAGCCTTGCTGGCGAGATGGTCCCTAAATGGAATAGGGAGGTTGGAATGGGAAAGAAACCCACCCCAGCTGGATGGAAAGCCAGCTGAAAATAATGGGAAATGAAAACAGGGGGAACATCTGGGTCCGGCACTTGCACCGCTACCAACGGGCATGGGGCAGCTGCCACCTCTGGGCAATGGTGGTTGAGACTTGTCTCCTCTGTCAAGCAGCCCTGCTGGCGGCGTGTCCCCACCACTGCTCTGGCAGTGCCGAGACGGCCGGTGTCCCGTGAGTGTCGGCCACCAACCAGCCTCTTCTCTGGCCCAGGGGGCTCCCTGTGTCCACTCTGGTGCTGGCAGTGCTGGGGGGGGGCAGGCAGTGGTGCCCCCGTCCATGGTGCCCTTGTCCCACCCTGCCGGCCACCTTTGATGCGGGTGAGTGGCAGGTCCATTGTGGCCCCTTTGTGCCTCCCTCCGTTCTTGGGGTCCTCACAAAACCTGCCATGGAAACCAAAGCCAGCCGCTGCCCCAGGAAACTGCAGGCGCAATTAGGAAATGCAAATATGAATGCAAATTCCTGCGCAGCTTTCCAGGGCCCAAAAAGTTGTCCCTGGGCCACCGATGTCCCTGGGCTTCTGGTGTCCCCAGCTGCAGGGACGGGGAAGGTGTTGGGGTAGGACTGGGCGGGCAGCAGTAGCTGGGGTGAGCCCCTTTTGGGGTGCCTTGGGCTCTTCCCTGGCTGCCCCGTGCTCAGCAGCAGGAGGAACAGGGCATCTCAGCCCGTGCTCAGCGGTGACTCATAGGTGACAATATGACATTGATATTTTTTTCCATCTTCTTGGTTGCCCAGCGACAAACAAACAAACAAGTGCCTTAAAACCCAAAGTAACTGCCTTGCAGGAACTGTCCCCTCCTGCCACGGTTGTGCGTGGCTGGGCTCCAGTGTGTCCCCATCGCTGCGGGTTCCTCCTGTATCTTCTGGGGTTTGTTTTGGGGAGATAACTCTCCTTCTCATATCCTCTGCAGCTGCAGGGTGCGAGCCTGGCAGAGGGAAGGCAGGCTGCTGGCTCGCCGGTAAGGACCCTCCTTGCCAAGACACACCAAGAATAGATGGAAAAGGAGGTAAAATCCACCCACAAATAACTCCAGGAACCACAAACACTTTAGGTCTTTATTTCTAGGCGGCATTTTATGAGCAGTGGGTACTCTGGCCCTTCCTCAGGTCCCCAGAGGAGCGTGAGTGGGTGGAGTGGGGATAATGGAGCTGAAGGGGCTGGAGGAGAGAGTGGGGAGGTTGAGGATGCTGACCTGAGCAATTCCCCCAGGAGGAAGCAGTAAGGTTTTCTTTTCCCATCTGCTGGTGGAGCTGTAGCTAGGAGCTGGGGAGCTGAGGCTGGCACGTGGAGGGCTTCGCCCACAGCCATAATCCCTGTGGGGAAGGGCAGATCCTTTATGTGCCGATTCGAGTCCAGTCTAGGGCTGTACTGCTTAAATCCAAGCATTTGTTGATGGCTTTTGTTTTTCCAGTCTGCAGCCCCTAGGTCCTTTCCTATCGGCAGCTGAAGCGGTGTGGGATATACATCCCCATTAGTGGTGCTTTCCCCCAGCCCCAATCTGTTTTTATTGCTGGGAAATGAGCTCTGACTCCTGGAAGTGGTATTTCTTCCTTCTGCTTGACAGCTTGTCGATCCCTGCCTCTCGCTCGCTTCCCCGGGGAAGGCGCACGCAGCTGAGCACGCAAGCATGCCGGCGATGGAGCCTCGCGCTGTCCTTGGCGTGGGAAAGCAGGGCTTGAACAGGGGGGAAACAGGCCAATCAGCTCCAGAAAATGGGGCATGGCATGCTGCTAGATGGGTTACAGTGACATTCAGGCTCAAAGCTGATTTCAGTATTTGCCTCGGTTACAGAGTCAGTTCTAACAGTGGGGTTTTTCTGTGCCACCACGCTTTTGGGCAGTGGTGGAACGCACATGAGTGCAACCTTTGCAGCAGCCAGGAAGCTCCGGGGAGCACAGGGAGGTACCGCAGGCTGCACCCGCACCCTCCTCTGCCCTGCCTTCACCTCCAGGTGCCATCTGTGAGGGGGCGGGCAGGATGGGGGGACCCGGAGCCTGGGCACAGCTTGCAGCAGGACCCTGCTGGTGCTCTCCCTCATGCCTCCACAGAGCCAGGCTGGGCATGGGTTGGGAGGGAATGATAGCCAGAGCCCTGGCCGATGGCACTGGGTTGTGTTGGAATCATGTGCTGGGGCTGTAAGGCAGCGATGGGGGTGGGGGACAACCTTTGGAGAGGATTCCCACGCTCCTGGAGTCTAAACTGTTAGTTATAAAATCCTTGTGGCTTTTAATCTCCCTGGCTGGCAATTGCCATGGTCAGGCCAGTGCAAAGCAACTGGGACGGGACAACGGTGAGGTTGTATGTGAATTAGTTTTGCAAACAAAAATAACGAGACAGAAGCGAGATGGGAGTTTGAAGAAGAGCGCGACCTAGTCTGGTGGCTGGGCACAGTACGTGGCTGGTGGGCGAAGGGGACAGTGAGCAGAGCTGCTGCTTGGGGGCTCTGAGTTTCCCTTGCTGCTGAGAAACAGGGCTGTGCTGCCACGGGAGCAGGCTACTGCTCAGCTTGAAAGGAGACTGAGGGCTTATCTGAGCGTTGGCCTGGCTTCAAATCCAGGTTAGCATTCTGTATACTTTCTGTATAAAACTGAGATGTGCTGTGATGGAGCAGAAGGAACAGAGCAAACTTGGTATTTCGGCTTCCAAGGGCTTTTCTGTGCCGCGGTGAGTCCTGTTGTGCCGAGGATGGAGGAGCCTGTTCTTGAGGCTGGCAGGAGGGGCATGACGTATTGGTGTTAATTAAATATCTGTCCCTGGCGAGGTATAGCGTTTCAAGCAGGTTCTCCTCTGCTGAGCAATGTCACCCGGCGCGAGGGAGGACAAAAGACCAGCGCAATTACAGTGTGACGCCGTGTCCCAGGACAACGAGGGTACAGCAGCGCCCGAATTGTCGGCTCGGCACTTTCGTGGGATAGCTTGCATCAGCCATATGGCTTAGTGACTCATAAAAGAAAAAAAAAAGCTTCTCCATTTGCAACTTAATTAGTCCCTTTCTTCCCCTTGGTCTTGGCTCCCAGCGATCCCAACTTGTAAGTGCGGTGCTGAGAGGCACTGCAGTCTGAGCGGGGCTGCGGGTGGCTCCTGCCAGCTCCTGCCTGTGGCATGGCAGCAGTGCAGGCTCATCCCTCGTCCTGGGTGCCAAGGGATGGGCAACCACGCGGGGTGGCCGGTGTGTGGCAGGCGGGCATCAGGCAGGAGCCTTTTCACTGGCCTGATGCCACGTGTCGCTGCCTTGCCATGCAGCAAGGGGCTGGAGAGGAGGGGGAAGGCAAGGAGTCCTGCTGGGGAGGGTGGGCTGGTGTCTTCTGCTTCACCTCTGCACCCACAATACCCACAGGACAGTGCCGGGGCTCCCTTGGCTTCCCTGGAGAGGCTCTGCTGGGACGTCTGTGCCCACTCGCCTTCCCGGAGGGCAGGGCAGGAGCTGGCTGGTGACCAGTCCAGCAGCATCCCTGCTCATCGGTATGGTCAAATTGTCATGAAAACCCCCAGGAAGGCAACAGCTTCGGACGCCTGCAGCTCTTCTCTTTGAAGCCAGCTTATTCCTGCCCGCTCATCACAATCTTCCCGTTGCTGCATCTCCCTGTTGTCCCCCCGCAGCACCCTCGTCCTCTCCCCAGGGACGCCTGAACTGCAGACGTGGCGATGGAGGTGCAGGACCTTCCTGCCTGGGTGCCCCCAGCATCCTGGCGGGTTTCACCCTGCCCACCATGTGGAAACCCAGGGGCTTTCCTCCTCCCCGGCCGTGGCTCGGCGTCCCGAGGGGGGTTGCCAGCAGCCCGCGCAGTGATCACCTCTAAAGCTTTTCACCAGACCCTAATGGCCAGGAGCCTGTCCTGGTAAATAATTCACCGTGCAGTCAGAGTTTTACTCAACTAATTTTGTTTCCATAGAAACTTGTGCGGTCTCACTGCTCCATGGAGCCTCAGGCGAATCAATACGGGTTTTTTTTTCCTTTGCACATTAAGCGATGGCCCTTAAACCCTGACGGCAGGAGCTGGAGGGTAGCTGGGCAGCACCTCGGTGCCGCCTTCTGCCTGTGTTGGCCCCGCTCTGCACTGCCTGTCGCCGACAGGCTGCCTGCCTTTGTGGGATGCCCTGGGCCAGATCCTGCAGAGATGCTGTGCACCACCAGGCTGGGGCAGGGTCAGCCCAGTCTAATTCCAGTCCATTCAAGTCCACTTCCAGTATGTTCCTGCTATGCAAAGAGCTGGAGGGGAAGGGGCTGCTTCTGCTCAGGCTCTTTCTCCATTTTTCCCTCTGGTCCCTTAATTTCTTTGACCCCTGACCTAAAATGGCAAATTAGCATTTGTGAATCAGCCGTGCTAATTAGCTGGGGAGTGGGGCTGACCCTGCCCCCAGCCTGGGTTTGCTTTCGCCTGCTCCCCCTTAGGTGCTTGCTGACCAAATCTAACCCGAAAATTGCTCGGAGGTGACTTCTCTGCACCCCCTGACTTGAGTCCGACTCTGGGGAGAGCCGCACACCTTTGTCTCTGCAGGAATTTTTATTTTCTTTCACTCCCTGCTGCTTCCCGGGGCTTTTGTGCCGAGCCGGGAGCACAAAGGGAGAAGAAGGGATAAGCAGTTAAAGGTGGGTTTGTGTGACATATGGCGCGAGGGCTTTGCATGACGGCTGTGGCCGGCACAGGGGGGGATGCGAGCAAGCGTGGGGGTGCCTGGGCTTCCCTCCTGCGAGGCTGGAGATGGGTGGGTAAACTGAGGCAGGGAGTTTGATGATGGGTGCAGGGCTTTCCCGTGGGACAGCGGCAGTGCTGGCACCCGGACCATGCTGCTGCCGCTTGTGCCTTTGCACCGGGCAACACTTGCTCCTCGTAGCCGTTTCAAACGAGCTTTAAGCTGATTTTTCAGCTGGAACATGTGTGTCAGCTGGAACATGTGTGTTTTGATGGTGGTGGTGAAAGCCGGAGGAGGAAAGGTCACCAGTGTTCAGCCACCTTGCAGAATAATCTTACATCGTCCTCTCCGCTTTAGGCAACCTCTTGCATCTAATTTATTACATGTTGATATAAGGTAGAGCTGAACAGAGATGCAGTTAAACCATACAAAGGGATGCTGGTTACTTTAACCGCTTACACTTGCTTGACCTATTTTTTTTTAATCTCTTCCTGGAAATCTTATTTCATGTTTGAATTCTCTCAACTATTTTAGGAATGTCGTCCTACCAAGATCAAATTACCTTCAATGAAACCAGTGCAAGGCAGCCTCCAAAAGCAGGCAACTTTTTGATCAAGATCTAGCGCTACCTCATTAATATAGGCTTAGTTTGGGGCGGGGAGAGGCGGGTGGCTGTAACTCTGGCCTGGCAAATGTGTGAAAGCCCAGGATTAGCACGGCACAATGCCGAAGGGCAGGGGGCTGGCTCTGCCCTCCCTTGGCAGAGAGGGCTGGAGGCATCCCGGTGTGGCTGGCAGTGCCAGGACCTCCAGTGCTGGGCAGCCCCCTTGCAGATCCCACTGCATCCCAGCACTGGCGGGGAGAAGATGGGTGCTTCGGGTGCTGCTCTGGGGGTCGAGGGGCCCCTGGCAGAGCCGTGTCCAGCTTTCCTGCCCCAGCTGAGTGCGGCCCCCCAGCTTTTAGCTGGGTGTCGTTGGTTTATGAGCCGTCTGGGTGCTGTGGAAGGCTGACATTTGGTCGGCTCACAAAGGGCCCTCATAAATCTGTCTGGATGGATGGCATGGCTGGCCACAGCTGGGCGAGCAATGGGTGCCCCGAGGCAGCAGCAGCTGACGCTTCTTCTCTTAAACATGGTTATCGTGCATCTCAGAGCGCAGGTCTGGCCACGGGCTCCCCAGTAAAGCCATCAGGTGAGAGTGCTTGAGCAGTAACACTGATGATGCCGGGTGTCGGGACCAGAGTCACTCCGTGGCTCTCCCTGGTCCCCTCTCGGCTGCTCCTCTGGCCTTGAATGCTGCTCTCTGAGCCAAGAGGGGAATTTTGTTTTGCAGAGCTACGTGCTGCACAGGTTCTCAAGCAGGGCTTACTGCTGCTCTCCTTCCTGATTGCTTTTTACTTTGAAAAGGGCTTAAACCCAGCCATTTTAATATGAGGTAGAACAAGTATTAAAGAGGATCCTCAGGTGCTTATTTGTTTCCGTGAAAAAGGATTTGCTTGCAAGCAGTTTTCCCAGGCTGTGGGCCCTGGAGGTGGGCACACACATCCCCTGAGGCAGACAGAAAGGTGACAGAGGGGATTTTGGAGAGACTGATAAAGCCCCATCCTGCACATTCTCGGCATGTGCTCTGCCTTTCAGTTTGCTGGTAGACACTGCTGTAATTTTTGTTCCCCATCATTTACTTTTCATCCTAGTCTTAATCCTATTGTAATCGCACCTGCAGCCACAGAGCGGTCATGTTCCTGGACTTCTTGTGCCTGTATCCAGCAATCCTTTTGCAGGGGCTGGCTGCAGGCAGACCTCAGCAAATCTGCTCTGGCCGGAGCCATTATTTCCTCCGGGAGTCTTCCCTCCAGAAGACGGGGCGCTGGCAGCTCTTGTTTCCGGATAATCCTGTGCATGGAGATGCCTTCTGCGCTTCTGCTCCACATCCCCCCGCTGAGTCATCACAGGCCTGGGCTCGCAGCCGCCGCTGCCGAGCGATGGTACCCCCAGGGAGCGGGTGAGTGCCGGCCTGGGGGGAACAAGCACTCCGTGGTGTCACCCCTGTCCTGGCTGCAAAGGGGGGTCATGGCTCCAGCATGTTTGCAAGAATGATCTACAAGCAGAGCATAGCAATAGCAGGGGAAAAGGGGCTGTTTTAGCGGTGTTTGAGCAATCCCATCTGTTGTCTGAGCTGCAGCAGGCACTGGGGAAGGGAATATTCTCGTTTGCACTTGATGCCAAAGCTCTTCCCCATGCTGCAAGCCATCAGTCCCAGTGCTTTTGCAGCTGTTTGCTCCTCCGTTTGGGCTGCATTCCTCGCAGAGCAGAGCAACTGTTGTTTCCAGCATGACATTACCAGTTCAGCCAACCCCTGGGATTATCCAGCTGCTCATCTGCGCTGTTCCTGGATGGCTGCTGGCTGAGCTGCAGGCAGCCTCTTCTGTGCCTTGCACCGTGCTTGCTCCTGCCTGGAGCCGACCCGAAGCGCCTGCAGCCTCTGGGGCTGTCCCAGTCTGCTTTTCCAAGGCATCGAGTGCCCCATGCCCGGGGCTGGGTGAAAACCAGCTTTGTAGAGGCGGGGTGCCGGCTGGCACCAGGGGGGACGTGCTCCCCCAGGCTGTGCATGCCTTATCTGGTCCCCAAGGAGCCTTATTAAGGGTTTCTCGTGGCTGCCGACGTCCTGTTCTTGGCTCTGGCTCAGGCGAGGACAGATCTGAATTGTGCAAGTTGTTAGTGGCTCGGGTGGGAGGAAAGGCAGGGTGCACCCATGGGCTTGCAGGGGTGAGCCTCCTCCCCAAAGGTCGGCTTTTGTTTGGTTGTATTTTTTTATTTTTGAAGTGAGGACCTAATGGCAGGAGCTGGACCCAAACATGTGCTGATGCCTGAGTGCAACGTGCAGTGTGAAAGCGACCCTGGCCGTGTGCTGGCAAGCATCCTGCCCTGTCCTGGCTAGGCAGTGATGGCGAAACCTGCGTGGGCATTTCTGGTGCTAGCCTCCCATCCTGGAGTGCAGAGCTGCTCCAATAAAAGCTCCTGTGGACATGGCAGCATGGCAGCCTTTCCTGCCGGTCTGCCACTACAGCGTTGTGGTGGAAGGGGCAGTGCTGGCTCTGTGCCTGGTCCCTAGCCTGGTGTTGGGATGTCACCTGGCACTTTCTCCATGGCGCAGGTCAGTGCTGGGACCAGCCATGGCTGCTGGACACGGAGGTGGCTCTGCTGGGAGCTGCCACCATGTCCCTGGGGTGAGCTGGGACTAGGCACTGCCTGTGCCCCATGACCCTGCTGGGATGGGAGGCTTTACCCTGCGCTGGTGGGGGGCATGGGGGCAGTGCCAGCCCCACTGGGGTCCCGGCTGCCACCTTGCTGCTCCCTGCAACCTGTGGGATGGGGACATGCACACCCAGAGCTTGCAAAGCCTTTAAGCTGCTCCTGTGCTGGGTGCAGCAGAAGGGCAGAGGATTATGCCTGTGCCCGGGTTTAGATGAATGAATAACAGCATTCAGGGTCCTTTTTGCGTGGTAGCAGAGCAAGAACTATTTTAAGACAGGAAGAAAGTTGATGAGGCAACAGCTAAATGAGTCATCACAGCCTTGTTCTGCAAATGGGGGGCACAAGGTGAAGAGAAGCCCAGTCTGCACCCTGTCATGCCCCAAGCATGCCCATGCTCATGCCTGGGCTGGCAGGCAGACACCAGCTTTCTTCTTTCCTTTTTGGGAAATTCAAAGGGTTTTGCTTTTCCTGGCGTCTTCCCAGCCCTTCACTGACATTACAGAAACAAGGGCCAGAAATGTGCCAAGCCCCTTCCCCATGCTGGCAGCTGGGGGTCCCACTGCCCTCTCCACTGCTCGCCTGAAGATGCTGATGCAGACGAGTAGGAATTGGGGAGGATCCTGTCAATGCAACTGCGGGTTTATCTTTTAAATTAACTTCTGACGATGCGATGACTTGCTTTTCTCTGATGTTTAACTCATGCTGGCGTAGTGGTTTGTATTTCTCTGTGTTAACAGCAGGACTTCAAAAATGGGCTTAAAAGCCTGCATTTGCAGTGCTTCACCACAGCCACCTCTGCCCACAGTGGTGTTTGCCCATGGGGCACGCCAAGCTGCCCTGGTCTGTGCTGGGGGCACTGGTCTGTGCTGGGGGCACCAGCTGCACCTTGGTTTTGCCCAACGTGCCCTTCGCAGCAGCCTCCTGCAAGCCCCGCAGCCTGCGGCCGTATCTCAAGGGTGGGGAGGGTCCCAGCAGTGTGATCCCTCCGGGCTGTTTGAAGGCAGATGTGCAGCAGAGCCTCCTTGGCATATAAATATCTTGTCCGCGTCCCTGATTTAGTTTGTGTTCTGACCAGAAGCTTTCAGTTACTTGGCGTGCTGCTGCGCTCAGCCCTGCTACCCAGGACGGGCTGAGATTTCAGTGAGATGTCCCAGACCGTCATGTCACGTTGACTCACATCTTCCCCTGAACAGAGGCGTTTGCATCGGGAGTGGCCGGTTCCCCCCTGGCGAGGCAGAGGGGTCACAGGGGAAGTGCCAGCGCCTGGCAGTGGTGGCCTTTGTGGTTACAGGGAAGACCTTAAATATACGCTCAAAGATCAAATGCTGGGAGATGAAGAGCCCCCAAGCAACAGGTGCTTCTTGATACTTTATAGATCTTAGGATTTTTAAATAGATCTGGGGATTTCCAAGCCCATTTGCTCATTTTGGGGGCTGATGGTACTATTTGAGGTTTATGGGCTAGCAAGTCATTGCTGAGCTAACGGCTCTCTGCAGAAGCTTTCATCTTCATATTTGGGTCATGTGTATGTTTGCAGTGTATCCTATATGAGCAGTTTTCCCCTTGATGTCCAGGCACTTTCCCCATCCTCCTGGAGTAGCCAAATCTTTTAAGGAGCGTGAGTATTCTCTGAATATGTTATAACTCAATTTCATATGTGACTAAACCAGCCATGCAATATTGCAATTAAAGAATAATACCAGAGGTGTGAACAATGCCGGCTTTTTGCTATGAATGAGTCATGGTAGCAGAGGAGGAACCGAGAAGCAGTATTTTATTAATTGACTCCAGCAGATTTATTTGTCCTCAGTGAATAGAGCCGGGCAGGGCTGTCGGAATTGTTCCTGCTCTGCTCACACAACACTGCTCCGCGCCTGGCTCCTGGCAAGCTGGAGCAGATCCTGGGGACAGAGAGCGACGCGGGGATGGAAACAGTTCTCAGCTGAGCGATCTGTTAAATGTATTTTGTTAGCAAGTGGGGAGCGAGCTGGGGGTTCCTGGTGCTGTTTGGCAATGGCCCCTTGTGCCCAGCAGTGATCCTCCTGCTGCTTTTCCATGGGTCCTGTCCTGCGGGGTGAGCGAATGCCACAGGGAAGGTGGCACCCCATACTCAGCCAGGGACCACTTGCCCTTGGCTGAGGTGCAGGCTCTGGTCGGGTGCCTGTGGCGGTGGTTGCACAGAGCTGCATTTCAGGCTCGCTCGTGGGGCTCAGCGGCACACAAATGCACCCAGGATTACAAAAAAAACCAACCAGGGAGGGAGAGCGGAGCGTGCCTATGGAGCAGGAACCATCCCTTGTCTTCTGGAGCTGTCAGCAATTCCTCTGGGTACCAAGCCAGAGCAGGGCTGTCCCTGGGGATGAAAACAGGGGTTAACTTGCATTGCAAAAGTAACCTTGTACCAGAGATCACACTGAGTTTCCCACGTTTTGCAAGTGCCTTTTGCTCTCGGCAGCCTCTGGAAGCCCCTTGGAGCAGCTGGGGGCTTCCTGCTGGCGTGGTGGCCGAGGCTGGGCGAGCGCTGGGGATGTGGCTGTCATTCACGGCCTCGCTACGGGCAGGGGGGAGCCCGGGTGACCTTCAGAGGTGACTGCTGCACTTAATGGCTTTGAATCTGATTATACCCTGTTTCGCTAAGAAGTGTGCTTGGCACGTTCTTCTGAATTAAATACCATTTTAGGGACAGTTATCTTGAACTCTCTGCCTGCCCACTTAGGAAAAAGCCTTTGAAAATGATATTATGGATCTAAAGCGTTCCTGGGGTAATTCTGCTTCAACAGTGGAGTTAATCCAGAACTGAATTTGGCCCTGCATTTCCAAATGAGAAGCAGTAGCTTTATAATCTGTTTATGGTTTTAAAGTGAATGTTAATCTTGGATTTGGTGGCTTTTCCCAAGGGTCGATTTGCCGTGCTGCAGAGTATTTTAGCCCCCTGCTCTGAAACTCTGAGCTGACTCAATTTTTTATTTTAAAGAGAGACTTTACTGTGTTTATAAAAACATGTTAAACCTGGAAATGTTAAATCCAGGGAGCCTTTGGCCGTGGAATTAATGCCGTTTCTCTTACCTTGCGTTTTGTTTGTACAGCACCTGCCGTGGCACATCCAAGCTCTGGCATCGGTCCCGCTGCGGGGATGGGGTGGTCCCACGAGGATGTGGCTGGATGGGTCAAATTGAATCAAATGGTCTCTGCTAAGATGCGGGATCTCACGGTGCCTCTGGGTGCTCTGTCCCGTGGGTGACTTTCTCCCCTCTCCCCTCCACAGGTGGGAGGATGCTGCAGCGTGCCGGAGGCTGACGCGCGGTGCTGCTGGCCAGGGGGAGCGGGACCCCCGCTGCCCACCCATGCTCCCCGCCGGCTGCTGGGGCAGCGCCCCGTGACAAGTGGTGGTGGGCGCCCACCTCGCTGCAGCTGGGACCGCAGCCGCTGTGGCCCTGCGCCAGGCGCCCCGCCATGACGAGCCTCTTCCGTCGGAGCAGCAGCAACGGCAGCTCACGTGGCGGCTCCTCCGCCCAGGAGCTCAACAACAGCCGCCCTGCCAGGCAGGTCCGCCGGCTGGAGTTCAACCAGGCCATGGAGGACTTCAAGACCATGTTCCCCAACATGGACTATGACATCATTGAGTGCGTCTTGAGAGCTAACAACGGCGCTGTGGATGCCACCATCGACCAGCTCCTCCAGATGAACCTGGACAGCAGCGGCTGTGACGACAGCTCGGACTCGGAGGACAGCATCCCCGCCGAGGTAACCCCCGTCAGTGGCCTCCATGTGTGGCTGTGGGTGGGGGCTCCCTGCCTGGACTCCTGGCTGCCACGCTGGCCCATCATGAGCGGGCGTCTGTCTCGTCCTGCCTCATTTCTGCCCAAGCATGGTGCTACTCGGCTGCTGCAGGCAGGCAGAGATTTGAGTGCCCAATTCGGCAGATCTGGAGTGTGCAGCCTGGCTGGTTTGTCTTGGACAGTGCTTGAGGCTCAAGCTGGAGTGCTCTCCCACCCCAGAACGCAACAGAGACCCTTCTGCTGCTGTCAGAGGGGCACCCCAGGGCTGCATGCACCCCAGGGCGGGCTCAGCCACCCACCTGAAATGCAGCACTTCATCCCTTGAGAGCAGCATCTCCAAACTCCACCAAAAGCTCCGCAGTGCAGGGGGGACAGTGCCAGGAGGTTGCCCTGATCCTCTCCGCAGTGACATTCAGCCTGTGCTGTCCCCACTTTGCTCCGCACACGGGGGTCCGCATTTCCCTGGCTCGCCCTCACACTGTCCTCTCGCCCTGCAGATCTTGGAGCGGACCCTGGAGCCGGACAGCTCGGATGAGGAGCCCCCTCCTGTCTACTCCCCTCCCGCCTACGAAAGCCAGGCGTTCCGCAGCCGCTACCCCCGCGCACCGCCCACCCCACCGCCCAGGTGAGCCCCCAGCCCCATGCCACGGTTGCACCGTGCCTTCTGCTCATGGTGGCTGGCAAAGCACCCTGTGCTGGCGCCTGAGGGGTCCTGCTGTGTGTTAGCTGGCCCCAGCAAGGGGCATCTGGCATCAGTTCATTAGGGTTGGGCGAGACCAAGCCAGGGGAGATGAATGGAGCTCACAGCTGGCTAAAAAAATCCCTGCGAGGCCCTAAAAAGCGAGCAGCTGAGGGGCCTGGAAAGCTGCTCCGGCAGTGTGTGGAATGGCAAAAATCAGCTACCGGGGGTGGGGAGTGCTTGCCTCTGCTCAAAAACACCAGGTGCTGGGCAGCTGGGCCCCACGCATTGTGGCTCTCGGCAAGGGCGTCCTTGGATTGGTTTGACTTGCTGCTGCTGGATCACTGAGCCCCAGGGGGTCTCTGGCCCCGGGGGTGCGGGCTGTCCCCCAGCAGCACTGCCTCGGCTGTAGGCTTGGGGATTGCAGGAAAGCCCTGGCCACCCCTGTGCCAGCTCCCTTGGGGTGAAGGCGCTGCTGGCTGTGCAGGCGGGCTGTGACATCTGGTGAGAGACATTCATCAGCTTTGTAAGCAAAATCCTGCAGTGCTGGGGCTCCGCAGGGCTGTTTGCTGGGAGTCTGAGCAAAAAGGGGAGGAGAAGGGAAATCCAGCTCGCACAGTTGCAGGGCAAGGCTTGAAATGCAGCTCCCAAAGATTCCAAACTTGCTAGGACAGCTTTTCACTCCCCAGAGCTAACACCATGGGTCTGGGAGGTGCACTGTGGGTTTTTGGTACCCAGGACCCCTCGTGTAGCCGGGGCGGGGACTGCCATGCTGGGCCCTGTGCCCTGCTGTGGTGGCAGATGTCGGGTTTCTCCCTCACCAGTGGTGCTGTCTGTGCTTGCCCCGCAGGACAGACGTGCCAGGGCCCGGCAGCACCCCAGTGCCTGGGCACTACAGGAACTGGAACCCACCGCTCCTGGGCAACCTCCCTGAGGACTTCCTCCGCATCCTGCCCCAGCAGACTGCCAGCACGCAGGTGAGGCTTGCCGCCCCTTCCAGCCCATGCCCTGGCTCCACGGTGTGACACGGAGCACCAAACCCCATCCTTGGTCACAACCTGCAGCGTTAGAGCTCTGAAAGCATCTGGGTGCTGGCTGTGGACCAAGCTGAAAGTCTTGGAGTGCATCTTGTTGTTCAAGGCGAGGCTGAAGTGAGCAAGGTGTGAAAGAGGACTCTCCCAGCGAGGCTTTGATATTTTTCCTGGCGTTTACTTGGCAGTTAGTGCCAGTAATGCCGCTTGCAATAAGCACCTAATATTTTAAATTACTTGAAAATCTTACCTGCTACCCTGGTGAGGTAGGGACCAGGACCAGCATATGCTGGGGGAGAGCGGCACTGCCAGGGCACAAGGGTTGGTGCAGTGGAACTTGGGTGGAAAATGTAGTGCAAACCAGAGGATTTGGCCCTAGGAAATTGGAGTCTGCATGTGTTTTGTGGCACTTTTGGAGCCACAAGGCTTGGGGTTGTGGGTGCCTTCCTGCCTGCAGTGGGGACAGACAGTGCTGGGCACCCAGCTCGGCTCCAGGCACGCTGCATGCCCGGGGCATCCCTCGGCCCCTTTGCTAACACTGGAGCCAGCTCGTAAATGAGGCTCCTGTCACAGCAAGGGGCTGGTGGGGGTTGCAGGCACCCTGCCTTCCCCGTGCATCAGCTCCTCCCTCCCCTTTTGGCTCCAAAGGTGGCCTGCCACGTTTTCATAAATGATTGCCCTGCAAGTTGAGCTTCGTGGGCTATATTACCTTTCTGGGAATAGGAACGTGCCAGTTCATTTGGGCTCAGGGGGAGGAGAGGAGCAGCTGCCCTTTTCTTTCCATGGTAATTGTGTGATTTTGCTTTTTATGTGTCTCTGAGGGCAGCTACAAATCAGATAAATATTGTATGCAAGGATGAGGCTGCAGCTAGAGTGCAGCTCTGCTGCTCCCCAGGTGCAACTGCTCTGGGAGCGGGGGTAGAGCATGAGGTGCCTCGCGCAGGGATGTTTGTCAGTGGAAATTGCAGTCTCTGCTTTTTAGATAGGGGGAAATAAAAGCAGCGACACTGGCTGAGACCCTTCTCCCTTGCCTCCGCACCAGATTCTATCTTGGTTCAACCCCATTGTTTAAAGCTAAAAATCTTGGCAAGTCTGCACTCTGCAGAGAAGCTCTTCTGGAGGCACCAGTTCCTCCCTGTGCCACGCTGACCCCAGACCAAGAGGTCCCCATTCCCACATGGGATGTCCATCCCCTCCTCCCTCCGCCCGGTCCCCCTTCCTGCCGGGCAGAGGCAGCGGTGCCCTGTCCCCTCAGTCCCCTTTGCAGCAACACTGCCCCGAGCGCAGCCAGTGCGGGAGGACGGTTGCCCTGGGCTGTCGGGCGCTGGGTGTAGGAGGGAGGGACCCCGATGGGGAGCAGCAGTCGATGGCCATCAGGGCTGCGGGTGCAGCAGCATAACAGAGGAGCAAAAGGCCAAGGTCAGTCTGAGGCGCTGCTGCAGGAAGCCTCCTGTGTGTGCCAGCGCGGGCACTGAGACCACCGACCGACCTCTGCCGCATCTGCCTCTTGCCCAGGGCTCCCACGGCTGCCGGCAGCCTGTGCCACGGGGGCTTGCCCCGCGTGGCCAGGGCTCCCTGGAGCAGGAGCGGCGGTGGAAGCAGTACCTGGAAGATGAGCGGATCGCACTCTTCCTGCAAAATGAAGAGTTCATGAAAGAGCTCCAGAGGAACCGGGATTTCCTCCTTGCCCTGGAGAGAGGTGAGAAGTGCCTTCAGAAACCTCTGCTTTTCAGGTGCATGCCCCACTGTTGCACTGGCTGCTAGCGGCGTTGTCCGGCTCATGCCAAAGTGGAGCCAGCGCAGGATGCGGCCAGACTGGTGGTGGGTGGTCTGAGCTGCTGACACCAGGCAGTGGGCTGCTCCCCACTCTCGTGGTGCTCAGCTGCCTGACACGAGGCTGTCCTCCCCCTGGCCACCTCTCTGTGGTGTCTCTGGCAAAGCCCAGCAAAATCCCTAGCAAGGAGCCTCGGAAATGCCCTCTGAGCCCAGCCTGGCCCGTGCACCCTGCCCAGCTGTGTGCCCTCCCCAGGTGCTGGCAGGGCCTGAACTGGAGAGCAGTTTTGCTGTGATTGCTCCTTCCCTGTCACCACACTCGTTCCTGGCAGGCCAGCAGCTGGCTGCTCACCTGGCGCCATGGGCAGGGCTCGAGGGTGTCAGTGGTTTTGCTGCTGCTGAGCAAAGAGCTGCCCTTTCCCTCCCTTGCACAGCTGCCGGCTCCAAGCCCCGCGGCCGAGGGGCCATCTCCCTCAGAGGTCTTGTTGGTGCTTTGCAGGGTCCTGGCACATCCTCATGGCAGGGCTTGTCCCCGGCCGCCGCGGCTGGGAACCACCGGAGCACTCGCCGCATGCTTGTGGTGGGTGGGTGGTTCGTGGGCTGCGGTGAGAGGAGCGCTCCCGCCTTGCTGTTGTGGGCTCGCATCTAAGTGCTTGTGGTTGCCAAAAGGGTGAAGCCCGAGTTCCGTCCCCTGCCATCAGCCTGTCCCTCTGCAGCTGTGGGGGCTGTGAGGGGAGAGGGGAGCAGAGCCACATGTGCTGCCTCGGGGGTCTGATCAAGCAGGGCGCCGGGCTTTTTGTTTTTCAGATCGATTGAAATACGAGTCAAAAAAATCCAAGTCGAGCAGCATTGCTGTCAGCAACGACTTCGGTTTCTCCTCCGTAATATCAGGTAACTTACAAGATGCCTGTGAGCGGTGCCTCTTGGCAGCGGGATGCCCCGCAGCTCCTGTGTTCCCAGCCCTCTGCCCAGCTGCCTCCAAAGTGGCTGCGGGGGGAGGAAACTGGCTGGTCCCTCCCTGCTGCCCCCCCAGCACGGGAGAGGAGCTGGTGGGTGATGGGGAGGGGTGCTGCTGACCTCCCCACGTGGAGGTGCTCCTGCATCCTGCCTCCCTCCATCCCTGCGGGTGGAAGAGCTGGGATCCTCTTCCCAGGGGAGACAAGCCCTCCCTTGTCTTGGCCAGAGCGGAGGATTGTGCCGGGGAGGCATGACTGTCCCTGGGTAATCCTGATTAACCTCGGTGAGCAGAGCAGCTGCCCAGAGTCAGAATTAGAGCTGGTGTCTGTTGGTGGCCCCGTGCGGGGGCAGGCGAGACGCAGCCGCCATGGCAGAGCTCCACGGGGCACACAGTGCTTCGGGGGCACCCGCGCCTGGGGGAGGGCATGGGCCCAGGTGGCCAGGAAGACATGGCTGCTGGGGTCTCTGCTCCACCTGAGGCACTGGGCCACCTGAACGTCTGTTCCTGATCCAGTGACCCAGCCATCCCCGGCACTGAGCATGGGCATGATCTGATAGCCACCGTGCAGTCAGTGCCAGGGTAATTTGGGGCTGCTGTCCCTGGAGCAGCCCAGAGGGAACCATCCTGCCCTGCAGTGGTGCTGGTGGTGAGGCTGAGCTGCCGCTCACCCCACATCTGCTCGCAGGCAGCTCAAGGTGAGCAGCCCCGCAGGGCTAAGGGCATGCTGCCCGCTGGCAGCTCTGCACCCACAGGCTCAGGGGCTGTACCCGCAGAGGGTCCTCGCCCGGAGCCAGCCACGGGGTGCCACTGCCCCCATCCTGCTGCGTTTGCTCAGCTTTGCTCGTGGCAGGGCTGCGCTTCACTGGCGCTGGAATTGGGTCACAGAAATGATTTGTCTTGAGCTGCCCCTCACCGCGCACGCACTCCCGGTGACCAGATGTTTGCCTTCCAGGTGACATAGCCCCCTCTGTAACCAGCGAGGCCGGCAGTGCCGTGTCTGATGATGCCTTATTCAGAGACAAATTGAAACACATGGGAAAATGTGAGTTGGTTCGCAAGCTCCGGGATGCCTTCGAGGGCTGGGGGGAGGTGGGAGCCTGCCTGTGTGTGCACATTGGCCGGTGCACACACGCGTGCCAGCACGTATGCGTGTGGGTTCCTTATCTCCTCTCTGGGCAGCTGGGCATGCATGTCCCCATCACCCTGGGAGCCACGCAGAGGGCTGGCACAGTGGCATGCAGGGCACAGGCCATTGCGCGCTGCAGTGGCACCTTGTGCTAAGAGGGTGCTCAGCCTCAGCACTGGCGCTTTGGGGTTGAGTTTCAAGCTGCATTTTACAGCCCTGGGCTGGTGCATCCTCGCTGCACCAGTGCTCTCCTGGCCCTCAGCAGTGGCAGGGAGCTCCTGTGCCTCACGCTGGGGCTGGGCACCAGCACAACAGATGGGAGATGGAGACCTGGGTCTTGGCGCCCCGGTTCTGCGCAATCCGTCTGTCCCTGGTGCACACATGGGTTGTGGTGTGAGCTGAGGATGCAGGTGGTGCTGGGGAGTAGAGGAATTTCTGGGCAGAGTTTGTGTGGATCCTAGAAAAGCAAGGTGAGGGTTTGCAGTAACTCTCCATTTTCCAGTCCTTTCCACTTAGCGAGTCACAGCACACCTCTCCCATCGCAAAACAGACCGAGGTCTTTGGGGCAGCTTGAGTCCGGCTGCAGCCACCTGAGACACTGGGGATGTGTGGGTCAGTCGTGGGTAGGGAAGGTCACAAAAATCCCAGTGAAAGGGTAAAAACGTCAGCACCCCCCGCCAGGGACCAGTGGGGAGCCCAGGGCATCACTGTAGGGTGTTGGTGAGGAGCAATCACACTGCTGGTCCTGGCTGTCTCCTCCCCATCACCCCTGGCAGCTTTGGGAGGGTCTTGGGGTGAGACCCTCAGCCAGCTGCTTCCTTCCAGCCACCCGCAAGAAGCTGTTTGAACTTGCCAGAGCCTTCTCCGAGAAGACAAAGATGAGGAAATCAAAAAGAAAACACTTGTTGAAGCACCAGGTGTATCCTAAAAGGGGCTGGGGAGTTGTGGGGGGGTGCGGGGCTGTCAGAATGGCCTCACTCGGGTGCTCCTGGGGATACCCAAGGCCATGGTCTAGTCTGGCTGGAGCCTCCCGCTGCCTCTGACGGCTGGGCCATGGCTGGGAAGGGCGTTTGTGCTACCACGGCCACGGCCTGGCCACACGACTGGTTTTCCTTAGCAGAGGGTGCAGGCTGGGGACAGCGGCTTCCACAGCAAATCTTCTCGATGATGTCGAAGGACATTCATGTGGTAAGAGATGGCACGCTGTGCCGTGCTGTGCTGTGCTGTACTGTGCCGTGCTGTGCCGTGCTGTACTGTGCTGTGTGTGCTGTGTTCAGCATGGTGAGCTGGGCTCCCGTGGGGTCTGGCCACATCCTGCCCCACACCATCGCTCTGCTGGAGGTGGCTCCCATCAGCTCTGTGCCAGGGCATGGCCACCCATGCCATGGGCTCATCCCTGGTCCCACGCAGCTCTCCTGTGACAGTGTGCTTGCAGGGGTGGCCAGGGACAGGATCTCCTCTTTTCGGGAGCTGCAGGGGCTTGCAGCTGGGCTGTGTGGCCCTGTGGGATGTGAAGCCCCAAACTGGGGCACAGTCCTGGCAAATCTGTTGTCAGCCGAATTTGCACAGCAGCAGGGCTTGGCAGTGGGTTTTGTGTCAGCCTGGGCCACCCCGGGCTGGCTCAGGTGGGACCACATGGCAGAAATGCCCCATGGGCCAAAACTTCCTTCCAGTGTTCTCAGGTGTGTTCTGGCAGAGGGTCCCCGTGTCCCAGTCCCTGGGAACTGTCTGTCTGGGCCAGGAAATCCCTGCTCGGGGGCAGAGGCTGGGCTGCCTCCCCGCTGGGGCACCCAATGGAGCTGGGACCTTGGTGCAGAAGCCGGCATCCCAGCGTGGAAGCGGCTGCAGCCCCCAACAGCCCCTGCCTGCTTCTACCTTCCAGATGAAGACTTCCAAGCGCGGAGGCAGCAGCTCCGGGAGGAGGAGGAGACGCCGAAGGAAGGGCAGTAAATGGTAAGAGGTACCTGGGGATGAATGCTTCCCAGTGAGCGTGCGAATGGTCCCGTCCATCCGTCTGTCCTGGCTGGAGGAGGGGGCTGCATGCTCGGGGTTGGGTCCAGAGCGTGTCTGGGTGGGGACGAGCCCCGTCAGCTGCTGCGGGTGCAGTGGCTGGTGACAGCCCCAGGTGCCGCGATGTGCTGGTGCTGGCCACGGTGTGGTGAGGCTGAGCACGTGCTGTTCTCCTTCCTTCCCCTTCTCCTCCCCTGCAGGTCCCAGCGCTGGGATTTCTTGCTGGCACAGAATGTGCACAGGGCTTCATAAGAAGATGGCTGAAAAAGGAAAAAAACCATCCAACAAATTACCCAGTTTTTTGGCTGTTCCCCCTCTGCTGTTGTACTCCTCTGAAGTACAAGTATTGAAGTGAGGCACGATGTTTTCTTACCAGTGGTTTGAAAACAACTTATCCTATCTAGCAAATCAGCCAAAAAGGAAAAAAAAAAAAAAGGAAAAAAAAGTCGGCAGCTGATGTGAGCTGCTGTAGAGGAGCCAGCGGAGCTCAGACTTGGGAGGAGCAGCGTCCTGCCTGCTCTCTCAGTCCGAGCAGCATCGCAGGAGGAATGAAAATCAGTTGTACTAACGAGGATGCATTCATGTGTGGGATCTGCTTGGCCGGAGCACTCCTGAACATATCTCTGTAGCGATCTGATGTAACTTTACTCTGCACACACAGGAAAAAAAATCAACCACACGTGAGAAAGTGAACCTAACAGCTGTTGTCTCCTATCGCTAGGGGTAATGAGCAGAGATTCAGATCAGGTAATAGTCAAATAATATAAATTGTTTATAAAAGGAAAGGCCTTCTTTTCCTAGGCGTTTCACTTTGAATTAAACCTTTGCCTTTGGCATTGCTAAAACTGCCTTGAAGTAACGGACGCTTTGTGCTGCCACGGGCCAGGACGGCGGGGCAGCACCAAGGGCTGGATTTCACACCAGTGTAACCCTCACTGCCGAAGCATGTCCCGCCAGGTGCGGTGTGCTGGTGGTGGTCCTGGCTGCTGGGCAGGGCGCTCGGTGGCTCCAGGGATGCCCCCTGCTGTAGGTAAGATGCCAAACCTGAGCCAGGGGGTTTGCAGCTGAGGCCGGCGGAGGTGTTTTCGGCACAGAGAGTTTGCATAAGGGCTTGTGGGCGCTGCTGGATTTGGTGCGGGGCTGGGGCTGGCGCGGTGGCAGGAGCAGAGCACCCTTCCCGTGCCTGCTGTGGGGGCTTGTCTCTACGGGGAGCGCAGCAGAGGGCTGGGGGGCCGGCAGGCAGCACCTGAATCGTTGCAGCCTTCAGAGATGCTGTCAAGCTAAAAATAATTACGTAAACAAATTCCTTCCCAGTGTAAGTAATGAGTGACGAGCATAAAGTCGGAAATCGCTCCCGCCAGCGCATTTTCTTCTCCTTTATCGGCATAATCTGTTTACTGCTAAATGCAGGAGGTGGCTATAGACGTGCCTGTTTTATTTGCTGGCTCCTGTGAACCAGCACAAATGTTGCAAGACTGGAGCTGCGAAGGCGGCAGACGCAGAAAGCCCAGCCTTCAAACACACACACAACTGTTTTCCCTGCCTCTCCGCGGGGTTTGGTAACAAAAGTCCACATTGCAGGCGCTGGCTCCCAACAGGCTCCTTTTCAAGCCCGCGCAGAGCCCACACGCCTTTGAAGTGGACACCAAGATTTCTGTCCGTGCGCGGCGCAGCCGGTGCACCTGTTGAGTGCCGCTGCCATTGCCCTCGCCGCCATGGCGGGGACTGGTGCGGACCTGCCTGCTTGGCCCTTTCCCTGGTCCCTGGCCACGGCCAGGGCTGGCTCGAGGTGTCCAGGGCTGCAGGATCTGGGTAGTGCCCCGTTAGCACAAACGGAGTGTTCCCTGCAGCACCAGGGCTCAGGCAAAGCCTGGGGTGCCGAGGGCGAGGGCAGGATGCGCTGGGCTGGAAGCACCCTGGGATGCCAGCAAGCGTCGGGTTCCTGAAATCAGAGCAGCAGAGGACGCACCCAGTGAGCCGATCCCAGCTGTGGTGTCTGCTCCGTTTCATTTAAGGAGGGATTGAAGAGCATCCCTCAGGCCGTGGCAGCCTGGCCGATGGGTTAGGGCATCCCAAGCCATGCTGGCCTTGCCTCCACTCCGAGCCTGCCCTGCTCCCCGCCGTGTGCCCGGCTGCCGGGTGGAGGGAGGTGCTGCAGAGGCGCTTTGCACCAGGCTGCTCTGTGCCAGGCAGCGTCAGATGGGTGTCTGAGGGACACGTCCCTGCCTGGCTCAGGGGGCAAGCGTGGCTGTGGGTGCGAGGGGCTAAGTGTGAAGCTGGGGCTTTGCAGCTGGGAACAGAAGGTCCTTTAGTCTCTGGGTGGGACTTTTATTCCCAGCCTGAGACTGGTGGAGTGGGAGGAGGGGCTCCTTTCCTATCCGCTGCTGGCTCGGGTCTGTAGGAGGCTGCTGTCACTCCCTCCCAGTCCAAAGCAGCTCTCTGCATATTTGGAAGGAAATCAAGCTTGGAACTGGATCAGCCTGTCAGTGTTCCAGCGCCTCTTAGCTACCGAGGGCTTAACTTTCAGCGAAGTTTCCACGAACGCAGGAAGCACGGACGGGCAGTCGGCAGGAGCTCGGGCACTGGCGGGAAGGAAATTCTGCTTCTCCCAGATGTGGTGGTTGTTACTGGAGGGCTGGTCTGGTGCGTGGGGCAGAGAGGCAGTGAAGCACTTGTGTCTGGGCACTTGCAGCGTGTGTTCCCACTGCTGAGCCCTTGGAGGGTTTGCTGTGCTCCTCGTCCTTGCTGGAGGACGGGCTGCGTCGTGCCATGGCCGCAGAGGATCGTGTTGAGCTCTCTTTGGCAGTGTAGCTCTGGGCAAGCAACGTCTCGCATCACGTCACAGGTCAGTCCTGTTGGAACCGCTGGCTTTAACAGCAGTGAGCGGTGTAGTGGTAAATGCTGCTGTTCCTCCTCTCCCCTCTCTGCTCAGCCTGCACGTTGGTGACACATTGGCTGGGAGCTAGCTTTGTAACCCCGCTGCAGTTTGCCGGTGGAGAGGTGCCTGAAGGCAGCAGGCTGCCTCTGCTCTCCTTTGGGCTGGGCTGGCCGAGCACATCCCCAAGGCGTCTGGCATCCTCCTGCTTCCCGGGACCACCCAGAGCCCACGCAGGGCTGCATGCGGGGAGCGGGGCTCAGTCCTGTGGGAAAATGGAAAAGGGAGAGCAAGGGCAGCCTGGGGGCTGCGAGCTGGGGTGCAGGGGCCGTGGGGAGGGGACGGTGTCACTGCAGCCTCCGCTGGCTGCTAGCGGTGGGTGCGAAGCCCCTGGCCTCGCTGGCTCTGCCTCCCCTGCCAGCAAAGGGTTTATGTTGAGTGGGTCTGACAACATGCACTAACCGTGAAGGGTCCTGTGCTCAAAGCGGGCTCCACACCCGTGAGTGCACAGGGTGGGCAGCGTGCTCAGCGCAGGGGCTTGGGGATGGCTCTGCTAACACCATCTAACAACTTGCCCTTAAATATCCTAGGTTAGGCAAAGCCTCTCTGAATGATGTCACTCTGTAGCCATTTCAAAATATCTTGGAGGCACAAAGCATCATTTTAATGGAGGATGAAGAGTGATTATTTTTATGTCCTTTTAAAAAAAACACCATCAGGTCTAATGAGTAGAAAGGCCACTAAAACTGGCTTGGAAGCCAAAATGCATTTCTTACATAAAAATACACAATTCTCAGTGATGTTTGTATCACTTCTATACAAAATGGTTTAAAAAGAACAAAACAAAACAAAATCTGTGACGTTTGTGAGTGTTGCTATTTTAGAATTTATTTCCATAAGTGATTTTTTTTCTTAAAGATGTTTAATAGTAATTCATATAATAAAGTCCCGTTGTACTCTTAACACTCAGGTGTATTTCGCTTTTTTGCTCCCATTTCATTACAGGGGGAAAAAGAAAGAAATGAGGGTGGGGAGGGGAACACCAGCTCTTATCCAGCTCTAGCTGTGCCCCTCATGGCTGCAAATGCCCAAAAGCCACCCTGGCTCAGTTCCTCCCTGTTTGTGGCAGTGCTGATACACATCCAATGATTTTCTTGAGAAAGTGAGCTCTGCGGGAGACCCGTTGCTGGTGAGCTCCTGTCTCCACCCAGGAGCAAGTCCTGCTTCCACCCGGCAAGATGTTTGGTTCAGGAGCAGGTCCCCTTTGGTGCCTGTTGTGGAAGAATGCGAGAAGAGCACTGGGAGCTCTTGGTGAGCAAGGGGCAGCGAGAGCCCAGGGTTCAGGGAATGTCCTGACACAGCCGAGGATGCTCTGGGGCACCCACTGCTGCTCTCTGCCGTCCCCACGCCGGGGTTCAGCCAGGGTCCAACGCAGGGGGCTCCGGTGGGGTCAGAGGCTGCGGGGGTGGTCTCTGCACCAGGGAAACTGTCCTGGCACTGAGCATGCTGGGGAGTAGGATGGCCAACCCACGCTGGCAGGGGGCTGCTGTGCCTGCGGGTCCCTGTGGAAGCTCCCAGCACAGCCATGGCCAGCTACTTGTGTGGGGATCTGCCTTTCGGGAAAGAGCGGAAAAGGAAAAACGCTGTGGCTTACCCGCTTCATTCTGAAAATAACAAGCCTCTCGGGGACGGGGCGTATGAGTTTTCTTTAAACTGTTTCATTAAGTATCGCACAGCAACTCCTCTGCGTCTGTCAAGCAGGCAGTCTGGCTCCTTCACGTTGTCTCCTGGCAGAACGGAAATATGTTATTATAATGAATTATTTCTAAAATACGTGTTATTCATCTCTAGCCCTGCACATTTCTGCACCATGCTGAGCTGGTGGGATCGCCGGGTCTGCAAAGTTGGGAGAACTGGATGGCGTTGGTGGAATTGCTCCCACAGGGACTGGTCCCAGCATCGCTCCTGTAGGAAACTGCCTGCTCGGTGCTGGGCTTGGCTTCCCCTTCCTTTCATGTTCACTGCAGCAGGCTGGAAGGGGGAAACTTTTGGTGAGAAACTCCTCGGAGGCTCAAAAAGCAGCACCTCAAAGATGAGGGGGGTCTGTGCTGAGTTTGTGGGAAGGGCAGGTGTGTGTCAAGCACCACTTAGAGGAGCTGGGCCCGTGTCCCCAGCCAGCACCCAAAAACTTGGCCTCAAGCCCTTTGTTTTGGGGAAGATTAGGACTTCTGGCCTGCCCAGGCTGTGCTGTCCTTGATAAATACCCCCCAGGCAGCCTTAGCAAGGCAGCGCCTCACCATGGGACCCTTGTGGGCAGCCCGTGGCTCGCAGGAGGGTTATTTCCCAGTGGCAAGGAGCCACTGAGGCTGTGGGACATGGCGCTTTGTGGGTGGCTCTGGGCGGCAGCAGCAGGGCTGGGGGAGCATGTGGAGCATCCCCCTCGCTTGTGGGGATGGGGCTGGAGTCTGCTTGCCCTGTGCCAGCTGTCCAGGAGCAGCTTTTGGTTGCTGGCAGGATTAGTGCTTCCCAGCCTCGCGTGTGGCTTGGAAACCTTCTCTGTCAAAGAAGATGCTGGAAAAAGTCAGGGCATTCTTGCCTTAAATGTCAAAAGCATCGAAATGCTAGAGAAACCCTGGATGTTGCCTTCCTGCTGCAGCCAAGCAAACTGTCACGAGCCTGCGGGGGAGCCAGGGCTTTTTCAAAGAGCTGAAAAGACCAGGGCCTGGCCAGTCCTTTGAGCGGCTCAGATGCAGCCCTGGAGCGGTCCCAGCAGCTCCCTTTTGAATTCTTCTGCTCTATGGGGGCAAGGGTTTTTCTTTCAAAATGATATTTTAAGAAGACCGGCAGCTGAGAAGAGCCCAGGACTGAACACTGTGGTCAGATGAGGATGGATGCTGGAGGTGTTTCAGACTGGCATCGAGTACCTGCTGGCTGTTGGTCTGCGGTGGAAATTTACTGCCCCCTTCCTTCCCAAGGATGGAAGATGGAAGGAGGGATGTATTTTTTTTTCCCCCATCAGCTCATTCCCAAGCTAAGGGCTGCACCTAGTGCCCAGGCATCCCTCGATGCAACACACTTCTCTCAAATCAGGCTGGTGGAAACGCTGGCTGCGGGAAGGCTGCTTACACAGGGCAAGGAGCCTGGGTGTAGCTGCTGGATTTTATAAATCGAAGTAAAAAATCCAGACCGGGGCTCTGTGCTGGCCCGGCACCATCTGCTGCCACCTCCTGGGCCCAGCAAGCAGCGCTGGGGCTGCCCGGGGCAGGATCAGGCCACGGTGCAAGCCCTGGACAAGGCTTGTGCAGACCACGGTGACAAATCCCCCCGTTTGCTCTGTGAAACCCAGCACCAAAAGGTGGCTGGGGTGAGACCGATCCTCCTGAGACCCTGCTGCTGGTGATGGCTTGTAGCCCGATGTCACCACCGGTCCCCAAGCTCCTCGGCTGCCACGTGGACACAGTGGTGTTTAGCTTCGGGGTCAGCAAACAGGGCAGATGTAAAGTGCCGGGGGTGGAGGGGATGACCCCCAGCCTCTGGGGACGTCATTCCTGTCGCACGGAGAGCAATGATTTCACCGAGAGGAGCCGCTGCAGCATGCAACAGCAATCTCTGATGTGTCCCCTCCTCGTGGGACCAGCCAGTGTGGGCGACCATGGCTCCTGCTTGGCTTGGGACTGTGTCCCTCACCCGGGACGGCTGTCACCTGCAGCAGGGCTCTGCAGTGGCCCAGTCAGAAATCAGAGCCAGCAGCCGGGCGGCCCTGCCGGGCTCTGCATGGGTCACAGCAGGGTGACAACTGCTGCCTTCGTGACAACTGCTGCCTTCCCGGGCCCATCCGCCCTCTTGGCTTGCGGGTGCCCATAGCCCACAGGGCTTAGGGGGGCACAGCTGTTGTCCTGCCAGCGGTGGTGCTGAGCAGGACCCTGCTGGTTCTGGATACAGCCCTTCCTCTCCGCCTGCCCGCAGCACCGCTGGGACGGCTGTGGCTCCGATGCTGCCGCCCCAACCCTGGGCGGAGTGGGAGCAGAGGGCGGCTGCTCGGAGCTGCCCGAAGGCGGGCTGGGGGTGACAGGAGGGGTCATCGGTGCTGGCTGCCGGGGCTGGGCCCCGCGTTCCCCCGGCCGTTTGCATGGCAGAGGCGGCTGGTTTCGTGAGGGGCGCTGCCTCCGGCCCCACGCAGCCGCACCAGCTTCCCCAGCCGCTCGGGGGCAGCCGGCCCGGGGGCGGTGGAGTGTCGGACAGGCCCCCCAGCCGGGGACAGGCCCGAGGCCTCGGTGAGGGCAAAGCCCGGGCTGGGGTGGTCTCCTCAGCAGCCCGCCATGGCGGCAGAGGACCCCTGAGGAGATCAGGCTTTTCCACAGGCTCCGGGGCTCCAGGCCCCGCCCGTGCGGCCCGGACAGACCCCCCCCGCCGGGAGCCCCGTCCTCAGGCCTGGCACCGCCACCGCCTGAGAGGGCCCCGGCCCCCCGGGAGGCACAGCCGGGTACGAGGGGAGCGGGAGGGCTGCGCTGCTCAGCGCGTTCCGTCAGGGGTTGGCCTGGGGGGCGGCGCTGGCCCTTTAAACTGGGGGACACACAGACGATCCGGCAGCACCTGCGCTCGGCCATCGGCTGGTGCTGCCTGGGCACCGCCTTCCGCCGCCGCCCTTCGGCCGTTGGCTGCGCGCCCTGGCGGCGAGGGCGCGCGTTTCCGCTTCCGGGTGGAAGGGCAGGCGGCTGCTAGGGGAGGCCCGGCCGCCGGCGCAGCCATGGCGGGCAACCGCCTGCAGAAGATAGGGAGCGTGTTCAGCCGGTGCGGGGGGCGGGCGGCCGGGCGGCGCGGGGCGGGCGAGCCGGGCGGGGCGGGGTGGGGTGCCCCGGGGGGGAGGCGCAAGGCCGGGGCGGGGCGGGGGTCCCTGAGCTCCCCCCGTCGCTCCTCTCCCCGGCAGGACCCGCGACCTGCTCCGCATCGGGGTGATCGAGAAGCCGCTGTGGTTCGATGTCTACGTTGCCTTCCCCCCGCTGAGGGAGCCCGTCTACCGGGTGCCGCGGCCGCGCTACGGCAAGGTGAAGGATGTCATCCCGCCCATCTTCTACCGGGAGGACGAAGTGCGAGCGTGAGTCACCGCCGCCGCCCGGCCGGCCCCGGGTGCCGGAGCTACACCGCTCCCCGCCCCGCTCCCCGGAGCTGCCCCCAGCCCCTTGCCTCTGGCCCCGCCGGGGGACACAGCTGCCCTTGCCACCGACCTTGCAGGCCCCGGTTTCTCTGTTTATACCGCAGAGAAACTGCAGTGCACGTTTCCACTGTGTTACCTTTGTATTTGTAATTAATGTATTTCTGATTACTGGCCGAGGCGCAAAAGGCATCGCCTGAGGCGGAGGCTCCCTCGCAGCCACAGGGCAGAGGCCCGTACAGCTCCCCTGGGTGCCCAGGGTGGGCTGCCTGCAGCTGCCTCCCAGGCTGGGGGGGCTGCAGTGCTCCTCTGACCCACCGGCGGTGCGGAAGATTTAACAAGCATTTATTAAAATGATTAAACATTCTGGAACGGGTGAACGTAACAGCTAATGGGAAAAGGAGAAATAGTTACATGAATATTCTTGTTGCAATGTTATTTACTCCCACACATATCCCTCTTGGATGGTTTGAAAAACTAAACTTTTCCTTTCTCAATAGGAGATTTTACAGAGTTTATGGCAGTGGTCCGAGACCTATCGACCTGTTGCAATCAAACTACAAATCTACTTGCCAGAGGTAAGATCTATTTATGATTAAACTAGAAATATTTCTGAAACCTCCTTTTTATGTTGGTGAGCCAAAGTGTTGTTTGTGAGAGTAAAAATACAATCTTGAAATCTAGGTTTGTTGAGAAATTCAATGAGCTGAAGGAAGAAGGAAAAATTGAAGAGGAAAAATTATTTGAAGAAACAGGAAAAGCCCTTTTAGCCAGTGGGATAATTTTACAGAGAAGAGGAACAGATAAAGTAAGTATTAAATATTCACAGCGTTACTTGGCCAGTGGATTCAAAAAACTTCGCTTCCAGGCCCTTAATGTTGAGTTAGCTCAATTTAATTCTCAGCAAAACAGTCACATGCGTGGTGGTCATAATAAAATGTTTTTGCTGTGCAGAGTAAACTTTCCTCTTAGTCATGAACGTGACTGGCCAAGGGTAAGGTACTTCGTGTGGGACAGAAACAAGAAATATTTGTTCTGGTGATAAAAGATGTAAGTCTTCAAGGCTTTCAAATTACCTAGCAGTGTGTCTTGGAAACCATTTGGAAATACGTGTATGTATTTACTGTATGCCTGTCAGCCCTGTAAGGTAGCAGGGGGTCGGTGAGAACTCCTCCAGTTCAACAATAACTAACACTTTTTTTCCATCCCTTTTTAACAGTTAAGCAGCCTAATGCACTCCCACTCTTGTTCTTCAGTCTGGATCCTGAACTGGAATCTTTTGCATAAATCTTGCAGTTTGGGTGGTTGTGCTTTGTTTTCTTGGGTTTGTTTTGTTTTTAAAGGTATTGAAATAAAGGTTTGTAGTCTGGGGATTGTCTACTTACATTTTTGGCAAGTAAGTAACTGTCCAAAGGAACTGTCTGAAGTGTTCTGCTACTGCTTTCTGTTTTCTGTACTGTACGAGAGAGGAAATGGCTCCTGGGTGCTTGGAGTCTAGTTTCACGTTGCTTCAGGAGATTTTCATGTAACTCTTCACATTAAAATGGGGTAAAAAAACCAAACTGAAGTTGCTTTTAGAACAGCATGTCAGGTAGAGTAGAACGTGGCTGCTCTGTGATGGTGATCTTTTACTTTGTTCATGCCTAACTGATTACCTTTTCTGCTGAGAATGCTGAACACCCTCAAAAGGAAGGGAGAAGAGCTGTTCATAAAAGCTGCAGTTTTAAACCATTAGAAAAATTCATTTATGATTCCCTTTGTAATACGCATTCCATTCTCCTCATTATCCAGTGATCTCTGGGCCGAGAGTCTGTGGTGCTTACCCCAGCAAGAGGCTGAAGGAGAACAGAAATAATTTCTGCTTAAAGTGCACTGTCCGATGAGCATGTGAAAAGATGAAATCACTGACTTTTTCAACTTTTTGCTTAAGGACAGCGGTCTCACTTAAAATTTTTTGCCACTGTGTTATACCTTCACAATAATCTAAGCATGAATTACACCTTTCTATTGGCTTTTTTTGGATGTAGAAATGGAGGCTGTTGCTTTCTGTTGCTCTCGTCAGTCACACTTTGACAGAAACTTTTTTGACCCTGTTTTTTTGGTGATTATCTGTCTTTAATTGTAGGTAGTACAACAGGATCATCAGCATGTTGAAACCAGGGATTCTGCGTTACACCTACGGCTTCAAACTGTGTTGGAGGAGATGCAGGAAAAGAAGAAAGACCAGGAGGAGCAGATGCCAGAGCAGGCAGAAACACAGAAGGAGAATCCCTTACCCTCCTGACAGCCATGCTGTTGTTCTGTGACACCAAGCCGCAGCATGTGCACTGGCTGTAGCAGTCACCTGCTCAGGAGCTGGCAATTCTGCCTCCACAACCTGCTGGTGATGAGACATTTTCTTGGGGGGAATATGCCTCAGTTTTCCGGCTCTAGTGCCTTCCGTGATCGTGTATGTGGCATGCGTTCTTATTTTCTCAAAAAATAATTTTTTGAGGTTCAAAGCTGTTACTTCAGATTGTGGGTTGGAAAATATGAGTATGAACGTGGAAAATTAAACATTTTCTTTGAAAATCGGAAGTTCTGCCTCTTCAGGTCTTATTTACAGTAGTAAAGATGTTTCTTAGCTTCTTGCCCTTGGTGGTGTGGGCCTTGTGACGGTCCTGCTGTTGAAATGGCAGGTACTGGTTGCCTGATGTGTTCTAACAGCTGTATGAACTGTCATCTTTTTATAGCTAATTGAGGAGAGTTGCTATTTATACGAACATAAAAATATGCTCTTCCTGTTCCGTCATTTGCTTAATAGGATAAAGTGTAACCATACCAGATAATTTGGACCTTTGGAGTTTTGTAGTGACTCTTAATGAAATTGGACACCTCAGAAGCGTGAAAGGTGCAATGTTACAGCTGTCTGCTGAAGAGAGAGTTGAGTGCTGCTACAGAAATAGTCACGGAAATGTTGGTGTAGAATGGTGTAAATAACAATCTCAGTAGGATTTGGAGATGATTAGATCCCATGCCTGCAAACTCCAGTGCCTAGCTTATTTTTCATTGAAGATTTTGGCTTTGAAAAACAATCACTGATTATTATTTTTTCTTTTTGTTTGTGTTCTCTTTTAAAAAACTAACAAACTACCACCACCAAAAGCTAACCGCTGTAAGTTACTTCAACTCTCTTCCTTCCTTGCCTGATTGTTCAAATGAAACAGGAGAGATTTCCATTTGGTTTTGTACCTACCTTCCAGGCACAGTTACACAATTTAGTGATGCTGCTGCTGTGTGTGATGCAAGAAGACTCCCTTGTGAATCTCTGTTCATTCTATGTGAATAATCTATTCATTATATATGTATGTGTATTATTGTGTGGCAGTGAAAAGGAGGATTTAAAAATGCCCATGGTTTGTTTTTTTGTGGCTAGGTTCACTTCCTGAACCTAGCAGTGTAATTACCATAGAATTACTTGGTTATCCTTAGGAGGTCAAACTTTATTCCTAATTCTGTTCCATGATTCTAGAGGCGTACAAGATTTTACTACAAAGAGCAAGAAACCCTCTGTCTCAGCACTGCTGTAGCTGTAAGCTCTGGAGGATGTTTCCAGAGCTGATCTTGGTGGCTCATACACCTGCCTGAGGAAGGTTTTTGCACGTGGAGTGGGAATTACTGCCAGGATCACTAAATCCATGCGTGGCAGCCCTTTAGAGGTGAGCATAGCATATGCTGCCACCTCCAGTATCCCAAGTTTTGGAACCACTGTGCTGGGTCAAAGGTAGGAGAAATTCTAATGCGAACAGCCAACAAATACGCGTTACAACAGGATTCAGACTGAAACGGCACAGGAGAGGAGATGTGCTGAGCAGTCGCAGGGTCTCCCGTTTGGCTGAGCGCCGGGGCAAGCCGCCCTCCACGGGGGATCTCTGGCAGCCGTGATGCCAGTTCCCCTCCTTGTGCCCGGTTTTCTTGCTTGGGCCAAACGATTCCCGCCAGCCCAAGGGAAGAGAGACCCGGCAGCTCCGTGTCTCCCATGCTGCAACTTTGTGTCTTTGCCTTTTGTGGATTTTTACAGAGGTAAAAATTTTGAGCATCTTGTTTTGTACTTCTAACTGTTGATGATGCTCTTAGCTTGCCAAAAATTGCAAATGGAAGTACTTTAAAAGGAGATGTGCTGTGGAGTTGCATGCAGTAACGTGAGAGATTTCTCACTTGCTTCATTCACAGCTCAGTGGTCTCCTGTTTGTTGTCGCTTCTCTACGAAATCACCAACATTGCTTAAAGAGCATTTTCCTCTATCCCCTGCTGTAACTAGTTTCATCCTTCCACCTTTATTGAGCTCGACTGTGTCTTCCTTTAGTCATCTGAAGCATACTGGGCAATAACATATTAAATTTAGAACACAGACTAGAGCACTGTGCCCTGAGCAAGCTCCTGTGCAGAGCAGACAAGAAGAGAGCTGGAATTAATTTTCTCTTTATGTTGGAAAAAGTCACTGGGGCGGCTTCCCCAGGCAGAGCAGTCCCAGCTGGACCAGCTGTTCTGCAGCAGGCTTGGCTGGTGGGCAGTGGGATTTACCCTCACGTGTGGCTGTGCCCTGAGGGGTGGGAGTAAGAGACCCTCATGTTTTTTTCTTCTCCTTTTACATGACGGTGACCATCCAGTTGCTTAACTGTTTTCATCGCCTCCTGTGAGAGGTTTATTGCAACTTGCTTTTCAGCTCACAGCCCAGACCTGGTGTGCCTGGTAACCCGGACTGACGGAGGAAGTGCAGAGGAACTTGCATGTGTGCAGAGCAGCGTCACTGGGCTGCCAGGTGGAGGGTGTAGTTGTGCTCCACGCTTTGCCAAATCGTGTAAAGCAGTCGCGTACTTCACTGACCTGTGTGTGCGGTTATTCAGAAGCAGGTAAGCAAATTAGCAGGAAAACCTGGAAATATATAAGGGAGTGTACACTTCTGGTGGGGCAGCAGGGGAGGGTGGAAAAATCAGGACATTATTTCTTGGAAGCCGGCAGGGCAGAGCAGGCCTCCGTGGGGCTAGGGAGGTTGTGGGCTGGCTGCGGTAGCGGGGACGCTCCTGGCCCATCGTGCACTGCGGATTTGTTACGGCTGGGGGGTAACAGGGAAGTAAAGGATGTGAAGGGAAGTATTTGGTGCAATTAGGAGAAAACACAACAAAGACCAGGGTTCTGTGTTTTTTTTGATAGTTTTTGTCTGACAGATGTGTTTGCTGAGCTGGGATTGAAATGCCAATCGGCATCACCTTAGAGTAACTCAACGACTTTAATTAAAAGGTTCTGGGCAGGAGCCTGGGGGGAGCGATTTATTATTTATCAGGTGTTTACCCGCCAGCAAAAGGTCAGCAGCTTCACGGGAGGAGGGTTTGTGGGGAGCCCCGGTGCGAAGGAGCAGGGAGCCCTCCATCCCTGGCGGGGCTCCCCACTAGGTGGGAGCCGTGCTCTGCTGCCAGCCCCGCGCTGGGGGGCTCCTGGGGGCCGGGTCTGGAGGCGGCTGGTGTGTGTGTCCCCAAGCCCCCTTCCCAGCTGGTCTCACCGCATGCACCGGGAGGGGTGAGCGGTGATGGGGACCCTCCCGGGTCGCGGCGGGGGGGTCTGCTCCCACTCTGGCTGGCAGCGTGAGAAATGTGTGTGACGGTAAGACCAGCCTTGCCTTTCTCCTGCAGGCTGATGCTAGCGTGGGGAGAAGCCCGAGCTTTCAGCAAAAAGATTTGAAAGGAAATCTCAGTTTCCCTCTGGAGCAAGTGGGATGTGCAGCTGGTGGGATTCCAGGTGCACCAAGGGGATTGGGGTGGGGGGAGAGCCCCAGGGTGCGGTGAAACCCAGCGCTGACCTGTCCTGCCCACGCCAGGGAAAGGCAAAGGCTGCTCCTGGGGTTTGTAGGCGAAGGACACAGATGTGACCCTGTCGCTTGCCCTTTGCCTTCGCGGGGCAGTTCGTGCAGTCGAGTAATTTCCTTATGCCTGGGCAAACCTGTCCCTGACCGCTGTAACGCTCATTAATGACTGGGAGCGAAGCTTTCGCTGTCTTGCAATCCTACACCCCATTACGGAGCAGCCGTATGACCTTTTCTGTGCTAAATTGCTGACCTCCTTCCTCTTGCAAGATGAGTGGTGTGTGTAGCAGCTCCTCTCTCTGATTGCCAGGCTATTTTAAGTGACAATAAAATGCCAAAGTATCAGTTACAAGGTTCCTTACTCCTTGAGGCGTCAAAAAGACAATCGCAAGCAGTCAGTATTCTACAGCCCTGAGAGTCAGGCTGAAGGTTTTCCAATGTCAATCCCTAAAACTGTGGGCCTCGCCTTAAAATTTTAGGAAGAAGAACTCTTCCTGCTCTCCATCAGGTCCCATTGTAGGATCTAGAAGGCTCGATTGCAAAGTCTGCTGCCTTTGTGACTATCCCGCTTGTGCACTGATGCGCAGGTTAGCTTACCCTGGTAGCGTTGGCTGTAAAACCGGCAAAGCAGCCATGCTGCAGCCACAGCATTTGTCCAGAGGGCCGGGAGTGGAAAGCCCTGCCCTCTGTCCCTTTGGAAATGCAGGGGGCTATCACCCAGGGCTGCTTCTGACCCCTGGCCAGGGCATCTCCTGTAGGGATGCATTGCAAAGCGGTCCTGTGCTGATGGAAAATCACTACAGAGGCTGCAAATGATGTGGGTGTATCGGTGGAGAGGAGGTTCCTAGGGATGCTGTAGCATTGCTCAGGCTGCTGCTTTCCCAAGCAGTGTCAGTGCCTGTGTGCAGGATGTGTCCCACGGCAGCAAACACTTCTGGTCCTGTGGTTCAGGGCTGCGGGACCAGGCTCTGGGCTTGGGCACCATTTTAACCCGAAGGCAGGAGCCCCCCGCTGTGACATGCAGCCCCTTCACCAGGGCGCCCGCGCAGCCGGGCATGTGTTGCTGTGCGGTAACACGTCCCTGTGTCACCGCTAGTCATGCGTGGGCAGATTATCTGCTGGTACATGTTGAGGGCAGGGGAACTAAGGATTTAATAGGATCAGGTCTTATGTCTGGAGCAGCCAAAATAATTCATCAGCTTTGCTGGACAACCAGGTGGTCTGACCTTGCCAATGCCAAGCTTCAAGGCAGGTAACAAACTGGTTTTTAAGAATGTGGCTCCAAGAAGACATAAAAATGTTGGTGTTGCCCCCACTGTAGTATTCTGTGATTTACCTCTGCGTGCGCACACACATGCATTTGGTCTTCAGATCTGCCCCGTTTTGAGCTTCAGAATATTCCAGAAATCTGTATCTGTTTGGATCTTAGCTTGAACTTAACAAGGCAACTGTAACACCACAATATACAACACCTGGTAAAAGACATGCGGAGATCTATCAAGGAATATGATGGCCTTTGTAACCCAGGGGTGAGGCAGTCTCATTGCTTGGCACCTGAATGGAGGCCGTAGCCCTCTCTGCATCACCCGTGTTCGGGAAGCTTCTCTTTGGGTAAATTGCTGTCTCTCCTGCAGGAGCAGGGCTCGGTGGCACTTTGCGGGGACAGCCCACTGCGGTGGGGCTCTGCAGCTGCTGTTCCCTCGGGCTGCCGGGGCGGCCAGGCAGACGAGCCGGGCATTTTACACTCATTTGTCAGGAAAAATATTATGTGGCATCAGAGCAAGGCGCTGTCTGCTCAGGGAGCGCTGCGGGTTGTGGTGTGTTGGATTTCCATACCGGGAGAAGGGATGGCACGCAGGTGGCTTCTGCTTTGGGGGGGAGGGGCGGGTTTGCAAAACCTCGGCAGCATCAGTTCTTGCCATCTGCCTAGCTTTGTTTTCAAATTAACGCTTTTTTAATGAATTGGGATTTGTGCTCTTTGTAGCGTTTTGCTTTTGCAGCACCAGAATGGTCCACGTAATAGTAATTCCTGGCCCAGTGGTTCTGGGATGAATAAGATGCAGGGCAGGAGGGTCAGAGCATCCTGAGAGCAGCAGGTTAAGATCAGCTGTGGCTCAGGGTGAAGAAGCTGGCTGCTGTTTTACCAGTAAATTTTAAGTGCTTGCAGGACCTGCCCCACTGCTTGTTCTGGGTTTTGGCCAGCTGGTGCAAGCCGCCGGCACTGTGGCCGCCCAGCCGGCTGGGCTGGGGCTGCTGGAAGGGCTGAGACCTGTGGGACCCTGGCTGTGGGGCTGGCGCACTGCCAGGCACCGTGGTACATTTTCTTTTAATGAACATTTTAATAATCATTCAAGGGAGGCCAGGCTGTGTCGTGTCCCATGGCTCGGTCCGGGCCGCAAGGGGACCGCTCAGGAGCATGAGGGCTCCGCTGGCAGAGCGGTGCACAGCATTCAACCTAAATGATGCTGTGATTCTATAAACCCCTGTGGCCCCATCCTGGTGAGTTCCCACCCCACCGCCAGCAACGCAGCAGCTCCCTTGGGGCCAGTCACCCCCCTGCCTGCTCCCTTGGGCTTGGGATTTGAAATCTTCCTGGGACATGGCAGTAATTTGGGATGTCCCCTGCTGCTTTGAAACCCAGAGCATCAGAGATACTCTGCAGGAGTCCCCCCAGGAGCCACGGCAGCTCAGCTGTCCTTGGCTCTGTCTGTCTCCCTGTGCTGCTGCTGCCTGTATGCATATTGCAAGCTCATTCTGATGTGCGCTAATGCTATTATCCTCCAGAAATTGAAATCAAGTCTGAACCTATAATGTTTCACTGGGAGGGAATTGGGGTTATATATTCCTGTGTACAGCAGCATTCTATTTCAGTCATAGCATTTAATTATGATTGGTGTGTTAGTGCCCACCAGAGCATAACAAATTGTCATTATGTTATTCTGCTGAGTCTAATTTAATTGGCAAGTTGTCACAAAAGCAATTATCCATCATTTATTTTGTTGCCATAACCACATCTTGGAGAGCACCTGCTGTCTGAAGTGGAAAGGCTCTGCAGTCTCTTGGTCCTGGATTTCTTCCACTTGCCTGACACAAAGACACCATTTCCTCCTCTTATTTAAAAATATGTTCCTTGTTTCCCAGTGTGGGCTCATGCATGAGGCTGGAAGTGCTGGAGGAAACACGCCGTGCAGGTAGCGACCTGCTGCAGCATCCTGGGGCTGGGGCGAGTTATGGAGGCTTGTCCTCACCAGAGACCGGGGGGCCAGCTCGGTGCGGTGGCTGCGGGCTGTGGCCGGACAAGTCAGTCATGGACCCTGTCAGTCTCCTTCCTTCTGGAAAGTCAGGATGAAATGAGAGAAAGGGAAGTTTGAAGATGAGACATTCTCACATTCTCTGCCTGCCATGTATAAAATACTTGCCTTCTTGCAAATAATTTTTGGGCAAAAAGGGGAGAAAAAGAAGCCCCCAAACAGCTGATGGTTTATTTTGGTGTCTAAATATACGAAGATGGCTAGGAGCATGCACGGAGACATTCAGAGGAGCAGAAGGGACACGTGCATTCTGCCCTGGCACCCTGAGCTTGGCTGCACCCTCTCGTGCTGGAGCTGCTCAGCCCTGATGCAGCTGAGATATAAACCAAAATAATCAGATGTTTGCCATCTGTGCTGCCCTTCACCAAACCGCTGGCATGGCACAGGCAGCCCTGTGGCATGGCAACCAGCTGGGTCAGCTGGGGGTCTTGGCACCTCCTGCCATTCCCCAAGTCCGAGAGCTGCGGCAAAGCATCACCTGAGCTGCTGCCGCGCCAGCCCGGGTGCTTTTCAATAAGCAATTTCCAGATAAGGTATCTGGGTTCCCATAAAGATTAGGAGGCTGGTGAGGGAAGATTAGAGGTTTCTTATAATCTAGCAGGCAAAGCAATATCAGACTTCCTGAGACCAACCCAAAACTGCAGATTTTCTCTTTCCTGAGATGGTGCATGGCTGTGACCAATTAACTTTTTTAGATTTTGGAGACGGCATCCCAAAATCCTGCAGGGCTAATGCAGACTCAAATGAACTCGAAGCCTGTGACTTGCTGTGATAAATGAGTAAATAAATGAAAATCTGTTTTGATGTCTGTATTTCTTTCAGTTACTCCCCTCTCCGCCCTGTCTGTAATCTCTTCCCCTCTGGTAGTTCTGATTAGCTGCTAATGAGGAAAGATGATTTTATAGTTAAAGCACACAGAGAGGGTTTTGTTCCTGGTTCTTCTTTTTTTCCCCTTCCATGCCTTGATTTCCCCATCTGTAAGCCAAGATACTGTTTATTGAAGACGGGCATTGTAAAGTTAAATTAATCAGTATTTGCAGAGCAATTTCCTTCAAAGGTAGAGGTACAGTGAATTGCGAAGGAAGGTTAAACTTCAGGAATTGTAATATTTCCCTCCCAGTGTCCCTACTGGGACTGGATGAAGCCAAGCGCCATTCGTGTCTCATTTCCCAGCAATGAAAACTGTTTGCCAGGCTCTGTACCAGGAGGAGGAGGAGGTCCGGAGGCTCGTAAGGTGTCTGGCTGCAACTCAACGGCATCACCGGCTGCTTACCAGGTTTTCCTCCAGTGATGGAAGTTAAAATCAAAACCTGAGGTTTGCGGGGGATGTGCATCCCACCAGCCGGATCCCTGCGCACGGGGCTCGCTCTCGGTTAGGGCTGGAGCCAGCCGAGGGGATAATCCGCAGCAATGCTTTTCTGGGGCTGGTTCCCGAGAGGTCAGGGTGCGAAGGTGGGTGCTCTGGGTTTGCTGGTGCCCCATGGTAGCACTTTGGGACATTTTGGGTCCCAGCCTGGTTTGATTGGCTGGGGAGGGGGTGGGGGTGTGGTGGGGCAGAGCTCGGCTGCTGTGGAGCATGATGTGTCCCGACAGGCCAGCTCTGCTGCTGCCGAGCGAGAAAAAATTGATTAGAGAAGATGCTCTCTCACCATCCCCAAATTGCATTTCCGTTTTGTATCAGAAGAGCTTGTAATAACCATGGGTCAGGAACTGCCTGGCTGACCAGATGCTGCTCGCTGCAGCAGGGCTGAGCTCTGTGCCGGGGCCCACGCTCCTTCCCAGGGTGTAACTGGTGGTTTGATGGCAGCTCCTGTCCCGTTACCCAAAAGCTGCTGCTGTTGCCCAAGAGCACCAGGAGATCTTGGTAAATAAAGAAGTGTGGAGCCTGTGAGAGCGTTCCCCTTTTCCCTGGGCTGGGTGTCAGTGTGGAGAGGGGATTAGGAGCGCCCACCTGCTTGCTCCTCTCCGTGTTATAGGAGATAAGTGTTCGGGCACTTACTCATCCTTTGCTGTGTCCTGAGGGCGCCTGGGCAGGTGGTGGGTGCCTCATCGCTTTGCCAGGCGAAGGGAGAAAGAAGAGCCCTCCTTTTGTACAAGTTTTGGGGAGTGAATAACACTAATTTGATTAAACTGATTTATTTTTCCTGCTGTGTGACTCAGGCTGGAATTCCCTAGCCGCCCACTCTGGAAAACTACCCTCTCCCTGCGCTCTGTGGATCCCTCTGCAAGTCCCACACAACCTACTGCAGGAGCCCAGCACTGAACATCTCTGAAGGCACTGTCCTCGCCCACTGTCCTGCATCGCTGTGACAGTCGCTCTGTGACGCCTGCATGCAGTGGGCAGGTGACAGCACCCGGCTCTGTACATGGCCCCACTGCCTGGCCCAGCACAGCTCTCGGGGGGGCACCACAGTGATGCTCCCACCACTTCTGGCCAGCGGTTCATGTCCGAACACTTTGATTCTCGGGCGTCGGCTCAGCCTCTGTGCCAAGTTCCCATTCTCCATGTTAGTTTTCTCTTTTCCTGGCTCTCTGTCGGATCTGAATCCCTCCATGCCGTACCAGCCACCTCTGGGACCCCGGGGGCCTGTCCCATGGATGGGCAAACCCGCTCGGGCACTGGCACAGCCCTTGTGCTGGCTGGATCCACTGCTGCACGCTTGAATCCTCCATCCCGGGTTCCCCTCGCTCATTCCCAGGGCTCCGGCCAGCCGATGGAGCCAGTTCAAAGACAAGGCTCCAGGAGCTCATGGATGTGATGGGATGCACTGGAATGCCCAGCTGGGAGCTGTCAGCGTGCTGCCTTGCTGCCGGGGAGCCGTGGTCCCGCACTGGCAGCATGTTTCCTCTGGATGCAGTATCCTGGCAGATATTCTCCTCCTCTTCCTCACGTGTGCACGATGAGCAGCACCAGCAAACACCAGGTTCAGCTGCTGTGCCAGCATCGGCACGGCCTCGCTTGGAGGGGCTCCCGCATAAACCAGGAACAGAGAGCTGCCCAAGGCACCCCAGTGATTTTTCCCTTGTGGCTTCTCCACCCTGCGCAGTGGGCGCTTCCCAGGTGCGCAGGCTGGAGCTTGCGCAGCTTGAAAATCAAACTAAGATGAGCAAACCAGCAGCCCCGTTGCTCCTCTTTTAAGTGTTTACATGTTTACAGGTGCCTCGGATTTAACCCCATTGGTACGTGCCTGGCAGATGAGTGCCAACGCCTGTGAGCTTTGCGGCACAACAACAAAACGAGCGGGTCTCAGCCCATTTATCAGCTACCTGGCACGACCAGGAGCAATTAGGCTCGTGTCCTGCTCACAGCGCCGGCCCCTCCCTTCCCATCGTTGCCACCTGCACAGCGAAGCGGGGTGCAGGGAGGGCGCGCGGGGTGAGAGGTGGTGTGCTGGGACCCGCTGTGCCCGGCTCTCCGGTTCAGTGCGGTGTGGGTGCTGCCCGGCGGAGGTTTTGGCTTGCTCAGAGATGGGCTTGGTGGCCGCCGTGCAGCCCTGTGGTGCGGAGCTCGGTGCGGCCGGAGCCTTGGGCTGCCTGCCTGGCTGGGGCAGGGGCAGGGGAGCAGCCCTGGCATGGCACCTCCCCGGGGGCTGCTCCCCGCGGCCGGCACAGGATGCGCTTCTTGGGGCATCCGTGTATATCGGTACACGAGGCTGACAGAGGAAATGAGATGAGTAAGTGCTGTGTTCGCCAAGGGCTCGGCTCCGGCTGGTGGCTCCTGGCCATCGATGCTGCCATGGCCAGGGCGGCTCTGGGCTCACCTGGCCTTGCCAGGAAAGCTGCATCCCCTAAATCCCCATGTGTGCTGTGTGATCTCCTTGAGGACCCCGTGCCTGAGGGCCAGAAATATCCACCCTCCCTCCCACGGTCCCTCTACATCCCCAGAGCACTCATTGCAATGAATTTTACTCTCCTTTACCTCTTGGTGCCACTTTTGCTTCTCCCACTGATTAGAGTCCCGACAACAGGAGCTGGAGAAATGGGGCTCCCAGCCAAGCTGCCGCCTCCACTTGCTTTATCTGCTGTGTTTGTGGCTTTTATTATTTCTATTCCCCTGTTGCCCTCTGGCTGGCAGCCAGGGAGGACCACAAGACGAGGAGCAAAGGAGAGAGAGACGGCCATCCTGGGGCAAAGAAATGCCATTTAATTCAGGTGATGGCCCTCAGCAGAGCCAGGGGGGAAAGGCACTCGGTACTGCAGCAATGCCAGCGGATATTTGTGCGACTGATTTATGGGTGAAATTCCTCCGGATGGAGGAGGGATCATGAGACTGCCAAGTGTGATAAATAACTCATTGTAATGTATTATTTAGCAAATTATAATGAAAAGCAGAAAATATATGGAGGGGAGCGGACAAATGCATTCCCCAGTTGGGAAGTTATTGACTGTTTAGAGCCAGGCAGTGGATATTTAAGAGGGTTTGGGAATTTCAATACCTATCTCTTAGCAGTGCTGATGTTGTTCTAATATAACCGTGAGTTATATGCCTTCCCCTCGAGATAAATCACCCCTCTGCAGATGTATCTGTTGGGTGTCCTGCTGCTGCCTTCGCTCCCAGGGGACAAAATCACTCCAAGAGCTGGAAAGAAGCTAGTGAGCACCTCACTTCCAGGCTGCTGGGTTGAGCGTAGCCTGCCTGAAAGCTGCCTTGGGCTGCTGCTGGTGTGCCCGGAGCTTTTGGTCCTGGTCCTGTATTCCCAAGAGTCCATGAGGACCCTCTCAAGCCCCCCTCGAGCTTGTGCTGGTGGACAGGCTGGGCAGAAGGGTGCCTTTGTGAGAGACAAGAGCATCGAACAAAGTCTAGAGCAGGGGCTGGGATACAGACCTCCACTTCCTCTCCGCTTCTCTCTTGCTGTGAGTATTACAGGTTGTGCACCGCATTGCCTGCGAGGTTAGCGGGTTGTTTTTCAAAAGGCTTTTTTCTTAGCAAAAGTGAGTATCAAGAAGCACTTGCAGTTCCTCGGGCAAGCAAAGCAGGAGCCTTTTCGATAACCTTCTCCTGGGGCGGCTTTGGCGTGCTGCAGCCCCGGCTGGCACGAGAGCAAACACCCGTCCTTGCGGGGTCCGAAGACAGGGACTAACAAGCCAGAGGGATGGGAGTGTGCTGTTTGCAGCTCCCCACTCGGAGTCAGGATGGGTTTATTCCCTTGTTATTAAGGGAATTTGATAATTCTTATTAAATATTAGTTAGCATCAGTTGATGAGGATGAGATCAATTTTTCTCTCTGTGTTTCTGCCATGTTGGGGGTGGGAAGCCACGAGCAGACCAAAAGTGAAGTCTGTTTGCCTCTCCCCACTATGACAAACATCTTGAATCCTGTAGGACCCCCTGTACAACGAACATGGGAAGTTTCTTTTTCTGTAACCACAGTCAGGCTCCAGCATGCTCTTTGCAGACTTGCCCCGTGCAGCTCTGTGATGCTGTAAGGGGATGTGTGAGCATTCCTTTTTTTTAACCTGGATAAAAGACCCAGTCCTGTTGCGTGGGTTGCTGGCAACCAGTGGCATAGTGAGGACAGGACCCCAGCCCCTTGTCTAGCTGTAACCAGCCCCAGAGCTGGAGCCATGGGAGCTGCAAGATGGTTGTTCCCCAGGAGCGAAACCACCTGGATCTCCTGGATCCTGCCTTTCAGGATGGGTACAGTCCCAAACCGGTGTGTTTTGTGCTTGGAACTGGGCAGGCAAGATGCACCCACCTGCCTCACCACGCTCATCACGTTGTGCCTCTCTGAAGCATAGGTTTTTGTGTGGGAAAAGAGGTTTAATTCCTCTCACAGCTCGCTAAGGTTTTGCCGGGTGGTTTGCTTGTTGCCGTGTCCCCCCAGCCTGGTCCAGCTTGTCCCCGCGGTGTGGGGTGCCCCACGCAGAGCCCGAGTGGAGCCAGCCCCGGGCAGCGGCAGTGGCACCAGGGGGTGCTGCCTGATCGCGGCTCAGTGCTGCCGGTGCCCAAGTGGGAACAGCGAGAAGGTGACTTTATTTTAGCTATCTATTGGGGGGCGGGGGGGAGTTCCGTTTGTTTTTTTTTTTTTTAATTATTTTTATTTGATTGCTCCCAGCTCCTATCCCGGGGGTGATGAAGATGCTATGAGGATGTGGTTTCCCAAGGCGATGCAGGATGCTCTGTGCTCCTTGCTGTCGAGATATTTAAACTTCTGTGGTCTAGTGGGGGAAAATACGTCCTTACGTCCTTGTGTTGGTCACCTCTACCTGGGGCCTTATGTCCTTGTGTTGGTCACCTCTGCCTGGGGCCTTGGCAGGGCTGCTGGCTGGCGCAGACCCCTCCGTTGAGGGCATCCCCAATGACCCCAGCTGGGCTTCTTGTGGCTGCTGCCCCAGGGAGCTGCAGGGATGGAGGGGATGCTGAGCCACTGCAGGCGTCAGCGGGGAGGGGAAGGCACAGCGGAGTCCCCAGCACTGGCATGTTCTTTGGTTCCTTGGTACGGAGCTGAGCTGTCCGTGGGACCTTGTGGGCCAGGGGAGGGCTGGTCAGAGGGAGCACAAAGGAGCCACATGTCTTGGGATTTTTATATACTCTCAAATGTCATCCGTGATGTGGAGGCCTCTGCACAGGTGTCCCTGTGTGTGATGCTCCTGGCAGGGCTGCCAGCCAGCACCCTGCGCCATGGGAGAAGCTGCCTTAACCCTTTCCCGGGGCAGGGCAGTCCTGCTGCTGTGCTGCTGCTTTTCCAGGGCATTCCGGTGTTCAGAGCCCTGTGCCTGGGCTGCCCCCAACACACCAGAACTGGCCCTCGTGGTCTCCCACATGCATGGATGCTGCATGGCTCTTGGTGGCCCAGGCTCCTGTTTCTGTAGCTGGTGGCTGGCTGGGGGCTCCCAGGAGCCCCTCCCAGGGCTCATCCCGGTTCTCCCAAGCCCAAGGGGAGCTCTGGTGGTGTTTCTGGTTGTGCAAATAGTAAAATGGGGAGGTGGTTGTGTGTAGGTTTATGACACATTTAAAACCTGAGGCCAGTATTTGCTTTCAGAATAATGGGGATGAGGAAGGAGGCGTTGCAGCCATTCCCGAGCAGAGGCTGGGTACAGGTGAGTGGCAGGAGGAGGACGACATGCCGGGGATGGGGGCCAGCATCCCCCAGACTGCAGCCCCAGGGAGCAGCTGCCCTCGCCCCCGCATCCCTTGGGTCTGCAGGCAGCCCCGGGCACTTCTGCTCCGGCTGAGCGGGAGATGCACCTCAGCAGGGGCCGGTGCTGGGTCTGAGCAATGAACTTCCAGCTGGTGACAATGAACTTCCAGCTGGTGATGAGCACTGGGCTTCCAAGGTCTCCTTTCATCTGGGTGCTGCCCGATCTGTACGATCTGCGGATTGCCACGGCTGGCTTTATCGGCGGCAGAGATAATGTAGGTGCTTTCAGTTGTACAGAGGAAGAGAAGATAAGGGGCTTGGAGAGAACTTGACTGGGTGACTAAGATAAATTTACTGTACTACAGGAAATCGAAATGTGAAATAAAGATCTCAAACAACTGAAATATTTAAAAAGATACAGAAGTTGGGCGCGCGTGAGAGCCATTCTGAGCGAGCCGGCTCCACTGGGACTGTCCCTTATCAATCCATCACCCGGCCCGGCTGAATTTTATAAAAGATAATAGGGTGGAGGGAGAATTGAAATAGAAACTATCCATTACCGGAGGCTGAATGACAGGTTCTCTGTGCAAAATAAGATCATAATTAACAGGAGAGAGACAGAAAGTTTTCTGCCTTCTGCCGCTGTTTGTTTTCTTTTCT